>NC_069504.1:784857089-785169589 GCF_027579735.1 Bombina bombina | reverse complement strand
GAAGGCATCTCTCATCCCTCTGGTACTTCCAGGTACTGCTTTTTTTCTTAGAATCCAGCAAGTTCAGTACCTGTTAAGTCTGCACTAAAATTTCTCTCCAAATTAGAGACTCTTTGATCATCGGGCCCATAGAAAGTAATGACGATTTCTGAAATGACAAAGTAAATTAGCTATTTTTAAACAATGTAATACTATCCAGTAGATAAAATTGATCACTGGGAACACAGTAAAGGTAAAAAATGACAGTACAATGTCCCTTTAAATAGTAGCACATTAAAATACAGCCATAACCATTACAATGTTTAAAATGTCCCATAGTGGCTTTTTCATTCATAAAGATATTTTGTGAGTATATGATTGTGGGAGAGATAAGTAATAAAATCTCTCTAAGGGCCCAATGTTCTATCTCAATAGCCCTATTTTGTAAAAGAATCCTCAGCAAAATCAAGATCGCAGGTGAAATGTTCTAAAGGGAAGTAATCGTTGTTTGATGGTAGTCTTGCAAACAGGTTTTTTAGTACTCTTCAACGTGGGAGACGAGCGAGTGGCGGAATGTTTTAAAGCAGCATAGCCATATGCAGCGAGGGTTTAATGTAGCAGCATAGCCATATGCCGCAAGGGTTTAATGTAAATGATCCATTTAGATAGAATTGATTGCCAATATAATTTACAAGTGTGAACCAAAACTTAAACTCTTTTGTTACAATACAATAGAATAGTGACACTTGTACATGGATAATAAACCTATTTTACCTGGGGGATTGTGGGTATATTGTACATATGTATATATTGAGCTATATATATATATATATATATATATATATATATATATATATAGTTAATACTAGAAGCAGCCTCCCACCCCCTCAAAAACTTGCAGTCATCCAAAATCCGCAAAGCCATAAATTCAGAAAGAAGCTTCTACCCTTATACTGTCCTCTCACCTCACTACCTGTCCCCTCAATCTCATCCCTAACACATACTCCCCCCTCCCTCTCTCCTACCCTTACCCCAATCCTCACACATGTTTCAACCTCTCCCTCAGCAACGGTATATTACCTTCATCTCAATCCAACCTCCCCATCCAACTACTGCCCTATTTCCCGACTCCCCCTTGCCTTAAAATTCCTAGAAAAGCTAATATATTTATATATATGTCTATCATATGTCCTTTACACTAAACTCCCTCCTCGACCCACTGCAATCTGGATTTCGCCCTCAACACTTCACAGAGACAGCAATTGTTAAGGTTACCAACTACCTACTTACAGCAATATTGAAAGGCCACTTTTCTCTGCTAATCCTCCTTGATCTGTCTGCAGACCTTTGATACTGTTAACCACCTCTTTTGCTCCAAACCCTCCAATCCTTTGGCATTTGCAACACAGCCCTCTTGTGGTTCTCTTCCTACCTGTCTAACCATTCCTTTAGTGTAACCTTCTCTGATGCATCCTCTGCCCCTTTACAACTTTCTGTCGGGGTACCACAAAGCTCTGTCCTTGGTCCCCTTATCTTCTCAATCTATACATCATTATTAGGTTCCTTAATAAATTTCCATGCATTTTAATATAATTTGACATCCAAATCTACCTCTCTGCACCAGACCTATCCCCTTCCTTGCTAACTCCTGTCACTAACTATCTTTCTCATATCTCATCTTGTATGTCCTCTAACTACCTTAAGCTATATCTCTCCAAAACTGCGCTCCTTATTTCCCCCCTTCCTCCAAAATCTCCACACCTCATCTATACTATAATTGCATTTGTAATATCCGTTGCCGTCGGCAGTTGCGCACGCATCCTCAATGGAATGTTGGCAGCGCGAGGCATCCAGGTGGATTCCGAAAATGGCAAGGTGGTGAAAGAATCCACCTTACGCTGCATCCCGGTGGATTACAAAAATGACAGGGTGGTGAAGGAATCCACCGACTTTCGGAATCCACCGGGATGCAGCGAAGGCAAATGGAGCATTACAAAAAAAAAAAAAACACCGCCCGCACGAAGTATAACAAAAAAATCCCGAACATCCCACACGAAGTATTAACACATACACCGCAAACCCACACATCGCAAAATAATAAAGTTATTAACCCCTTAATCCCTTAACCGTCAACCACCCACATCACAATAAACCTAATTACCCTATTAACCCCTAAACCGCAAAACCCCCACATCGCAATAAACCTAATTACCCTATTAACCTCTAAACCACAAAACCCCCACATCGCAATAAACATAATTAACCTATTAACCCCTAAACCCCCACATTGCAATAAACCTATTCACCCTATTAACCCCTAAACGGCAAAAACACCACATCGCAAAAAGCCTAAATTAACCTATTAACCCCTTAAACTTCCAAAACCCCACAACTCAAATAACTAATTAAATTACTAAGCCCCCTAACCTAACAACCCCCTAACCTAACACTCCCTAAATTAACACAAATTACCTAAACTAAAAAATACTAAAGTTACAAAAAAAAAAAAAGCTAAGATTACAAAAAATAAAAAAGGCTAACATTACAGGACATAAAAAATCAAATTACCAGTGTTTAAAAAATTAAACCTAATCCCTATGAAAATAAAAAAGCCCACCCAAATAAAAACACCCCCTACTCTAAGAATAAACTGCCAGTAGCCCTTGAAAGGGCTTTTTAGAGGGCATTGCCCCAAGATAAACAGCTCTTTTACATTCAAATTACACAAAGTCCCCCCTAACAGTAAAAACCCCCCACCCACCAAACCCCCCAAAATAAAAGAACCTAACACTAAAAAACCTAAACTACCCATTGCCCTGAAAAGGGCATTTGTTTGGGCATTGCCCTTAAAAGGGCATTTAGCTCTTTTACTGCCCATCCCTAATCTAAATAAAACAATCCCCCCGCCAAAAAAACTTAAAGAAACCTAAGTCTAGACCAGACGCAGGTCTCGGTCTGGGTTGCCATCCATGTTTCAATGTGAATATTGTAACTGAGTCTCACGTAATGAGCATTTCTTGTTACATGTACTGCTTTCTTTTTGTTTATTAATAAAGCTTTTGAAAATGAAAAAAAAAAATGAAAAAAAACCTAAGCCTAACTCCCAGGTTGGTACTCACCGTTCCTGAAGTCCGGTGGAGAAGGTCCTGTTCCAGGCGGTGAAGTCTTCTTCCAAGCGGTGACCTCTTCTTTCTTCTTCCAGGAACAATCCGGCATGGAGAGGAGGGCGGAGCTGAAGACCGATGACCGTGGAGCTGAAGACCGGAGACCCTGGATCTGCAGACCGGTGACCCTGGAGCTGAAGACCG
Source organism: Bombina bombina (assembly GCF_027579735.1). Classification (NCBI taxonomy): domain Eukaryota; kingdom Metazoa; phylum Chordata; class Amphibia; order Anura; family Bombinatoridae; genus Bombina; species Bombina bombina. The sequence goes on along the minus strand of NC_069504.1, from coordinate 785,166,302 downwards.
TCGACTGCGGAGCCATGGAGCGTGGAGGATCCTCTTTGTACAATCGCCGCCGTACACTGAATAGTGAATTCAAGGTACGCGATTAAAGATGGCGTCCCTTGAATTCCTATTGGCTGATTTGATTCTTCAAATTCAAATCAGCCAATAGGATGAGAGCTACTGAAATCCTATTGGCTGATTTGAATTTGAAGAATCAAATCAGCCAATAGGAATTGAAGGGACGCCATCTTTAATTGCGTACCTTGAATTCACTATTCAGTGTACAGTGGCGATCGTACGAAGAGGATCCTCCACACTCCAGTTCCAGGGTCTCCGGTCTTCAGCTCTGCGGTCATCTGTCTTCCGCTCCATGCCGGATTGTACCTGGAAGAAGAAAGAATAGGTTGCCGCTTGGAAGAAGACTTCACCGCCTGGAACAGGACCTTCTCCGCCAGACTTCAGGAACGGTGAGTACCAACCTGGGGGTTAGACTTAGGTTTTTTTTTGTTTTTTTTGGGGGGGTTTGTTTTATTTAGATTAGGGATGGGCAGTAAAAGAGCTAAATGCCCTTTTAAGGGCAATTCCCAAATAAATGCCCTTTTCAGGGCAATGGGTAGTTTAGGTTTTAAAGTGTTAGGTTCTTTTATTTTGGGGGGGTGTTTACTGTTAGGGGGACTTAGACTTTTTTTATGCAAAAGAGCTGTTTATCTTCGGGCAATGCCCTGCAAAAAGCCCTTTTAAGGGCTACTGGTAGTTTATTCTTAGATTAGGGGGGGTTTTTATATTGGGGGGCTTTTGTTTTTTCATAGGGATTAGGTTTAATTTTGTAAACTTTGGTAATTTGTTGCTGTTTTTTTTCCTGTAATTTTAGCTTAATTTAAACTCAGGTTTAATTTTTTTAATTTTTGGGGGTTAGACTTTTTTTTAGATTAGGGATGAGCAGCAAAAGAGCTGAATCCCCCTTTAAGGGCAATGCCCATACAAATGCCCTTTTCAGGGCAATGGATAGATTTTTAGTCTTAGGTTTATTTATTTTGGGGGGTTTGGTGGGTGGTGGGTTTTACTGTTAGGGGGGACTTAGAATTTTTGGTAACTGCAAAAGAGCTGTTTAACTTAGGGCAATGCCCAACAAAAAGCCCTTTTAAGGGCTACTGGTAGTTTAGCATTAGATTAGGGGGTGTTTTTATTTTGCGGGGGCTTTTTATTTTCATAGGGATTAGGTTTTATTTTTTTATTTTTGATAATTTGTTTATTTTTTTCTGTAGTTCAATTTTTTTTCTATTAACAACACAGACTGAGAGGGGAGAGAGAGAGCAAATGAGAGGGGAGAGAGAGAGTAAATTAGAGGGGAGAGAGAGAGTAAATGAGAGGGGAGAGAGAGAGTAAATGAGAGGGGAGAGAGAGAAAATGAGAGATGAGAGAGAGAGCAAAAGAGAGGGGAGAGGGAGAGCAAAAGAGAGGGGAGAGGGAGAGCAAAAGAGAGGGGAGAGGGAGAGCAAGGGAGAGCAAAAGAGAGGGAAGAGGGAGAGCAAAAGAGAGGGGAGAGCAAAAGAGAGGGGGAGAGAGAGCAAAAGAGAGGGGGGAGAGAGAGCAAAAAAAAAAGGGGGGAGAGAGAGCAAAAAAAAAAGGGGGGAGAGAGAGCAAAATAGAGGGGGGAGAGATCAAAAGAGAAGGGGGAGAGAGAGTAAAAGAGAGGGGGAGAGAGAGCAAAAGAGAGGGGGGAGAGAGAGAAAAAGAGAGGGGGAGAGAGAGTGAAAAAGAGAGGGGAGAGAGAGAGCAAAAGAGAGGGGAGAGAGAGAGCAAAAGAGAGGGGAGAGAGAGAGCAAAAGAGAGGGGGAGAGAGAGCAAAAGAGAGGAGAGAGAGAGAGCAAAAGAGAGGTTGAGAGAGAGAGCAAATGAGAGGGGAGAGAGCAAAAGAGAGGGGGGAGAGAGCAAAGAGAGGGGAGAGAGAGCAAAAGAGAGGGGAGATAGAGCAAAAGAGAGGGGGAGAAGGAGAGCAAAAGAGAGGGGGGAGAGAGAGAGCATGAGAGAGGGGGGAGAGAGAGAGCAAAAGAGAGGGGGGAGAGAGAGCAAAAGAGGGGGGAAGAGAGAGCAAAAGAGGGGGGAGAGAGGAACAAAAGAGAGGGGGGAGAGAGAGCAAAAGAGAGTGGGGGAGAGAGCAAAAGAGAGGGGGAGAGAGAGCAAAAGAGAGGGGGGAGAGAGAGCAAAAGGTGTGGTGAAAGAATCCACCTGGATGGATTTTTTCTCCACCCTGCTTTTTTTGGAATCCACCTGGATGGCAGGGTGGTGAAAGAATCCCACCTGGATGCAGCGTAAGTTCTTTCTTTCTTTCTTTCACTCTTCACATTCAGGCCCTGATATTCATAACCTCTCAGCTCAGGTGAGATATTCTAAAATGATCCTCCAACACTGCGAGATCCCTAGTGAAATATTCCAAAGGCAGATTTTGCTTTGCTTCTTCAAGAGGTGTTCCCTACATTTGTGTATGTGAAGGAGAGACACGCTCAGTGCAATATAGTACTACATAACATGGCAGTTCTGCTGCATTTACACTTTGTGATTTTTATTTTATATCAATTTACACTTCAGATTAAATTATATTCCATTTAAACTTTGAACTTTCTATTTTGTATTTTATTCTGTATACAGCAGTGTATTAAGGATTGCGATTTTTCAAATTCTGATTATGCCTTCACAGTTTCTGTGTAAGTTGAAACAATTGGGATCATAGCTTGTATAAAACATAATTTATGTAAGAACTTACCTGATAAATTAATTTCGTTCATGGTGACAAGAGTCCACGAGCTAGTTACTGATGGGATATACATTCCTACCAGGAGGGGGCAAAGTTTCCCAAACCTCAAATGCCTATAAATACACCTCCCACCTCACTCATACCTCAGTTTAACGTATAGCCAAGTTAGTGAAGTGTATAAGGAGTAACATAGTAACATAGTAGATGAGGTTGAAAAAAGACTGATGTTTATCGAGTTCAACCTATACAAATCTGATATACTTACAAATAAAAAGCTCCAGTTGATCTTAAATTAATCCCACTAAAAGGTGACCCATTTAATACAAGCAATCATATCCATGAATTTTGTTTCTAGCCAGAAATGTATCCAAACAATTTTTAAATGTATCTAGGGTATTGACATTCACTACCTCCTTTTGTGTTCCACAATGTTATTGCTCTTACAGTGAAAATTAAATTAATTCAATCTCCTTTCCTTTAACCTTAAATTCTGACCTCTTGTCACAATCAATTTTCTTGTAATAAACAGAGCTTCTGCCATCTCTGTATATGGGCCTTGAATATATTTATATAAAGTAATCATGTCACCTCTCAAGCGCCTTTTTTCTAGGGAAAACAGATCAAGTTTGGCTAGCCTCTCCTCATAGCTTAAATTCTCCATTCCCCTTATAAGCTTTGTGGCACTTCTCTGAACTTTTTATAGTTCTGCAATATTTTTTTTTGCGATCGGTCCCCAGAACTGCACTCCATACTCAAGGTGAGGTCTTACCAGGTATTTATATAGTGACAGAATTATGCTTTCCTGCTCTGACCTAATTACCTTACTTAATTTAGTATCATCTGCAAAAATAGAAATGTGCTATTTAATCCTTGCTCCAAGTCATTAATAAAAATATTAAAAAGAACAGGGCCCAGTAAAACTTTGTCCAATCTGAATATGATCCATTCACTACTACTCGTTGCTCCCTATCTTTTATCCAGTTATTTATCCATCAGCTAACATTTTCAGCTATTCCCAGTCCCTTAATTTTGTGCATTAATTTCTCATGTGGCACTGTATCAAATGCCTTTGCAAAGTCTAAGTATATCACATCAACTGATTCCCCTTTTTCTATATTTACTTACTTCTTCATAGAATCTAATTAGATTAGTTTGACATGATCTATTTCTCATAAAAACCATGCTGATTTAAACTCATAATCTTGTTTACATGAATATGCTCGGTAATATAATCCCTTATAATCCCTTCAAATATCTTCCCCACTATTGATGTCAAACTAACTAGTCTATAGCTTCCTGGATCATCCCTGCTTCCCTTTTTGAAGAGTGGCACCACATCAGCTTTAGGCCAATCCTGGGGTACTATGCCTGAGGATAATGAATCTTGAAAAATTAGGAGTAGTGGTTTGTCTATAACAGTGCTAAAAAGCACTGAGCAAAATCATAAAAAAGGAACAGGATAAATAATGTGCTTTATACAAAAAAATCATAACCCCAAAAAAATGGGAGGGTCTCATGGACTCTTGCCACCATGAAATAAATGAATTTATCAGGTAAGTTCTTACATAAATTATGTATTCTTTCATATAGGTGGCGAGACTCCATGAGCTAGTTACTGATGGAATATAATACCCAAGATGTGGAAGTCGACGAGTAACTATAGAGGGAGGGATAAAATAAAAACAGCTATTTCCGCTGAGAAATTAAATCCAAAAAAAAAATTGTTTTCTTAAAAATTCAAAAAACTTAAATCATAGGCACTAGAATCAAACTGAGACAGCTGCCTGAAGAACCTTTCTATCAAAAGCTGCTTCCGAAGAAGCAAAAACATCAAAATTGTAACATTTTCTAAATGTATGCAAAGAAGACCAAGTGGCTGCTTTGCAGATTTTATCAACTGAAGCTTCAGTCTTGAAAACCCAAGATGTGGCAACTGATCTTGTAGAATGAGAATGTTATTCTCTGAGGCAGAGACTGCCCCGCCTCCAAATAAGCTTTGTGAATCAGAGGTTACAACCAAGATGCCAAAGAAATGGCAGAGGCTTTCTGACCTTATGAATGTAAAGACTTTTCAAGAGTATTCTTAGGATAAGGACACAAGGAAGGAACAATAATTTCTCTATTGATGTTGTTAGAATTCACAACTTTAGGCAAAAATTTAAATGAAGTCCGCAAAACAGCTTTATCTTGATGGAAAATCAAATAGGGAGACTTGCAAGAGAGAGCAGACAATTCAGAAACTGTTCTAGCAGAAGAAATAGCCAAGAGAAATAACACTTTCCAAGAAAGTAGTTTAGTGTCCAAATAATGCTTAGGCTCAAAAGGAGGAGCCTGTAAAGTCTTTAATACCAAATTTAGACTCCAAGGAGGAGAGATAGATTTAATAATAGGTTTGATACGAGTCAAAGCCTGTACAAAACAGTGAACATCAGGAAGATTAGCAATCTTTCTGTGAAATAAAACAGAAAGAGCAGAGATTTGTCCTTTCAAAGTATTGGCAGACAAACGTTTATCCAAACCATCCTTAAGAAACTGTAGAATCCTAGCAATTCTAAAAGAATGCCAAGAATAATCATGAGTGTAACACCATTAAATATAAGTTTTCCAAACCTTGTGATATATTTTCCTTGAAACAGGCTTATGAGCCTGTATCATAGTGTTAATCACAGACTCAGAGAATCCTCTATGACTAAGGACTAAGCGTTCAATTTCCATGCCTTTAAATTTAGAGATTTTAGATCCGAATTGAAAAAACGGGACAGAATGTCTGGTCTTAGAGGAAGTGGCCAAGGTTGGCAACTGGACATTTGGAAAAGGTCTGATCACCAGAACCTGTGAGGCCATGCTGGTGCTATCAGAAACACATAAGATTGTTTCATTATGATCTTTGAGATCACCCTTGGAAGAAGAACCAGAGGTGGAAAAATGTAAGCAGGTTGGTAAAACCATGGAACTGCTAAAGCATTAATCAATTCCGCCTGAGGATCCCTAGACCTGGAGAGGTATCTGGGAAGTGTCCTGTTTAGACGAGAGGCCATCACATTTATGTCTGGAAGACCCCACATCTGCACAATCTGATAGAACACATCTGGATGGAGAGACCACTCCCACGGATTTAGAATCTGACGGATGAGTTAATCCGCTTCCTAATTGTCTACACCTGGTATATGAATCACAGTGATTAGAAAAGAGTTGGATTCAGCACAAGAAAGTATTAGAGACACTTCTTTCATTGCTAGCGGATTGCGAATTCCCCCTTGATGATTGACACATGCCACTGTTGTGACATTGTCTGTTTGAAACTGAATATACGGTTTTCTTTAATAGAGGCTAAGCCTGAAGAGCTCTGAAAATAGCACAGAGTTCTAATATTGATTGGCAATCTCGCCTCTCGAGGATTCCAAACTCCTTGTGCTGCCAGAGACCCCCAGACAGCTCCCCAATCTGTGAGACTTGCATCTGTTGTGAGCACAGTCCAGGTAGGACGAACAAAGGAGGCCCCTTGAACAATAAGCTGATTGTTGGGATTTAAGTATATCAGTTGTTATATCTGAGTATAATCCCTGCACCATTGGTACAACATGCAAAGCTGTAGAGGTCTCATATAAAAACAAGCAAAAGGGGTCGCGTCCGATGCTGCAAACATGAGACCTAAAACTTCCATGCACATAGCCACTTAAGGAAATGATAAGAGACTGAAGGTTTAGACTGAAACCAATCTCAAATGTCTCTTTTCTGTTAGGGATAGAGTCATGGACACTGAGTCTATCTGGAAACCTAAAAAGGTGACCTTTGTCTGAGGAATCAAGAAACTGTTTGGTAAATTAATCCTCCAAACAGGTCTTTGAAGAAACAACAGAAATTGTTTTGTGTGAGATTCTGCTAAATCAAAAGATTGAGCTAGTACCAAGATATTATCCCAATAAGGAAACACCGCAATACCCTGCTCTCTGATTACAGATAGAAGGGCACCTAGAACTATTGAGAATATTCTTGGTGCTGTTGCAAGGCCAAATGGAAGAGCGACAAATTGGTAATGCTTGTTTAGCAAAGAGAATCTCAGAAATCGATAGTGATCTGGATGAATCGGATTGTGAAGTTAAGCGTCCTGTAAATCTGTTGTAGACATGAAGTGACCTTGCTGAACAAAAGGCAGAATAGTCCTTATAGTCACCATCTTGAAAGTTGGGACTCTTACAAAACGATTTCAAGTTTTCAGATCCAAAATTTGTCTAAAAGAATTTTCCTAATTTGGTACAATGAATAGATTTGAATAAAAACACCAATCCTTGTTTCTGCTGTGGAACTGGGATAATTACCCCTGAAAGTTCTAGATCTGAAACACATTCCAGAAAGGCTTGAGCTTTTACTGGGTTTTTTGATACATGGGTAAGAAAGAATATTCCCAAAGGAGGTCTTATTCTGAATCCTATTTGATACCCCTGAGAAATTATATATTCTGAATCCACTGATTTTGGACACAGTCTGTCCAAACTTTTTGAAATAGCTTTAGCCTGCCCCCTACCAGAAGAACTGGCTTGAGGGCCACACCTTCATGTAGGTTTAGGGGCAGGATTTGGTTTCTTATAAGGATTGAATTTATTCCAATTCAGAGATGGTCTCCAATTAGAGCCAGAGGCCTTATGGGAAGGATTGGTTTTCTGTTCTCTATTCTGACGAAAGGAACTAAATGATTGGGAGCTTTAAATTTACCCTTATATTTCTTGTCATGGGGCAGAAAAACTCCCTTACCCCCAGTAACAGTGGATATAATAGAATCCAATTGTGAACCAAAAAGATTTTTACCTTGAAAAGAGAGAGATAATAATCTAGTTTTAGACACCATGTCAGCATTCAAAGATTTAAGTCATAAAGCTCTTCTAGTTAGAATGGCTAAAGACATGGATTTGACATTGATCTTTATAACATCAAATATAGCATCACAAATAAAATGATTTGTATGTTGAAGTAAAACAATAATGTTAGATAATTCAGAATCTGAAGACAACTGCTGTGCTAAACTGTCCAACCAAAAAGTAGAAGCAGCAGCAACATCATCTATAGATATAACAGGTCTAAGAATATAGCCAGTATGTAAATATGCCCTTCTTAGATAAGTTTCAAGCTTCCTATTTAAAGGATCCTTAAAAGAAGTACTGTCTTCCATAGGAATAGTAGTACGTTTGGCAAGAGTGGAAATTGCCCCATCAACTTTAGGAACTGTTTCCCAAAGTTCTAAATTGGCTACAGCTAAAGAATACAATTTCTTAAACCGAGAAGAAGGGTTAAAAGAGGCACCAGGCTTAGAACATTCTTTAGCAATCACATTAGACATAGTGTCAGGAATAGGAAATACTTCAGGAGTAATAACAGTAGTCTTAAATACAGAATATGTAGGATTACTAGCTTTATCATCAGGAGGTTTAGACTCCTCAATACCCAAAGTAAACAAAACTTCCTTTAAGAGAGAACGAATATATACTACCTTAATTAATAAAGATTTGTCTATATCTGTCTCTGACGTGGCATCCTCTGAATCATAGTGTCAGGAGTAGGAAATACTTCAGGAGTAATAACAGTAGTCTTAAATACAGAATATAGAGGATTACTAGCTTTATCATCAGGAGGTTTAGACTCCTCAATACCCAAAGTAAACAAAACTTCCTTTAAGAGAGAACGAATATATACTGTACTACCTTAATTAAAAAAGATTTGTCTATATCTGTCTCTGACGTGGCATCCTCTGAATCAGAGGAAAACCCATCAGTAAAGGATACATCAGTATGCTAAAAGTCAGAAATTAATTCACTAGGTTTAGGAAAATGTTGCAAGACCCTTTTTACGTTTATTTGAAGACGGAATAGCAGTCATTGCCTTCTCTATAGCTGCAGCAATACAATCTTTCATTTCTGCAGTAATGCTATGTACATTAGACTGAGATGGAATAACAATGGGTGTATTTGTACTCATAGATATATTATCAGCATTTAACAATTTGTCAAAACAAGAGCCACATAATTGAGCTGAAGAATTTAGATCAGCTTTATTACAACAAATACACTTAGCTTTGGTAGATACGTGTTCAGGCAGCTCAAATTCTATGGTAACATCAGAGGCAGGTTCAGTTTGAGACATAAATGCAAAAAAAAAAAAAATTGAAAAAAATAAATTAATTCTGCAAATTTATATCCATGCACCTATATATGATATATATAACAGGCTTGAGAGAATGGGAAAGAGAGCGAAAATGTATAAAAAAAATAGAAAACTGATTCATAAAATGTTGCATGAAAGCTCTCTAAGTGTTTTCTTAGAACACTGAATGAGCTAGGGGTGGAGCCTTTAACAGATATTCGGGCAGGAACATTTTTGGCGGGAAAATGTTGGCACCAAAAAAAGGCGCAAAATGATGACACGTCACGCTATGACATAAATAGCATCATCACATGTGCGACATGCAAAGCTGTAGTGGATTTCTAATACACCTATCACTCTAAAAAGCAGGTAAGAATTTTGATTGTATATACAAAAAAAAAAAAAATGTACCTAAATAAAGCCTAATGGATACTTCTATTAAAGTTACATAAAATGTGATTATCAACATTCCATGAGACTAACATAATACTTAGCACCCTAATGTATAAATAAATTACTAGCTCCAAAAAAAAAACTGTATGTTTCACAGACTCTACCAACCTTAACAAATATTTAGCCACAAATAAAGTCGCTAAAAAAGAGCACTGAATTACTGACTCAAGGCATGTATACAAACAATATATAACAACTTTACTTAAAAAGTGCCCAATCCATAGCTGAGAGTGTCTTATATAATAAGAGTATATACTTACCGTGTAAGACACCCATCCACATATAGCAGACAGCCAAACCAGTACTGAAACATATCAGCAGAGATAATGGTACAAGAGTATATTGTCGATCTATAAAGGAAGGCAGCAGATAAATCCCTGCAACCGTTTTACAGAGAGCCCTAGAATAGATTTCCCATAGGTCGAAAACATGGTATCATCAGGCAATACTCCCTTCACATCCCTCAGACAAACACTGCACTTAGAGAGGAACTGGGCTTCAATATGCTTAGAAGTGCCTTTTACTGAAGAAATCAAGCACATCATGCTTCACCACCTCCTAAGGAGGCAAACTTTTTAAAACTGAGGTATGAGTGAGGTGGGAGGTGTATTTATAGGCATTTGAGGTTTGGGAAACTTTGCCCCCTCCTGGTAGGAATGTATATCCCATTAGTAACTAGCTTGTGGACTCTCGCCACGTATATGAAAGAAATATGTGTATCTTTTAAAAATTGGATTGCAGGGCCTCAGTCATTGGCCAATTCCTGCTGCATCGTCCACCTTAAAAACATCTCCAAAATTAGACATTGCCTTACACAAGACACAACTAAGACACAACTAACTAAGGAAGGCTACCATGTGAGGTCCGACATGAGCTGCAACAAAAAAACAACTCAAAACATGCAGAGGTTAGCGCTCCAGCAACTATTTAAACCTGATCCTTTTCATAAAGGAAGACATGAATGAATACTACCCACCTCACCGGGGAGAAGCGGCCGGCTTCTGCGGTAGGGGATCGTTGTCACTAGCACTCATGCTCTCAATGAGGGATTAGGCGGTTTAAATGTGGCTACATCCACTGTTGATCCGGGTTGCACTCATCTCACTCCCCTTGGCTCAGAGGGTTAGTTCTTCTACCAACGATGTTCCGATTTCAGGAGCTATAATCAAGACATTCTATAGAAACAGCATCGGATAAGTGCGGATGCTCCTCTGGACCTGCTCTTTTTCAATATCCTCACATAGTGAACACCTGGAGTTCAGATAAGGCACAGTACACTCTGTATATACTGTTCCCGGGATTAGGAAGCTCAGATCTCACCCGTTGCAATTATAAGCATATAAAACTTAAGCTTTTAATGTTCTCTGGCTGGAGTCAGTCTATTATTATTACATAAACGAGACTGGAGAGTCACTTAACTCATACCCAAATGTGGAGCTTATTATTAAAGCTATATTTAGAGCTGCAGTAAGATACATATATGTATAATGCAGGAGATTATTCCCTTTACAGTGTAAGAATATCATCCCTAACTTATTAGCATATTAATCAGATAATACGTTTCCATTAGAATGTCCTGATACCTCTTGCTTCCTAGCCTTCCACCCAACTTTAATATAGTAATCTGTGCAAACAAGGGATCTATACTAGTCCTTAAAAGTTGAAGCTCTGAGACTTATTTACTCTGCATGTCTATTACCTGGTGGCCTTCAGATTCAGATATATTTTGCTTAGAAGGCAGACAACTATTGCAGTATCATTTATAGAACTAGAATTTAGACACCTCATACTTGTGTCAGTGCGCAAATTCTCATACAGCAATTCCCTTAATCTAAACAGATAGATAGGCATTAACTGAATTAAATTTGTATTTGTTCATCCAGTTTTTGCTATTTTATCTGTCAATATAGCTGCTTAGTCTGTTAGTTAATTTGTGTTTACCTACATAACCAGTTGTCCATCAGTTCTGGGTCTCAAGGGAACCTACAGTATTGCAAATAAGAGCCTATGTGCTTGATACTCTCTGTGTCTAGGTCTTATAAATCATAAAGGGGTCCATTTATTAATGTCTGCCGCACATCGATAAATGCCGACAGCATACACTGTCGGCATTTATCATTGCACCAGCAGTTCTTGTGAGCTGCTGGTGCAATACCACCCCCTGCAGATTTGCGGCCAATCGGCCGCTAGCAGGGGGTGTCACTCAACCCGATCGGATTGCTGTCCGCCACCTCAGAGATGGCAGACGAGTTAAGGAGCAGTGGTCTTAGAACCGCTGCTTCTTAACTTCCGATTCAGCGGGAACTGAAGCGGAGTGGGTCGGAGGCAGCATCCGCTGCTTCTTAAATAGACCCCAAAGTCATAACTAAGTGTCCATTTAAATGGATTGTCATTTCTCTCATATAGAAACTACTATATTCAACCAGTATATCATATCAGATTTTTAACTATAAGTTAACATAGTGACCGTTTGTATCATTCTATTCCCTCTAGATCAGGGATAGGCAAGGTGTCCGTATACGGACACTGGTGTCCGTGACTGGCCCTTGCAGTGTCCGCCACCCATTTTGTGGAGGGGAGGGAGGAGTAGGACAGATGAATGCTGGTCCTCACTCCTCCTTGACCCAAGCAGTGCCACACTAAGTAGCGGGAAAGTGAGGGAAGAAGCAAGCTGTCGTGACCCATCACAATTCCTTGATCTGTGCGGCAGCATAGTGCTGGTGTCTGTGTGTAGAAGACCGCTGCCTACTCTGACAAACCTTACGTATCCAAGTAAGTAACCAACCATGATGATCATGCAATTAACATCAAGGTGGGTGGGTGGGTGGTTTTGGTCAGGAGTTGCAGACTCCCAATATAACCAAAAAAAAATAAAAGGTAATACCTCAAGCAGTCTTTATATAAATGTTATTTTAAACTTGTTTGTATAGATGACTAATTTGTACTTGTGGAACTAGACCAGGGGCGTCCAATGTGCAGCCCATTTGACAGCAAAGTGTCGCTCTCCTGACTTATAGAAACATAGAATATGTCGGCAGATAGGAACCATTCAGCCTATCTAGTCGGCCCAATTTTCTGAATACTTTTATTAGTTCCTGGCCTTATCTTATATCTAGCATAACCTTATGCCTATCCCATGCATGTTTAAAGTACTTCACTGTCTCTACCACTTCTGCTGGATGGCTATTCCACCATGTATCCACTACCCTCTCTGTAAAGAGAGTGTTTTTGATGTTTTTAATTTTGAAATGTACCTTGATGTCCTTCACTAACGTCTGTACTTTGAAAAATGTCCGCCACAGCCTTGATCCGTGCCTATCCCTGCTCTAGATGCAAGTTTAGATTGCTTGTGTCAATAAGTGGCTCATTTTAGAATAAGAGGGATTTATAATTCCTAAAAAGAGGTTACAGTTTAGCTTGTTCCGTATGATTATTGTGATATCATATATTGTCTTTTCTAAAAATAGTCAACTACATGTGAATTTAACATGTCTATCTACTCTCTTAAATTGTCATAATCACAGTGAGTATGTTTTTGAAAATTCCTGCAACATGTTCATTTTATATTGTGTTACCTAATAACCTCAGGAAAAATGTATTAGATATAAAAATACATATAAACTTTAAAAAAAAAAAAAATAATAATTATGCGGTTTTGCTTGCACACTAATATATTTTTCATTGCAACATTCTTAAAGTCTGAAATTTACCATCTCTTTAAGTAGGACATACTGAATTTGCCTTGACGCTGGCTGGTGAGCTTACATGCAAAAAACAATTACGTCTTCCCCTAAATAAATGCTGTACGGCGTAATTTTTATGTCCATTTCTACAATTTTTTTTTCATCTAGACATTGGGGACAATTTATCAAAGTGCGAGCGGACATGATACGATGTAGCGTATCATGTCCGCCGCACATCGATAAATGCCGACAGCATACGCTGTTGGCATTTATCATTACACAAGCAGTTCTTGTGAACTGCTTGTGCAATGCTGCCCCCTGCAGATTCGCGGCTAGCAGGGGGTGTCAATCAGCACGATCGTATAGGATAGGGCAGATTGAAGACCGCAGCCTCAGAGGCAGCAGACCAGTTATGGAGCAGCGGTCTTTAGACCGCTGCTTCATAACTGCTGTTTCCGGCGACCCTGAAGGCTCGTGCCGAAACAGGGGCATCAAGCTCCCTGATAATTCGGCCGCATTGTGTATACTGTAAGGGAATAATTGATTTAGCTCTTTGTTTCACACAGCTTAGCAACACTTCCTCTCTGTATATTGTTTCTATTTTGTAGGACAAAATTAGCTTCTATATACACATGCCAGACAATATAACACATACTTTTATTCCTAGGATGATTTACGAAAAAATAAAAACACAAACTGTTTAATGATTTTCCAGCTTGCTTTGAAGATGTTTATTTTGCAGTGTGTTATAAACCTCAGGGGTCTCAGCAGCTTCCACTAAATATTCTGGATCTTACTCAAACTCAGTGAATGCCAAACTCTCACATGTGGAACCCGTTTCAAACAAGAAAATTATAAAAAAAAAAAAAAAAAAAAAGGGGGCTTATCTTTAAAAAAACAAAAACAAAAAAACACTTTCTCATGCCTTGAAAATTTGTGATCTTATTTTCTTTGTTAATGGGATATGAAACCCAATCTCTTTTCTTTCTGGATTCAGACAGATCGTACAGTTTTAAACAACTTTCCAATTTACTTCTATTATAAAATTTACTTAATTTCCTTGATATCCTTAGCTGAAGTAGCAGCAATGTAATACTGAGAGGCCTATTTAACAAAGGTCTGTCGGACCTGATCTGACCGTGCGGATCAGTTCCGACAGACCTCCGCTGAATGCGGAGAGCAATACGCTCTCCGTATTCAGCATTGCACCAGCAGCTATTGTGAGCTGCTGGTGCAACCCCGCCCCCTGCAGATTCGCGGCCAATGGGCCGCCAGCAGGGAGGTGTCAATCAACCCGATCGTACTCAATCAGGTTGAATTGTTGCGATTCCTGCCCGTCTGCTCCATTCGGAGCTTGATAAATGGGCCTCTGAGAGTTAGCTGAACACACATAGAGGCCTATGTATCAAAGGTCTTGCGGACCTGATCCGACAGTGCGTTTCAGGTCGGCAAAACCTCGCTAAATGCGGAGAGCAATACACTCTCCGTTGTCAGCATTGCACCAGCAGCTCACAAGAGCTGCTGGTGCAACGCCACCCCCTGCAGACTCGTGGCCAATCGGTCACCAGCAGGGAGGTGTCAATCAACCCGATCGTACTCGATCGGGTTGAATTGTGGCGATTCCTGTCCACCTGCTCAGGGCAGGTGGACAGGGTTATGGAGCAGCGGTCTTTAGACCGCTACTTCATAACTGCTGTTTCTGGCGAGTCTGAAGACTCGCCAGAAACACGGGCCCCATACGGAGCTTGATAAATGGGCCTCATAGTCATCAGCCAGTCACAAGAGAAAAATGTGTGCAGACACGGATCACCAACAAGCTCCCACAAATGTTGGATATCTACATGTTCTTTTTCAACAATGGATACCAAGAGAACAAAGTTAATATGAAAATAGAAGTGAATTTAAAACGTTGTAATGTTTTTTATGTGTTTTGTGACACTTTTTATTTTCACAAAACAGTTAACCAGAGCTCTGAAGTTGCGGTAATCATTCTCGCGTAAATTACGATTGCAAAATTGATGAGCACAAACCCTCGCGATATACCCCTTATCGCTCGGGCACAAACACTCGTAATCTAGCCTTAAATATATTTAATGCACCTCCATCTAATCATGAACTAGGTTACACTGCAAGTATCTGAGAGTTGCTGCACATGTGCAAACATAATTGTGCATATAATTGTGCTTATAATTGCTCATAAGTGCTCATAATTGTGGCTCTTCTCAAGTGCTGTATACTTTGTAAATATAACTTGTATTGTGCACTATGGTGGCGCCTCCTGCTCTACCTTTATACATGTGTAAACATGTTAGCACTGGAATGGAATGAAGAATATATTTCAACATGGCAGCACTCACGACCAGAGGGGGGCGGGGAATAGCCTCACTATTATGCTTATAAAACTTAATAAATGCTTAATGTCCTTCTAAATAGATATTACAGTAAACAGAGCAAACTATTTAAAAAAATAAAACAAACTTTCCAATTTATTTATCTTTTATCAAATCTACCTCTTTCTCTTAGTCTACATTACCCATAATGCTCAGCCAGCTGATTATGCTGGCTCAGCATCATGGGAAATGTAGTTCCAAAACCTCTGGAGGGTCAAGTTTGAAGATGTCTGATCTACGTGGTTGAAACTTAGCGCTTTCCACAACAGCACACTGAAGAAGTGCATCAAACAATAGCTTCATCCACACAATATTAACACTCTATGGTAGACCAAGTTACTGAACATGAAAAGCTGTATATCTAGATGCTCTGTGTAATACAGAAGACTGAACAGAAACTTAGAGTGCATCTATCTTTGGATAAGAGACATCCAAATAGTATGTGTGAGCAGTGATATGTAAGGGAAAAGCTGTTGGTGCTGCCTGCTACAGCCTGTATAACACTACTACAACACAGATGCCACATAGTACTCATGACTCATGTAGTCTCCTCAGCCCACTTTAGTATGCTCTCCCTGAAAGGGGCCAAGTGTCAATCAAGTAGACCAAGAGTAATAGGTAAATTTGATAAAAGAAGAAAATTAGTATTTCCCCAGAACTGTACACTATACGATTGCTGAAAGTTTCATTGGACTTCCATGTCTCTTTAAGGGAAGTTGACAATTCAATTTTTAATGTCTCCTTTACCCTGTTTCTTGTATCAGTTGGCAATAGCATGTTTAATCAGCAATAGGCCTTCTAACTATTTAGGGAAAATTGTGGGGCCCCGATAAATAACCAGCCATTACAAGGGGTTAGTTATTGCTACGGCGAGCTTGCGATAGCAATTAGCGCTCAGAAACTTAGCCAGAGATCAGATCTCTGATTAATTTTCTACAAGTGCCCAAAATGCCCTCAAAATAAAGGGTCTTTTAGTTTTTTATAATAAAAAAAAAGAAGCATTTGTTTTCCATAAGAAACTACTACACTAGGCAGTTTTTAGGGGTTAAAAGTGGTGGGGATGGGGTGTTAGAAAAAAAACAAACAGCACCGAAAAGTGCCTTTACATTGTAGTCTAATGGAACTGTGTGTTCCCTGTAAATATAGATGTATATGCTTATAAACATATATATTTATGTGTTTTTATGTGTAAATACACATATTAGCACAAATATATATGTACGTATATATTCATATATATTTATATTTGCTGCCCATCGCTGTGCGACTTACCCCTTTCTCTGCGCTAGTTCTCATGCCGTGTGTCACAGCATGAGAACGAGGCTCTCATTGGAGCCTATGGGAAGCATTCTCTCGTGAACGCAATGCTTCCGTGCAATGTGAACATGAGTTCGCGTTTGCACTGCACATCACTTGTAATGCCAGCACACCTTTGCGTGCGATGGTATTACAAAGTGGAGCGCAAATATCGCTTTCACGGAAGCAATACTTTGTGTTCCACTTATAATCTGGACCTTAGTATTTTGCAAGATTGACATCTTTTTTTATGCCAGGCTTAAGCTAAAGCAGGCACTCAACAAGCAGGACTCCCAAGAGCACTTCTGCAGCAAACATTTGTAACGATACTTCAGGGGGTTTATATTTATTTATCTATTTTTTTTTTTAAGTTTCACTTCTTTAATTGAATATTGCAAGGCTCAGTGGCTAGAAAAGTGTATGTAATTGTGTGTAACAAATCTTGTATGTGGAAGTCTTTGCTACAGATGTGTAACAATTCACCTGGTACCTGCAGTTACTAGACATGTGCATGGCGAAAAAATTCGGTTCGGATCGATTCGAATTTTTTCGAATTTCGGTTCGGTGCGATTCAAATTCAGAAAAATTTGAATCAATTCGGTTCAGCTTTGTTTCGGATTTATTCGGATTCGAATAAATTCGGTTCGGATTTGTTTCGGATTCATTCGGATTTGAATAAATTCGGCTGGATTCGGTTTGATTCGGTTCGGTTCGGAAATTCGGAATTTCGGTAAGTGTTAGGTGGGATTAGACTAGTATTATGTACTGTACATTAGGTGTAACCCATAGCAGAGTGATATAACCTAATATACTGTACAATACTAGTGTAATCCATGGCCATCCGAATCTACTGAATAAATCCGAATAAATCCGAAGTTATTCGGATTTATTCAGTAGATTCTGCACTATTTTAATTCGGAGATTTGGTTCGATCCGAATCTTCGAATTTGCCGAATTTTCGGAATTTCCGAACTGAACCGAATCGCACATGTCTAGCAGTTGTAATACCCATAGAATTCTATTTGAAAAGGGAGAGAATGTGAAGTTCCCAGTGAGCTATTGCTCGTGAAATACAACAAGTGAATCACAATGCCAGAACAAATGGGATACAGTCCTTACAATGAGACTTGAATGGAGGTTGCACGTATGTGCATCCCTTACAGTAAGCGCACTCGCTCTTTAAGTAATAAGCATATTATAATTATTATTTTTCATATTATTTTTCATGAAGGTGGTGCGGGCCGCACAAAATTAGGTCGAGGGCTGCATGTGGCCCGCGGGCCGCCAGTTTGACACCCCTGCCTTAAAGGGCTATTATCATCGGAAAATGACATGCTCTAACGTTAAAGAATGTAATTTTAAGTCTATCGACCCCGCACTAGAAGTGCCAATCATGACATCTGCACTCAGATGTGCAACTAGAGCTGCTGATTGCATCAGTGTCGTTTTCCGCTCTCTACCTGCAGTGCACCTCAAATCCCGAGCAGTATTTCTACTGTGTGTTTATCCCCATTGCAGGGGTTAAACATGCAGTACTGCATGGTCGAAAACCTTAAAATGACATGCTCTAACGGATTAGTGTATGTAATTTTTCGACTATAATGGCCCTTTATCAATTCACCAGCCTTGCACCCATCTATTGCACTACATTTTATCTCACTGCCAACAACAACTGCATTAACTCCAATGATACTACTCAGTACAAATATAATTTGGTAGCCTTTGCTGGTAGGCTTAGAAGCAGCAATGCATTACTGGGAGCTAGCTGTTCATTAGTGACTGCACATATATGCCTCTTGTCATTGGCTTACTCAATGTGTTCAGCTAGCTCTCAGTAGTGCATTGCTGCTTATTCAACAAAGGATACTAAGAGAATGAAGCACATTTGATAATAAAGGTAAAATGAAAAGTTGTTTAAAGGGACATGAAACCCAAAATATTTCCTTCATGATTTAGATAAAGCATACAATTGTTAGTATTTTTCTAATTTACTTCTAATATATTTTGCTTTATTCTTTTGGTATCCTTTCTTGAAGGAACAGCAATGCACTTCTGGGAACTAGCTAAACACATCAGTAAGCCAATCACAAGAGGCATATATGTGCAGACACCAATCAGCAGCTAGCTCTCAGCTCGTGAGCATATCTAGATATGCTTTTCAAAAAAGAATACCAAGAGAATGAAGCAAATTAGATAAAAGAAGTGCATTGTCAAGTTGTTTAAAAATGTATGCTCTGTCCAAATTATGAAAGAAACCAAATTGTGTTTCACGTCCTTTTAAAATTGTATGCTAATGGGGCGGAGCCTGGAGCTGAAGGGAGATGGCAGCTTAGCACTTGAGCTCCGTGCTAAACTGTAACAAATAAGGGCATGTAGGTGCAAGACAAGTACTACAAACACTCAAGCAGCCACCTCTATATCAACAGACAGGAGGGAAGCCCTCCACTAAAGGATTCCTAGGACGGAACAGATATCTGGGCAGCGTGAAGGAGAGAAAGCTCCGGTAATGAAACTACCGGTCTGACAAGCCAGCAGCGCATGGAGGCAAGTGCGGTAAGAGGGGCAGTGAGTGGCAAACGGAAACAAATGAGCTTGCATGGAGCATAGATTTCACACATACTCAAGATCATAGTGGGGACATTAAGGCTTGATATTGAAAACTACTGGGGGTCGATCCGATAAAAATCGTCGCCCGCAAAAGCAGGCAACGCCAATATTTGCGCAGGTTTGGTATCCTATATACGGCATAACCTAGAAGTTACGCGCGTATATTTCTGCCGTCGCCCGTAGTTTTTTGGGCCATAGGCAGGTATACCAAACCCGCGCAGTTTGGTATCCAATATACAGCGTAAGGACTTACGTGGCGAAAATGGAGAAATCTTACTCCATTTTCACCTCGCCACAAAAAGCAGCCGTAAGAAGCCTTACGCTTAGTATTGGAGCCCCCTAACTCCCTAAACTGGCTGCTAAATAAACCTAACACCTAACGCATTCGCAATGTCTATCTAACTTTCAACCGCGATCTGCTAAATAAAACCTAACACCTAACGCATGCGCAATGTCTATCTACCTGTCAACCCCGATCCCCCGCCTCAATCCCTAATAAAGTATTTAACCCCTAAACCGCCGCCATCTACATAAACTAACCCTCTACTGTGAGCCCCTAAAACCGCCACCATCTAACTGATCTATCCCCTAATGTGAACCCCTAAAACCGCCACCATCTAACTGATCTATCCCCTAATGTGAACCCCTTACACCGCCGCCATCTATATTAAAATTATTAACCCCTAATTTAATCTACCTACCCCGCCGCCAGCTATATTATCTATATTAACCCTAAGTATATTATAGTTAATATAGTTATTACATTATATATATTAACTATATTAACCCTAATTATATTAGGGTTAATATAGTTAATATAGTTACAATAGTATTTATATAAACAATATTAACTCTATCTAACCCTAACACCCCTAACTAAATTCTTATTAAATAAATCTAATTCATATTATAAACTAAAATATTCCTTTTTAAATCTAAATACTTACCTATAAAATAAACTCTAAGATAGCTACAATGTAATTAATAATTACATTGTAGCTATGTTAGGGTTTATATTTATTTTACAGGTAAATTGTTAATTACTTTAACTAGGTACAATAGCTATTAAATAGTTATTAACTATTTAATAGCTACCTAGTTAAAATAATTACCCAATTACCTGTAAAATAAATCCTAACCTAAGTTACAAAAACACCTACACTATCAATAAATTAAAGAAACTACAAATATCTATCTAAAAATACAATTAAATAAACTAAACTAAATTACAAAAAAAAACAAACACTAAATTACAAAAAATAAAAAAAAGATTACAAGATTTTTAAGCTAATTACACCTATTCTAAGCCCCCTAATAAAATAATAAAGCCCCCCAAAATAAAAAAATTCCCTACCCTATTCTAAATTAAAAAAAGTTCAAAGCTCTTTTACCTTACCAGCCCTTAAAAGGGCCTTTTGTGGGGGCATGCCCCAAAGAAAACTGCTCTTTTGCCTGAAAAAAAAAAACACAATACCACCCCCCAACATTACAACCCACCACCCACATACCCCTAATCTAACCCAAACCCCCCTTAAATAAACCTAACACTACCCCCCTGAAGATCTCCCTACCTTATCTTCACCACGCCGGGCCGAACTCCTCATCCGATCTGGGCGATGTCTTCCAGCAAGCGGCAGTGAAGTCTTCTTCCATCCGGGCGATGTCTTCAAGCAAGCGGCAGAGAGTCTTCTTCCATCGGCGATGTCTTCAAGCAAATCAGCATCTTCAATCTTCTTTCTTCGCTCCTCCGCCGCGGAGCATCCATCCGGCACGACGACTTCCCGACGAATGAGGTACCTTTAAATGACGTCATCCAAGATGGCGTCCGTCGAATTCCGATTGGCTGATAGGATTCTATCAGCCAATCGGAATTAAGGTAGAAAAATCTGATTGGCTGATTGAATCAGCCAATCAGATTCAAGTTCAATCCGATTGGCTGATTGGTTCAGCCAATCAGATTTTTCTACCTTAATTCCGATTGGCTGATAGAATCCTATCAGCCAATCGGAATTCGACGGACGCCATCTTGGATGACGTCATTTAAAGGTACCTCATTCGTCGGGAAGTCGTCGGCCGGGATGGATGCTCCGCGTCGGTGGAGAGAAGATTCAAGATGCCGCTTCATGGAAGATGCTGCCCGATGGAAGAAGACTTTGCTGCCGCTTGGATAAAGACATCGCTGGGATGAAGATCTCTTCTTTGCCGCTTGGATAGACATCGCCAGGATCGGATGAGGAGTTCCGCCCGGCGTGGTGAAGATAAGGTAGGGAGATCTTCAGGGGGGTAGTGTTAGGTTTATTTAAGGGGGGTTTGGGTTAGATTAGGGGTATGTGGGTGGTGGGTTGTAATGTTGGGGGGTGGTATTGTGGGGGTTTTTTCAGGCAAAAGAGCAGTTTTCTTTGGGGCATGCCCCCACAAAAGGCCCTTTTAAGGGCTGGTAAGGTAAAAGAGCTTTGAACTTTTTTTTAATTTAGAATAGGGTAGGGAATTTTTTTTATTTTGGGGGGCTTTATTATTTTATTAGGGGGCTTAGAATAGGTGTAATTAGCTTAAAAATCTTGTAATCTTTTTTTTATTTTTTGTAATTTAGTGTTGGTTTATTTTTGTAATTTAGTTTAGTTTATTTAATTGTATTTTTAGATAGATATTTGTAGTTTATTTAATTTATTGATAGTGTAGGTGTATTTATTTTACAGGTAATTGGGTAATTATTTTAACTAGGTAGCTATTAAATAGTTCATAACTATTTAATAGCTATTATACCTAGTTAAAATAATTAACAATTTACCTGTAAAATAAATATAAACCCTAACATAGCTACAATGTAATTATTAATTATATTGTAGCTATCTTAGGGTTTATTTTATAGGTAAGTATTTAGATTTAAATAGGAATATTTTAATTAATAATATTAATATTAGATTTATTTTAATAAGAGTTTAGTTAGGGATGTTAGAGTTAGATAGGGTTATTATACTTTATATATATATAATATAATAACGATATTAACTATATTAACCCTAATATAATTAGGGTTAATATAGTTAATATATATATAATATAATAACTATATTAACTATATTAATATAATAACTATATTAACTATATTAACCCTAATATAATTAGGGTTAATATAGTTAATAATAGCTGGCGGCGGTGTAGGGGGATTAGATTAGGGGTTAATACATTTATTATAGGTGGCCGCGGTGTAGGGGGATGTAGATTGTAGGCAAAAGAGCAGTTTACTTTGTGACAAAGCCCCGCCAAAAGCCCTCTTAAGGGCTGGCAAAAGAGCTGAATTCTTTGGGGCATGCCACGCAAAAAGCCCTTTTAATGGCTGGCAAAAGAGCTGTTACTTTGGGGCAATGCCACGCAAAAAGCCCTTTTCAGGGCTATTTGTAGGGTTAGACTTAGGTTTAGTGGTAGGGATAGTTTAGTATTTTAGGGGTTAAATAATTTTAAAATAGATAGCGGTGTGGTAGCGGCTCACTTTAGGGGGTAGGTAAGGTAGATGGCGGCGGTGTTAGGGGCTCACTTTAGGGGGTTATAGATTTAATATAGCTGGCGGCGGTTTAGGGGTTAATAACTTTATTAGGTAGCGGCGGGCTCAGGGAGCGGCGGTTTAGGGGTTAATTCATATTTTATGGTTAGGCTAGTGAGGGGGGATAGCGGATAGAGGGTTAGATGTGTCAGCCTATGTTAGGGAGGCGTGTTAGACTTGTCGGGCTATGTTAGGGAGGCGTGTTAGACAGTGCGGGTGATTTAGACTTTAGTCAGGTTTTGTAGGCGCCGGCAGTTTCTAACGTGCCGTAAGTCACTGGCAACGCCAGAAATTTGTACTAGCGCAGATTTCTGGACATCGCTGGTTTATCCGACTTACGGCACTTTAGCATCTGACGGCGCCGTATATGGGATAGCTCGAGTTGCGAGCTGAAACTGCGGGCGACGCGGGTTCCCTCGCTTGCGCCGCAAACTACGATCTATATCGGATCGCGCCCCTGAGGCCTAAGTTATTAGGGGACCAGTAGGAGCCCAGAACAGCACGCATCCAGCAAGGCCATACAATAGACTCGCTGCTAGAATGCCTGACAGTGACTTACAATAAAATACAGTATTACCCATACTATGATAATGCAATAGCATGTAGTACATTGCTGCTGGGATGCAATTTGTACACGATCTTAGGTCCTGCAATAAGCGTCATGTGGTTAACTATAGCCATGCTGTGATCTAGAATGTTCTATCTCTTATCCTAGCTACACTGAAAACAGAACTTGGCTCACAATATAATATGCCCTAATCTATCTGTTACCACTTCCTTCTGCTAGAATATTAAGAGGAACAGAGGGATCTTATATAAAAATACCTAAAAGCTATTGCACACTTCAATCCTGCAGCATGAGAAACTACTTGCTTTGAAGGGGAAAAACTCTACTACTGATTTATATACATAAAGACTTTCTGGTGCAATTTATCTACTTATTTACCCTTGGTATTCTTAGTTACAACTACACCTCACGCCGGGAAGTCAGCTACAACCTTTTATTATATCTATAATATTCTGGTGATATACAAACAACCACCTGGTAATATGTCTGCTAGAAAACCAAATAAACTCTCTCAGGGCTCTAAGCCACCAGCCGCTGCACTATTTTTTAAACCTGCAAGAGGCGAAAAAATGCTAGAATCTGTGAATGCGACAATAGAAGATGGAAATGATTATGAATCAGATTCACAGACTACTGAAGAAGACATTATTCCTGCAACAAGAGCGGATCTCAAGTCGCTAGTATCTAAGCAGGACATTAACAAAAACTTTGACAAGCTCTGGGAAAAAATAGATGCTTTTCAAAATACTGTTACAAACAGTCTGGCAGACATAAAACAAGAAATCACCGAACTGGGTTCAAGAGTGGCCACCCTGGAAGAAAATGAGGCCTCCACTGCCGACGATCTATCCAATCTTACGCAAAAGCTGTCTTCACAAGAACAAGTAGTAAGTGAGATACATGATAAGCTGGAGGACCTTGAAAACAGGACTCGTAGATGTAATCTACGCTTGAAAGGGATCCCTGAAACCATCTCGACGGAAGAACTACCTATATATCTACATCAACTATTTCAAGCTATCACGGGAGAAGGGGGCGAAGAGAAATTCCAAACGGAGAGGGCTCATAGAGCACTTAGACCTAAACTTAAAGAAGATGCCCCTCCCAGAGATGTAATCGTTAAATTTCTTAGATTCCCAGAAAAGGAAGAGATACTCACTGTGGCAAGGAAACTTCCCACTTTTAAATTCCAGGGCACGGTTATTCAGTTCTACCAAGACCTCTGTATACGGACCCTCCAGAGGAGAAGTAACCTAAGGCCCCTAACTGCCCTTTTAAGAAAACATCAGATTAGATATCTATGGGGATTCCCTTTCAATCTTTATATTCTTCACAATGGCAACTCTATGAATCTTAAAGAAGTCACAGAGATCCCAGATATGTGCCGAAGATTGCAGCTAGAACCACCTGATATTCCACAGATGAAGAAAGGAGAAGATAGGTCCCAGGTGCAACTAGACCCATCTCAATCGCAGAGACAAAAGTTCCGAAAAGAAAGAACAAGCCTTAACATGTTTCAGTAATGGACGGTTACTAAGAGAGGTTTCTTGTCATTGTTTTCCTTTCTTTTTTGATCTCTAGCATTGCTAGGAAAGGAAGAGGTATAGATAAAAGATAAACTCTTTGAATATAGTAAGCTTAGAGGGCATGTAGCTGCATGGATAGGTGGTATAGTATGGAATGTTCAGTAATCAATAATTACTAATTCATCTGATGCCAAATGTTAGATAGTTTAAACATATACAGTTTTAGCACCATGTAATGTTACTTTTAGACCATAACTAAAAAATTTTATGGGGAGGGAGGAGTTATAAGGGTTTTTTTCTGTATTTTTCTTTGGGTACTTTCCCAACATAAAGTCCACAGAAGTATTAGCCACACACTGTATAAAGATGTTGGGGTTTACTCTGCAATGTTTGTTAATATATCTGTTTTTTTTAATGTTTTTGTCAGTGTCCCGCCATGCAGTCCAGCTATCGAGTCCCACCTACTGAAAGAAAACTACTCTCTCGATACCCACAGGTAGCTGCGAGGAAAAGAGGTAACAAAGATCCGGGGGGGGGGGGGAGGCTCCCCACCAACGTAACAGTGAGTAATGACTAGCTACCTAAAGCTAATTTCACATAACGTTAGAGGCCTAAACACAGGTCTCAAGCGCAGGACAGCTATGAACCAGTACACTAGATTAAAGGCATTATATTCCTACAAGAAACACACTTTACTAAGGAGGTCATACCAAAATATTGGTCTAAAGGATATACACAACACTTTCACTCTATAACTGATAAAAAAAGAGGGGGGTATCCATATTGATACATCAGTCGGTTGGGTTCATAGTAGAGGAAACAATTAGGGATCCTGAGGGTAGATTCTTGTTACTCCAAGGTAGAATACATGACAAACCGATTGTGCTATGTAATATTTATGCACCAAACGAAACACAAGCTCCTTTCTTTGTCCGTATCTCACAGTTATTAACCCAGTGGTCAAATGTTAGAATTATCTTAGGAGGGGACTTTAATGTTTCTATGTATACACAATATAGTCAAGACAAGACCCCATTATCTCAAGCACACCAAAGACATAATTCTACAATTAAAAAAAATAAGAGAGGTCTTTTTGGAACATAATGTTTTAGATTCTTGGGACGCCCTATATGGTAGGGCTAATGATCACACCTATTATTCAAGCGCACACAGATCCTATTCAAAACTAGATTACATCTATATAAGCCAGACTCTGATACCAGACCTAATCTCCTCCAAGACTCATGCTTGCGCTTGGTCGGACCATTCGATAGTACAAATAGACATTAAAAAAAATTTCACACTAGTGCAACATGATCTTGGACCTTTGATCCATATATCCTAAAAGGTACTAAAGTGAGGGAATCCATTTCCAAAGCATTAGCTGAATATTGGGACTTCAATGTAGGGACAACCTCTAACCCTATCACCATCTGGGCAGCACATAAACCCTACCTTCGAGGTTTATTGATTAAAGAAAAAACGGCTCTCACCAGAGCCAACAGACTCCTGACAGATACCTTACAAACCCAAATTACTACCCTCTCCAAATTACATCAACAAACTATATCACCATCGACATATACACAACTACAAGCTAAAAGGCAAGAGCTAGCAACAGTAATGAATGAAACCTCTAAAAGGTCGACCCATAGATTGAAGTCACAGTACTTCCTATATTCCAACAAACCTGACAGATATTTAGCCCATAAACTAAGAGAGAGGACGAAATCTTTCACTATCCCATATATCCAAAAAAGCGACGGAGTTCTTATCTCCAACCCTCAGGAGATAGCTGATACTTTGCAAATTATTATGCACATCTTTATGACGGCAAAAAAATTAAACCAGGTAGCCAGACTAACCAACTCTTGACACAGTTCCTAGATGAGGCTAAACTTACGCCCTTAGACAATGAGGTCAGTAAAGAGCTAAATGCTGGGATCTCGACCAGGGAGGTCCTTACTGCCATAAAAGAGCATAAGCCAGGAAAAGCCGCGGGTCCAGATGGATTCCCAGGTGAATATTACCAACTATATAGATCTATCTTAATCCCACATGTGGTTTCATTATGTAATGATATTATGCAAGGCAAAGAAATCCCCAAAGAAATTTTACAAGCCAAAATAGTAGTTATACCCAAACCGGGGAGAAACTCAAAGCTATGCCAAAGTTACCACCCTATTTCATAAATAAATCAAGACATCAAGATATTTACCAAAATCTTGGCCAATAGACTAAAAGTACACCTACCGACTCTGATTCACCCTGACCAGGTGGGATTCATTAAAGATAGAGAAGCTCCCGATAATACGAGGCGTACGATCTCCCTGGTCGACTACCTTGGCAAAACAAAAACGCCTTCTTTGGTCCTCTCGTTGGACGCGGAGAAGGCGTTTGATAGGATAGATTGGAATTTCATGTTGGAGGTCCTAAATAGGATGGGTTTTCACGGAGAATTTATTCAGGCTATTAAAAGCATATACTCTCACCCAACAGCTAATGTAAGAACAGCGGGATACCAGTCAAAACTTATAGAGGTCTTAAACGGCACGCGACAGGGGTGCCCTCTGTCGCGCTTCTGTTTGCAATGTGTATAGAACCTTTAGCTGCTACAATACGCTTGTCCCCAGATATTCACGGAGTCAAAATTAGAGGTCAGGAATTTAAAGTCTCTCTATTTGTGGATGATGTGCTCCTCACGTTAACCAAGCCGCTTATGTCTCTCCCTAACTTATACCGAATTTTACAGGAATACTCTGATATATCAGGATATAAAGTTAATTTAGATAAGTGCGAGGCAATCCCTATCGCTCTTCCCGACCATACCAAAAAACTTATAGAAGCTAATTTTGAATTCCAATGGGCTCACACAGCAATTAAATATCTGGGGATTAAGTTATCAGGCAACATTGCGGACCTCTACAATTTAAATTATATTCCCTTATACAAAACGATCCGTAAAGACATCAATAAATGGAAGAAAGGAGGTTTTTCCTGGTACGGCCGATTGTCGGCAATAAAAATGAATATCCTTCCAAGAATACTATATCTCTTTAGGGCCCTCCCAATTAAAGTTCCCTTAACAGATTTAAAAAAAATACAAATGGATCTGATTGGCTTTTTAAGGGGCAAAAAGAAAGCCAGGATCCCCTCTCATGTCCTCCTACAACATAGACAACTAGGAGGGGTAGGAGTACCAAATTTAACTCACTATTATCAAGCAGCGAGGCTGGCACAGACCACCCTAATGAGTATAAAATCAGAGGATCTTGTGTGTGTGGGGGTGGAGACAACGCTGGCAGGGTACAAACGACCAGACGACATATTGTGGGGACAGTCGAGACAGCCTTTTCGAGACTTCCACACTTCAAAGCTTACTATAGAGATGATGCAGACTTGGTCCTCTGTGGCCGACTCTCTTCATCTAATCCCAAGGGACTCGGTGGTTAGACCACTGAGGACCCTTTTGAATGTAGACTTCCACGTGCAGCTGGGAAAGTGGGAAAATAAAGGACTCTACAGAGTCGCAGATTTTCTATTTAGCAATAAAGTAGCTACATTCCAACAAATTCAGGATAAAATCTACCCAGAAAAATTGCAATGGTTCTTATATTTACAAGTGGCATCGGCAGTAACCAGGTACAGATCATCTAGCACCAACGCAAGATTAACTACCCTCGAACACTTCTGTAACACATCACAGCGACTTAAAAAATTAATTTCTGCAATATACTTAACACTTCAGAAGACCACATTCTCCAATAAATCATCTGTGATGGAGAGGTGGGAAACGGAACTTAATACAATCCATACTCCGGAGGACTGGGAAACAATCTTGTACACATCTAGCAAAGGGCTAATTAGTGCAGATTTTAGGGAAAACAGCATTAAGACTTCCTTCCGATGGTATCTCACCCCTGTCATCACCTCCCATTATACTCAAAGGGGTAACAAATTATGTTATAGAGGTTGTGCTGAAACAGGAACATATATCCACATGTGGTGGGAATGCCCTCAGATTAATCAGATTTGGACCCAATTATCTAAATTGCTCACCGAGGTACTCTCGGTAAATATTTCCCTATCTACACCACAGGCACTATTAAACGATAAGATTAGACAACTTAATACAGCTACCAACACATTTATTCGTATTCTATGCACTGCCACCAGAATATGCGTAGCTAGACACTGGAAAACGGGGGCACCTTCATGGGGGGAAGTTAAGGACAAAATTCAGGCCACTTACAAAATGTCAGAGACGATAGCCTTTATTCAGAATAGCCAGGATCAATTTTTTAAGGTGTGGAATTACTGGATTTTGGCAGGCCACTAACGACCTAGGAGAGGTGAAAATCCATAACCACTAACAAAGAGAGTAGGCAAGAGAAAAGGTTCACAAACTGTTATAGATAGTTCATCGACTCAAAGGTTTAGGTTAGACCAAATACCGGAGGAGGCCCCTATTCTGGACTCGGTGGCGGAGGGACGGCGCGGCGGTCAAGTTCAATGAAGTTTAAGAGGTAATGTTATTGTTTGTTAGTGGAAAATAATTAAAATATACACAAATTAGAAGTCGGGGGGGGGGGGGGGGAAATCGGTCTTATGAAACCTTGGTTGTTGTTTCTTCTCCCTGGTAGTCCCTTTGTCTCTATCCCCAATCCCCGAGCATACTGAACTTCACAGGCCCTAAAGCTTGAATTGAACTATAAATGTTTAATAGCTTTATTGAATTAATAGACTTTCTGAAATCATCTCCACATTAGAAGAAAGACTGTTGGACCTCTGACAATTATAAAAGGTTAAGGGGGGAGATGTGTTAAGTTTGAAGGGTTACTGTGACCTGTAATTTTTGATGTGTATGACAATAAAAACTTATTTCAACTAAAATTGTATGCTAAATCATAAAATAAATATTTTGGGTCGCATGTCCCTTTAAGACAGAAGCTAAAACCATCTATAACCATAAAAATGAATGCTGGTCTAGCAAGAAAACTCTATACATTGTTTTATTGTCTAGTTAGTATATGAACTATACATTGGCAGTATGATGTGATTGACAGACATTGTAATAATTGTTTTTGCAGCTGCTTGAGGGAATGTTGTGCCATGCAAGTATTATAGTACACGTTGTAAAGCTGGTTATCATCTTGGGAAAGTAGAAGAGTCAAGAGAAACTCTTACTTTGTAAATACATTATTCTCTTTCTCAAGGAAGTTGTGGAGAAAATGGTTCCAATTTACCAGTTATTACTTTTATAGATTTGCATATAAACCCAGTGATTAATTCCTAAAGGGATGTGAAACCCGTGTTTTTCTTTTATGATTCAGACAGAGCATACAATTTTAAGCAACTTTCTAATTTAATCCTATTATCAATTTTTCTTCGTTCTCTTGGTATCTTTATTTAAAAAGGCAAAACCCAGGTCACGCTTTTCATTGAAAGTATAGCCTATGCTAAAGAGATGTCCATTTTCTGGTAATTTTATTTTACCATGTGTAATACCAGATTGTGTGCTATTCTGAGCATAGGCCCAGAATATTGATAGGGCCCCCTGCTCTATCAATAGTGCTCCACTTGTAATCTAGGCTTATGTGTGCAAACTGCTCACACTTGATTGGCTGCTATGCGTATGAGATGAGCATAGCTTTTCAAGTGGCTGAGGGGTGGGGTACATTTTATAATATTATTTTTTTTAAAAATCTACTGACTCAAGACATCAATATTCTTTGATTACAGTTGGATCTGGATACAATCTTCTTAACATGGATTACAAAAGAAAAAAAAGAAGAGAAGCACACAAAAGTAAAATCAATCACGGTTACCTTTTAATTATTATATTTAATATATCTATGAAAAATGAGACTAACATTCTTCAGATAGGGCATTCAATTTTAAACATCTTTCCAATTCACTTTTATCATCAACTTTGCTTCATTTTCTTTGTATTCTTTGTTGAAAGCTAAACTTGGTAGGCTCATATGCTAATGTCTAAACCCTTGTAGACCTCTTCTTATCTCAGTGCACTTGACAGTTTTTCAGAGCTAGATAGTGCTATTTCATGTGCGCAATATAGATAACATTGTGCTCACTCCTGTTGAGATACTTATGAGACAGCACTGATTGGCTAAAATGCATGTTTGTCGCTTTAACACAAGTGTGTGTTAAAAGGTGTCTTCTTCATAACAATTTAGTGCATGTGGTCATTACTAATGGCAACAGGTAACCAATGACTTTGCTTGTGCACTTGAGCCACATATTTTTTAATCACAGTATGAATCTCTCATTGGCTTTGACATCAGTAGTGACATATTCTATTCATAATCTAATGTCTAACTATCACACAATATAATACCCTATATTTGTAAAATCAAAGTCGCATTACGCCAATTAGTATAAATTATATCCAGTATAGAAATTTAGCTACATCATAAAACTGAAAAATGCTGTACTTTTATTTGGACAGAAAACAGAATTAGGAAGTGTATTATTTCTAATAAACCATGTGTAATATATATATATATATATATATATATATATATATATATATATATATATATATATATATATATATATATATATATATATAATAAACAGGTGCTAAAATTCCATTCACAGATGCAAAAAATAAACAACATAAAATAAAAAAAGTTGTGAGCAAATAATTATGTGGCATCTGATAATGTGATGTAGTTGGCAGAAAAGTCTGTGCATCATTAGCTGTGTAATGTCTGATAAAGCAATGTACTTGGCAGCGTTTAGTTACAGACTTCATGGAGAGATAAGTTATAACTGCTGAAACGTCTGGATATCAGATGTTGACAGGGTTGAGTTTCAGTGTGTGAAGTCTTAGTTGCTGACTAAATTCATTTACATTTTCCTGCACTGTGTATTAAATAGCCTAAATAAACTACTTTCTAAACATCAACTAAATGCCAATATGTTTTATTTCAGTATCAGTGCTTATGGATGATAGCCATTGCCTTTGAGGAAGAAATCACATGCACACACATTATATATATATATATATATATATATATATAAATATATATATATATACACAGTATATATATATATATATATATATATATATATATATATATATATATATATATATATATATATATATA
Source organism: Bombina bombina (assembly GCF_027579735.1). Classification (NCBI taxonomy): domain Eukaryota; kingdom Metazoa; phylum Chordata; class Amphibia; order Anura; family Bombinatoridae; genus Bombina; species Bombina bombina. The sequence goes on along the minus strand of NC_069504.1, from coordinate 785,134,236 downwards.
TAAATATATATATATATACACAGTATATATATAGTATATATATATATTGTATATATATATATATATATATATATATATATATATATATATATATATATATATATATATATATATATATATATATATATATATATATATATATATACACACATATATACACACACACACACAAAAAGGATCACAGCAACATCACAGGATTTTCACCAAACTTGTGCCAAAATGTATTATAACAAATTTTGGCACCAGTTTGGTGAAAATCCTGTGATGCTACTGTGATTCTTTTTGGATATATCATTTCGAGTGAAGCACTCAGGTGGCTGATTATTGGTGGGCAGATTCATTATATTGAATAATATATATATATATATACATACAAAAGAATATGATATCTGCACTATCCCAATGTCCTACAAAAGAGCATACTAATAAAAATACTCAATTACAATCAATTATGTTCAAATTACGTTATGTATATAAAATATGCAATGTGCAAAGTCCACAAATAAAATTAATCAGAAGATAGGCTGCTGAACCAAAAGAGTGTGTGGAGACTCCCAAATTGCCTTCACAAGGATAATAGATAGATTAAACAAGATGTATGTTCTGCGCCTTTCTTCTGTGGATATATAAATTGATAATAGTGGGGTATCAAATCCCCTGTCCCCAAACACTTACTTTAAAATACCTCAATTGATATGAGATAAGTAGTCACCTTTGGTATTATATTGCCATATGCATCTGCATGGACTCCAATCCGTCAGCTGATTAATCAGGAATAGGATCCAAAATGTGCTGTTTACTGAGGTAATATGATCCTCACTGTAGACCTGGTATCTCGTTATGCATGTAGAGGGAACAGACAAAAGGATCCAAAATAGTGAAGTAAGCCTTTATTATAAAACCCACATAAATAAAAACAATTGTCAGCCCACTCACACAGAGCAACCTCAATCGTTAAAGGGACAGTCTAGTCAAAACTAAACTTTCATGATTCAGATAGGGCATGCAATTTTAAACAACTTTCCAATTTACTTTTATCATCAAATTTGCTTTGTTCCCTTGGTGGTATTTTTGAAAAGCTAAACCTAGCTAGGCTCAAACTGATTTCTAAACAGTTGAAAACCGCCTCCTAGCTCAGAGCATTTTGAAAGTTTTTGACAGTTAGACTGTGCTAGTTCACATGTATCATATAGATAACATTGTGCTCACTCCCGTGAAGTTATTTAGGAGTCTTCACTGATTGACTACACTGCATGTCTGTCAAAGGCACTTAGATAAGGAGGCTGTCTGCAGAGGCTTAGATACAAGGTAATCACAGAGGTAAAAAGTATATTAATATAACTGTGTTGGTTATGCAAAACTGGGGAATGGGTAATAAAGGGATTATCTATCTTTTTAAATAAGAAAAAATTTGGTGTAGACTGTCCCTTTAAGTGGTAAGTAAAAACCAGAATCAATACAGTGGCAACAGGAACATACAAATAAGCCTCAGAGTCACTGATGGCTCCCAATATATCCGGACAGCGTCCCTGACGCGTTTCAAAGTTACCTTCTTCCTCAGAGGGATAGAAGTATGGTATTTCACTCACAAGCTTTAGTACAGTGATTTAAAAACAGCAGTGTGTTTGCTGAAGCGTAATCCACGCTTCCTGATTGGTCCAAAAACACAGTCGTTCATTGGATAATCATTCTCTTGCGCGATTGGCCCAAATGGACACATGTGGTAGTCACGTGGCTCCGCTGTCAATCATATAACAGCTGTTAAAATGGATCGACCACGCCGAGAACAAAAGAACAGCACATTATATAGCAGATGACTTTTTAAACATACGTTTGGGTAAAAATATTAAAACTTTAGCTTAAAAGATATACATATATCAAGTATAAAATATTATAAATCCAATAAATAATTAAAAAATACACAATTCATATACATACAATATGGTAATAGCAATATAAAAGAATTATACGCATAATAAAACAACATAAGGATGAATACAAAAAAAATACTAAAAAACTAATATCGCAACAATATAAAGTATGTACATATATGCATGTATATATATCCTGCCAATTTGCCTGAATATATAATATAATTTCATACATGTATAAAAAAATCAATTCAGAAAAAGTACATATATACATAAGTAGGCTATAGAATTAAAAGGGTCCAACTAGATATATCATTTGATTCATTTAAAATAGATACTAATTTACATAATCAATTATCTTGTGCGATACAATTCAAACTAGAAAGGCAGCCAAATCGATATCTTTATTTAGACCCTTAGGGAAATTGAAAAAACCATCAATCAAAACAAATTGGTTGGAAAAAAGATCTATTGCTTTCTTCAAATGCAATAGGGACAATTGTATGTCTTGCAGTCATCATTATTCGGGAAACAAAGTAACTAAAAAAGTAGTCTCAAATTCTAATAATAAAGAAATGGAAGTAAATGCACTTGTGAATTGTAGGACTGAATATATGGTCTACCTATTTCAGTGTGGGTGTGGCCTACAATATATAGGCCGCACGACACGCCCCTATAAAAAACGTTTGTTAGAACATATTACAAATATTAAAAATGGGGAAAAATCACATAATTTATCTGCACATTACAGGTACTTCCATAACAAAGATCCGTCTTGTTTAAAAGGTACAATTATTGAATTTATAACAGCTGTCCCAAATGAAGATAGAGAACTTACTCTTAGAAAACGTGAAATATTTTGGATCCATACTTTTGATACCAAAATCCCTAAGGGTCTAAATAAAGATATCGATTTGGCTGCCTTTCTAGTTTGAATTGTATCGCACAAGATAATTGATTATGTAAATTAGTATCTATTTTAAATGAATCAAATGATATATCTAGTTGGACCCTTTTAATTCTATAGCCTACTTATGTATATATGTACTTTTTAGGAATTGATATTTTTATACATGTATGAAATTATATTATATATTCAGACAAATTGGCAGGATATATATACATGCATATATGTACATACTTTATATTGTTGCGATTTTAGTTTTTTAGTATTTTTTGTATTCATCCTTATGTTGTTTTATTATGCGTATAATTCTGTTATATTGCTATTACCATATTGTATGTATATGAATTGTGTATTTTTTATTTATTTATTGGATTTATAATATTTTATACTTGATATATGTATATCTTTTAGCTAAAGTTTTAATATTTTTACCCAAACGTATGTTTAAAAAGTCATCTGCTATATAATGTGCTGTTCTTTTGTTCTCGGCGCGGTCGATCCATTTTAACAGCTGTTATATGATTGACAGCGGAGTCACGTTACGATCACATGTGTCCATTTGGGCCAATCGCGCAAGAGAATGATTATCCAATGAACGACTGTGTTTTTGGACCAATCAGGAAGCGTGGATTACGCTTCAGCAAACACACCGCCATTTTTAAATTACTGTACTAAAGCTTGTGAGTGAAATACCGTACTTCTATCCCTCTGAGGAAGAAGGTAACTTTGAAACGCGTCAGGGGCGCTGTACGGATATATTGGGAGCAATCAGTGACTCTGAGGCTTATTTGTATGTTCCTGTTGCCACTGTATTGATTCTGGTTTTTACTTACCTCATAACGATTGAGGTTGCTCTGTGTGAGTGGGCTGACAATTGTTTTTATTTATGTGGGTTTTATAATAAAGGCTTACTTCACTATTTTGGATCCTTTTGTCTGTTCCCTCTACATGCATAACGAGATACCAGGTCTACAGTGAGGATCTACCATATTACCTAAGTAAACAGCACATTTTGGATCCTATTCCTGATTAATCAGCTGACGGATTGGAGTCCATGCAGATGCATATGGCAATATAATACCAAAGGTGACTGCTTACCTCATATCGATTGAGGTATTTTAAAGTAAGTGTTTGGGGATAGGGGATTTGATACCCCACTACTATCAATTTATATATCCACAGAAGAAAGGCGCAGAACATACATCTTGTTTAATCTATATATATATATTTATATATAGATATCATAAATATATATGTAAATAAATATATATATATATATATATATATATATATATATATATATATATATATATATATACACAAGAATATACACTGCAAAAGGACAAGACCTGGTGTAGATCCGTGGAGTCCCACAGCAAAGAAAGCCAGCACACGAGATTTGGAAAATGACCCTCTTTTAATGCCAAAGTAGCATAGCGTTTCAGCTCCCACTGGAGCCTTGGTCACATGCAGCAATTCACAAAGGAAAATCAGGCATGAATTGCTGCATGTGACCAAGGCTCCAGTGGGAGCTGAAACGTTATGCTACTTTGGCATTAAAAGAGGGTCATTTTCCAAATCTTGTGTGCTGGCTTTCTTTGCTGTGGGACTCCACGGATCTACACCAGGTCTTGTCCTTTTGCAGTGTATATTCTTGTATATGTTTACTGGCCATGCACTGAGTGGTTACAACGTTGGTGAGTGCTGATCTTTTTCTTTACTATTATATATATAAAACACAGAAGGGGACTGCACTCTCATACCTGACCAGATACACATCCAATTACCCTGCAACATGCTCAGCCCTGGGTGCTCACCGGCACTTACAGGAAGCTGTGCTGTCCCCAGAGTAACAGGCAGTAAACCCCAGACAGGTCTGGGTACAAGAACCATAGGGAAAATTACAAAACAAATTAATACAGCACACAGAGAAAGTCCAGCACTCACTTACAAGCTCTCAGCTATGATTTAAAAGCAAAAATGGAAAGGTTTTATATATATATATATATATATATATATATATATATATATATATATATATATATATATATATATATATATACACACACACACACATATATTTTCGACGAGATTTAAAAAAAAAAGGTATAGCTGTAGTTTATAAAAGAGGCAGCTATGCTGGCAATCTGCAATCGTCAGGTTTCACAATGTACATAGTCCTTTATTAAAGGGACAGTAAACCTTAAAAATAATGTTATATAATTCTGCACATAGTGCAGAATTATATAACATTATTTAAGTACTATAGTTCTAAAAGCCTTTTTTACCTTTTAATATGTAAAAATTATGGCGCTTTTACAGACCCGCTCTCTGCTCTCTGCTGAGCGGGTCTGTAATATTTAGTCAGCGCATCGGGCCAGCTGTATAGTCACAGCCCGGCCCGACCGCGCCATAAGGCTAAGTGCAGCTCGCTCCTGTCACAGGAGCGAGCTGCACTTAGTGCTATGGCGCGGTCAGGCCGGGCTGTGACTATACAGCTGGCCCGATGCGCTGACTAAATATTACAGACCCGCTCAGCAGAGAGCAGAGAGCGGGTCTGTAAAAGCGCCATAATTTTTACATATTAAAAGGTAAAAAAGGCTTTTAGAACTATAGTACTTAAATAATGTTATATAATTCTGCACTATGTGCAGAATTATATAATATTATTTTTAAGGTTTACTGTCCCTTTAATGTCAGGACTCAATTCCTAAAGGAACCATTGAAAAAAACAAAACAAAAAAAAAGCTAGTGTAAAATAAACTTCTGATACAATTTAAGTCAAAAAGAAGTCAGTAAGTTCCAGACTTCTCTCCAAAATGAGTTAAATAATAAATAACTTTATTTATATTTAAAGCTCAGAAATACATGGTATGATTGTACAAATTAGTTTAATAAAGTATAAAACATGATCAGGGCCAGATTTACCATTAGGCAGAGTAGACATGTGCCTACAGAGAGGCGCCTGCCTGTCTGCTCCATATGCCTTTTCTGCATACCTCTGCGGCTCTTCCCTCACTCACCATAGTAGATAATAACTTTGCCCTAAACAAAGATGGCCACCACGCTGGCCGGTCCAGTCCATTTCTCAAGTGATACGGACAGAGCAGCCTGAGAGTAAGTGTGTGGGGGTTGGTTCTTTTATGGGGAGTGACAGTGAGTGAATATTTGTGCGCTATTACAGAGTGCTCTGAGTGCATGGTGGGCATGTATCAGCTGCAGCAGCAGCGGCTGTCAAAATCAAAATGAGAGATTGTACAGTCAAAGGGCAGTTTTTCATATAAAATACCATAGGTATGAATATTATTGCTAAAATGCAAAATTCTAGGGCTGGTGCACAAAATAAACACACTTTAAAAAACAACAACTGACCCTTGGTAGATTGTGCACATTGCAGGCTTGGTCAGCAAAGTTTCTAAATGAAGCCCCAGTCTAGACAACCTGCACTTTTCTTGGATAAATTATATTTTTTTTAAAATACTGTTCTGACTGGAATCTCATCATACTGGGCAAATATTGTCTGAAGTGTTTTGCTATGGATCATGGACTGCCTTTTATGTGGCAAAATTAGCAGCTGCTGTCAATTTTTTCTTCTTCATAATTCTATAAAGTTTTAGGCTGTAACTATAGGTTCATACATGTGAAACGGGAGCGCGTGGGGACGCTTTAGATTTTGGTGCCTACAGCCCTGAACGTGATAAAATATAAAACTACTAGTCCTAAAGCCCGTTCACACGGGCCATTTTTTGCAGTACAGTGGTCCCACCCCTGGCGTTCTCTCCCTCCCACTCTCTTTTGCTTTCTCTCTCTCCTCCCTCTCTTTTGCACTCTCTCCCCCTATCTCTCTCTCGCTCCCCTCTCTCTCTCTCCCCTCTCTCTCTCTCCCCTCTCTCTCTCTCTCCCCTCTCTCTATCTCACCCCTCTCTCTCTCTCTCTATCTCACCCCTCTCTCTCTCTCTCTCTCTCCCCCCTCTATCTCTCTCTCTCCCCCCTCTCTCGCCTCCTCTCTCTGTCTCTCTCCTCTCTCTCTCTCTCCCCTCTATCTCTCTCTCTCTCCCCCCCTCTCTCGCCTCTCTCTTTCTCTCTCCTCTCTCTCCTCTCTCTCTCTCCCCTCTATCTCTCTCTCTATCCCCCCCTCTCTCTCTCCCCCCCCCTCTCTCTCCCCCCTCTCTCTCTCTCCCCTCTCTCTCTCTCTGTCTCTCTCCTCTCTCTCTCTCCCCTCTATCTCTCTCTCTCCCCCCTCTCTCTCTCTCCTCTCTCTCTCTCCCCTCTCTCTCTCTCCTCTTTCTCCCCCTCTCTCTCTCCCCCCTCTGTCTCTCCTCTCTCTCTCTCTTGTCCCTCTCTCTCTCCCCCCCCTCTCTCTCTCCCCCCTCTCTCTCTCCCCTCTCTCTCTCCCCCCTCTGTCTCTCTCTCTCTCACCCCTCTGTCTCTCTCACTCCCCTCTCTCTCTCTCTCTCTCCCCTCTGTCTCTCTCACTCCCCTCTCTCTCTATCTCCCCCCTCTCTCTTTTTCTGTCCACATCTCCCCTCTTTCTCTCTCCCCTCTCTCTCTATCTCTCTCCCTCTGTCTCTCTCTCCCTCTCCCCCCTCCTCTCTCTCTCCCCCCCCCCTCTCTCTCTCTCCCCCCCCTCTCTCTCTCTCCCCCCTCTCTCTCTCTCCCCTCTCTCTCTCATTCTCTCTCTCATTCTCTCTCCCCCCCCCTCTCTCCACATCTCCCCCCTCTCTCCACATCTCTCCCCTCTCTCCACATCTCCCCCCTCTCTCCACATCTCCCCACATCTCTCCACATCTCCCCCCTCACTCCACATCTCCCCCCTCTCTCCACATCTCCCCCCTCTCTCCACATCTCCCCACATCTCTCCACATCTCCCCCCTCACTCCACATCTCCCCCCTCTCTCCACATCTCCCCACATCTCTCCACATCTCTCCCCTCACTCCACATCTCCCCCTCTCTCCACATCTCCCCCCTTTCTCCACATCTCCCCACATCTCTCCCCTCTCTCCACATCTCCCCCCTCTCTCCACATCTCCCCCCTCTCCCCACATCTCTCCACATCTTCCCCCTCACTCCCCACATCTCTCCACCCTCTCTTGAGCTGTTTGAGCTCTCTCCACGGCCCTTCACGGGCCTTCACGCTAGGCTCCGCCCCCTTCACGGGCCTTCGCGTTAGGCTCCGCCCCCTTCACGCTCGGTCACGCCCACTTCTGCTCGGCGCAGTTGGCAGAACAGTTAGAGACTTAGGCCAGGTGTGTTTGTCCTCGTGCTGTCTCTACTGCGCATGACAGCTTCGGACAAACACACTTGGCCTTTTATAGTATAGGATTAGCTATATGTGAAAAGTTAAACACTTTGATAAAGTCATAGCGACTGCATATACAGGCCTTAAAGGGACACTGAACCCAAATTAATTTCTTTCATGATTAAGATAGAGCATGCAATTTTAGCAACTTTCTAATTTACTCCTATTATCAATGTTCTTCATTCTCTTGCTATCTTAATTTGAAAAGCAAGAATGTAAGTTTAGAAGCCGGCCCATTTTTGGTTCACAACCTGGGTTGTCCTTGCTGATTGGACAGCACTAATAATCAAGTGCTGTCCAGCGTACTCAACCAAAAATTGGCTGGCTCCTTAGCTTAGATGCCTGTTCTTTTTCAAATAAAGATAGCAAGAGAACAAAGAAAAATTGTTAATAGGAGTAAATTAGAAAGTAGCTTAAAATTGAATGTTCTATCTGAATCATGAAAGAAAAAAAATTGGCTTTAGTGTCCCTTTAATAAACCACAAAACTGACATGTTGGGGTATATTTATCAAGCTGCCGATGCAGCCGTTTTTGCACGAGCCTTCAGGCTCACCGGAAACAAAAGATAAGAAGCAGCGGTCATAACACCGCTGCTCCTTAACTCATCCGCCACTGCTGATGTGGCGGACAGCAATCATCCAGATCAGATACGATCGGGAGGATTGACACCCCGTGCTAGCGGCCGGTTGGCCGTGAATGGGCAGGGGCGGCATTGCACAAGCATTTCACCATGATTGCTTGTGCAATGTTAAATGCCGACAGCCTATGCTGTTGGCATTTAGCGATGTCGAGCGGACATAATCTGCTACAGCGGATCATGTCCGTCTTACAGTTGTTAAATCTACCCCGTTTTTTAATGTTAAAAAAGCATTGTTTTTGTGCATAGGCAAAATACTTTGAAGCCATTTTAGATGTACTTAGTATAAAATGGTCTATTTTTATTAAGGCTATATTCATATTTGTTTTGCAGTCCTTGACTCTCCACCAATGACGGTTAAAGTGTACAAATTTAAATCCCTCTTTAGGGGTATTGTTGGTTTTTAGAACAAACTAGCGTTTTTGCAGCTCAAGAATATCCAAGCAGTGTTACTGACCTTGCTAGTAGCAAGTGACTGGGAATTATACTTATGAATTCCTTTGTAGTAAATACTTGAGATATACAGGCCCATTTATCAAGCTCCGTACGGAGCTTGAAGGGCCGTGTTTCTGGCGAGTCTTCAGACTCGCCAGAAACACAAGTTATGAAGCAGCGGTCTAAAGACCGCTGCTCCATAACCCTGTCCGCCTGCTCTGAACAGGCGGACAGGAATCGCCGGACATCAACCCGATCGAATACGATCGGGTTGATTGACAGCTCCCTGCTGGCGGCCGATTGGCCGCGAGTCAGCAGGGGGCGGCGTTGCACCAGCAGCTCTTGTGAGCTGCTGGTGCAATGTTAAATGCGGAGAGCGTATTGCTCTCCGCATTTAGCGAGGTCTTGCGGACCTGATCCGCAATGTCGGATCAGGTCCGCAAGCCCTTTGATAAATGGGCCTGATAAAGTACCCAGGAATTCAGTATTTTTGCCAGAATCTTAGCTAACATTAGTATTTGTTCTTTAGGTAATAGTTACAATTGGAAGTCTATGTATTGAACACACAAAAATATCCTTCAGCAGCTTCTATGCGTTTCAGCCCTTGGGCCTTTATCAAGATGCCTGAAGGTTCATTATTTTGTCCTTATATACCGGAAATCCTGATCTTCATTTGCCTTTGCAGGTGTTTTTGATCTTTCATTCATAGAGTTAACTCTTTAAAACATTTATAACACATTATATATCATAAAAAGATCTTTCTTTACAGGGATTTTTATACATTTACACAATTTAAAGAGAAACAAGTGATATGTATTCTGATAGTATCAATCATTTAGATCCAGCTTATATTCACTTTGAATATTTTTAACAGTTTATTCCTTGTAATATCTATACTTGAATTGTGCATTACAAGAAATATATAAGTCCTATTTAAGAAATATAAGAAATATATTGGAACTATATGAAAGATAAACAATATAAGAAACATATACAACGCCCACTGTTTATTTCAAACTATATCAATCATACATAGTAGTCTATATGGGCATCCAAATAGGGTGTTTTTCAACATGTTGGCAATATGTAACAACAAAACATTGCTCTTTAAACCACCCATTGATCCTAGGGGTTGGAAAATTGTTAATATAAAACATATCAATAATGTTCTTCAACATTTTGACAATGTATCCTAACATTTCTCTTTAAAATATCTACTAATTGTAGGGGTTAGAGAACATTCAAACTGAGAAAATTTAAATATATACGAGGGAGTTATTTAATCGTTTAAGGGAATAATATCTAAATAGGGACTCTCATGTATTTATAAATACTTTTTATATAAATGAATTATTTCAATCTAAAGAATTTTAGAAATATTTTAAAGGTGAAAAAATAATAATAAAATTTCTACAGATCCTTACTAAATAAGTGAAAATGAATCATTTAAATATATTTAGTTAATGTCTTAAATTAAGTGATTTAGATCCGTTTCAGCGTTGAAACCTTTTGGGTGTAAGGTGCCTAAATTATAAATTAACTCAGCTTCTTTAAATAAAAGTGTTTTTATCACATTTGTGTTTCTACTATCAGGTGAAATTTTCTTTATTCCTCAATAGAGTAATTCTTTAGTATTCTGGTTGTGTTTCTAAAAAAGTGTTTGTATAATACTGTGTCTGATTTACCGTGTTCTATGCCTAGTAAATGCTCCTTTATGCTATCGTTTAAAGTTCTGCTGGTTTGGCCTAAATAATACAAATTACAAGAACATCGTAGGATGTAAATAACTTTCTTATCTGTACATTTAATCCTTACTCTTATCTCAAATTTCTTATTATTTGTTGCAATAATCTTTTTCTTTTTAGTGCAATGCTTGCATGATTTACATGTAATACATGGAAAAAATCCTACTATTTTTTCTCCATTAAGATTTATATTAATCAAGTCTTTCTTTGTTTTAAACTCACTTGGAGCTAATTTATTCTTCAAAGTGGACGCTTTTTTGAAAATAAAACTAGGATATTTACTTATTTTATCTCCCAAAATAGTATCTTTTTTTTTTTTATTAAGTGCCAATGTTTTTGGACAATACGTCTTATGATTTTATGTTGTTCATTATAATTTGTGATAAATGGTAACGCTAATATATAATTTGTTCTACTATGTATATCAAAATTTCTTTGCATCCTAGTATCATTATGGGACAGTCTAGTCAAAATTAAACTTTCATGAGTCAGATAGGGCATGCAATTTTAAACAACTTTCCAATTTACTTCTATTATCTAATTTGCTCAATTCTTTAGATATCCTTTGTTGAAGAAATAGCAATGCACATGTGTGAGCCAATCACACAAGGCCTCTATGTGCAGCAACCAATCAGCAGCTACTGAGCATATCTAGATATGCCTTTCAGCAAGTCATATCAAGAGAATGAAGCAAATTAGATAATAGAAGTAAATTAGAAAGTTGTTTAAAATGACATGCTCTTTCTAAATCATGAAAGAAAAAAAACATAATTTATGTAAGAACTTATCTGATAAATTCATTTCTTTCATATTGGCAAGAGTCCATGAGCTAGTGACATATGGGATATACATTCCTACCAGGAGGGGCAAAGTTTCCCAAACCTCAAAATGCCTATAAATACACCCCTCACCACACCCACAATTCAGTTTAACGAATAGCCAAGATGTGGGGTGATAAGAAAGGAGCGAAAGCGTCAAACAAGGAATTGGAATAATTGTGCTTTATACAAAAAATCATAACCACCACAAAAAGGGTGGGCCTCATGGACTCTTGCCAATATGAAAGAAATGAATCAGGTAAGTTCTTACATAAATTATGTTTTCTTTCATGTAATTGGCAAGAGTCCATGAGCTAGTGACGGATGGGATAGCAGATACCCAAGATGTGGAACTAGAGAGGGAGGGATAAAATAAAGACAGCCAATTCCGCTGAAAAAATAATCCACAACCCAAATCAAAAAAGTTTTAATCTTATAATGAAAAAAACTGAAATTATAAGCAGAAGAATCAAACTGAAACAGCTGCCTGAAGTACTTTTCTACCAAAAACTGCTTCAGAAGAAGAAAAAACATAAAAATGGTAGAATTTAGTAAAAGTATGCAAAGAAGACCAAGTTGCTGCTTTGCAAATCTGATCAACAGAAGCTTCATTCTTAAAAGCCCAGGAAGTAGAAACTGACCTAGTAGAATGAGCCATAATCCTTTGAGGCGGGGATTTACCCGACTCTACATAAGCATGATGAATCAAAGACTTTAACCAAGACGCCAAAGAAATGGCAGAAGCCTTCTGACCTTTCTTAGAACCAGAAAAGATAACAAATAGACTAGAAGTTTTTCTGAAATCTTTAGTAGCTTCAACATAATATTTCAAAGCTCTTACTACATACAAAGAATGTAAAGATCTCTCCAGAGAATTCTTAGGATTAGGACACAATGAAGGGACAATAATTTCTCTACTAATGTTAGAATTCACAACTTTAGGTAAAAATTTAAAAGAAGTCTGCAACACCGCCTTATCCTGATGAAAAATCAGAAAAGGAGATTCACAAGAAAGAGCAGATAACTCAGAAACTCTTCTAGCAGAAGAGATGGCCAAAAGGAACAAAACTTTCCAAGAAAGTAATTTAATATCCAGAGAATGCATAGGTTCAAACGGAGGAGCCTGTAAAGCCCTCAGAACCAAATTAAGACTCCAAGGAGGAGAGATTGACTTAATGACAGGCTTGATACGAACCAATGCCTGTACAAAACAATGAATATCAGGATGATTAGCCATCTTTCTGTGAAAAAGAACAGAAAGATCAGAGATTTGTCCTTTCAAGGAACTTGCAGACAAACCCTTATCCGAACCATCCTGAAGAAACTGTAAAATTCTAGGAATTCTAAAAGAATGCCAAGAGAATTTATGAGAAGAACACCAAGAAATGTAAGTCTTCCAAACTTGGTAATAAATCTTTCTAGACACAGATTTACGAACCTGTAACATAGTATTAATCACTGAATCAGAAAAACCTCTATGACTAAGTATTAAGCGTTCAATCTCCATACCTTCAAATTTAATGATTTGAGATCCTGATGGAAAAATGGGCCTTGAGATAGAATGTCTAGCCTTAACGGAAGTGTCCAAGGTTGGCAACTGGCCATCCGAACGAGATCCACATACCAAAACCTGTGTGGCCACGCTGGAGCCACCAGCAGTACAAACAAACGCTCCATTAGGATTTTGGAAATCACTTTTGGAAGAAGAACTAGAGGCGGAAAGATATAAGCAGGTTGATAATTCCAAGGAAGTGACAACGCATCCACCGCTTCCGCCTGAGGATCCCTGGATCTGGACAGATACTTGGGAAGTTTCTTGTTTAGATGAGAAGCCATCAGATCTATTTCTGGAAGTCCCCAGATTTGAACAATCTGAAGAAATACCTCTGGGTGAAGAGACCATTCACCCGGATGTAACATCTGGCGACTGAGATAATCCGCTTCCCAATTGTCTATACCTGGGACGTGAACCGCAGAGATTAGACAGGAGCTGGATTCCGCTTATACAAGTATCCAAGATACTTCTTTCATAGCCTGAGGACTGTGAGTCCCACCTTGATGATTGACATATGCCACGGTTGTGACATTGTCTGTCTGAAAACAAATAAAAGATTCTCTCTTCAGAAGAGGCCAGAACTGAAGAGCTCTGAAAATCGCACGGAGTTCCAAAATGTTGATTGGTAATCTTGCCTCCTGAGATTCCCAAACCCCCTGCGCTGTCAGAGATCCCCATACAGCTCCCTAACCTGAAAGACTTGCATCTGTTGAGATCACAGTCCAGGTTGGACGAACAAAAGAGGCCCCTTGAATTAAACGATGGGGATCCAACCACCAAGTCAGAGAAGATCGAACATTGGGATTTAAAGATATTAATTGTGATATCTTTGTATAATCCCTGCACCATTGGTTCAGCATACAAAGCTGGAGAGGTCTCATTTGAAAACGAGCAAAAGGGATCGCGTCTGATGCAGCAGTCATGAGACCTAGAATTTCCATGCATAAAGCTAAAGAAGGGAATGATTGAGACTGAAGGTTTCGACAAGCTGAAACCAATTTCAGACGTCACTTTTCTGTTAGAGACAAAGTCATGGACACTGAATCTATTTGGAAACCCAAAAAGGTTACCCTTGTCTGAGGAATCAAGGAACTCTTTGGTAAATTGATCCTCCAACCATGTCTTTGAAGAAACACCACAAGTTGATTCGTATGAGATTCTGCAGAATGTAAAGACTGAGCAAGTACCAAGATATCGTCCAAATAAGGAAATACCGCAATACCCTGTTCTCTGATTACAGAGAGAAGGGCACCGAGAACCTTTGAAAAGATCCTTGGAGCTGTTGCTAGGCCAAAAGGACATAATAACATAACAAACTGGTAATGTTTGTCTAGAAAAGAGAATCTCAGGAACTGATAGTGATCTGGATGAATCGGAATATGAAGATATGCATCCTGTAAGTCTATTGTAGACATATAATGCCCTTGCTGAACAAAAGGCAGAATAGTCCTTATAGTCACCATTTTGAAAGTTGGTATCCTTACATAACGATTCAATATTTTTAGATCCAGAACTGGTCTGAAAGAATTCTCCTTCTTTGGTACAATGAACAGATTTGTGTAAAACCCCAGACCCTGTTCCAGATCTGGAACTGGCACAATTACCCCAGCCGACTCCAGGTCTGAAACACATTTCAGAAATGCCTGAGCCTTTACTGGGTTTACTGGAATGCGTGAGAGGAAAAATCTTCTCACAGGCGGTCTTACCTTGAAACCTATTCTGTACCCTTGAGAAACAATGTTCTGAATCCAAAGACTTTGAATCGAATTGGTCCAAATATCTTTGAAAAATCGTAACCTGCCCCCTACCAGCTGTTCTGGAATGAGGGCCGCACCTTCATGCGGATTTGGGAGCTGGTTTTGACTTTCTTAAAGGCTTGGATTTATTCCAGACTGGAGAAGGTTTCCAAACGGAAACTGTTCCTTTAGGGGAAGGGTCAGGTTTCTGTTCCTTATTCTGATGAAAGGAACGAAAACGATTAGCAGCCCTATATTTACCTTTAGATTTTTTTGTCCTGAGGCAAAAAGGCTCCCTTCCCCCCAGTAACAGTTGAAATTATTGAATCTAACTGAGAACCAAATAATTTATTACCTTGGAAAGAAAGAGAAAGCAACGTTGACTTAGAAGTCATATCTGCATTCCAAGATTTAAGCCATAAAGCTCTTCTAGCTAAAATAGCTAAAGACATATACCTGACATCAATCCTAATGATATAAAAAATGGCATCACAAACAAAGTTATTAGCATGTTGAAGAAGTTTAACAATGCTATAAGCATTATGGTCTGACACTTGTTGCGCTAAAGCCTCCAACCAGAAGGTGGAAGCTGCAGCAACATCAGCCAAAGAAATAGCAGGTCTAAGAAGATTACCTGAACATAAATAAGCCTTCCTTAGAAAGGATTCAAGCTTCCTATCTAAAGGATCCTTAAAAGAAGTACTATCTGCCGTAGGAATAGTAGTACGTTTAGCAAGAGTAGAGATAGCCCCATCAACTTTGGGGATTTTTTCCCAAAACTCTAATCTATCAGATGGCAAAGGGTACAATTTCTTAAACCTTGGAGAAGGAGTAAATGAAGTACCCAGACTATTATATTCCCTAGAAATTACTTCTGAAATAGCATCAGGGTCTGGAAAAACTTCTGGAATAACTACATGAGGTTTAAAAACTGAATTTAAATGCTTATTAGTTTTAATATCAAGAGGACTAGACTCCTCCATATCTAATGCAATCAACGCTTCTTTAAGTAAAGAACAAATAAACTCCATCTTAAACAAATATGAAGATTTATCAGTGTCAATATCTGAGGCAGAATCTTCTGAACCAGATAGATCCTCATCAGAGATAGATAAATCAGAATGATGGCGGTCATTTAAAAATTAATCTGAAATATGAGAAGTTTTAAAAGACCTTTTACGTTTACTAGAAGGAGGAATAACAGACAGAGCCTTCCGAATAGAATTAGAAACAAATTCTCTTACATTAACAGGAACATCCTGAACATTAGATGTTGAAGGAACAACAATAGGTAATGGATTATTACTAATGGAAATATTATCCGCGTTAGATAGTTTATCATGACAACTAACACAAACTACAGCCAGAGGAACAGTTACCAAAAGTTTACAACAAATGCACTTAGCTTTGGTAGAACCAACATTAGGCAGCGTCTTTCCAGAAGTAGATTCTGATCCAGGGTCAGGTAGTGACATCTTGCAATATGTAATAGAAAAAACAACATATAAAGCAAAATTATCAAATTCCTTAAATGACAGTTTCAGGAATGGGAAAAAATGCAAAACAAAACAAGCCTCTAGCAACCAGAAGCAACTAAAAAGTGAGACTAAAATAATGTGAAAAAAACTGGCGCCAAGTATGACGCCCACATTTTTTTGCGCCAAAAAACATGTGCAACAAACATGCGTCAAAAATGACGCAACCACGTGAAAACTTCCGGCGTCAACTATGGCGCCAAAAAAACGTCTGCAACAGACATGCGTAAAAAAAATGACGCAACCACGTGAAAACTTCCGGCATCAACTATGACGCCCGAAATGACGATATTCTCGCACCAAAAAAGTCTTGCCCCAAAAATGACGCAATAAATTGTAGCATTTTCTGCACCCGCGAGCCTAATAGCCCGCCAATTGAACATTTTAAGGTAAGAAAAATACTTAATTCATATGCATTTTCCCAAAAAATGAAACTGACAGTCTGAAAGAAGGAATACTGATTATCCTGGGTCATGGCAAATATAAGTTTAAAACATATATTTAGAACTTTACATATAAAGTGCCCAACCATAGCTTTGAGTGTCATAAATAGAAATAAGATTTACTTACCCAAAGACACTGTCACAGAAGCATTAGTAATTTTGTTGTGAAGAGCTTATTTCCCAACAGCAATGCCTGAACCAGCAAGCCAGCGCCTAAGAAGGGCTCCAAGAAAACCGTAACAAGTATCATTTCATACTTTTTTTTCAGCTTTTAGAAACTATTGCCTAATTACACGTTTGCTGGCCTCAGCTCTAAGTTTAGTGATAACAAATCCCATTGTCTAATCACCTCTGGAGCCAGACTGCTAATTGATAAGATGAACTTGTAAACTTGTTATCTTAAGTACTGTAATCCTATTGTGGCCTGTCAAAAGACAGTGCTCTCTATCTAAATGTGTGATGGGGGATTTTGTGCTTCCCCCCTCTCCCCCTGGGAGTGCCCTGTGTGCATGTAACCTTAATAAAAAGCAGGCTGGGCATCCCAGTCCTGAGTTCTTGTTTGACCCTCAATCGCAGCGTTGACTCGTTTTTGTGGGCAGAAGGGTATCCTAGCTGTACTGCAGCTAAGGGAGATTATTCTATATTTGCGAGACTCATATAGAATACTATGGAAAGCAGCTTCTCCCCTCTTTAGCAATAGGGATCCAGGCTACTAAGCGGTCCATCTCTCAGCGAGACTAAGGGTAACCGTAACATTTGGCGGCAGCGGTGGGATTTTCCTGGATTTCCTAGGAGAGGTACAGAACGGATGGAGAGCGCTTACGAAAAATTGAAGCGTACAACCCTAAAGGATTTACTTGAAAGCAGAGGGGGGTACGCCAGCAACCGGCCGAGGAGAGAGCTGATCGCAGAATTGACCGAACTGGATCAGAGCTTCACAATGGCGGAAACACCGACCACGATTAGTGACGAAAAAACCAGGATTGTTCGGGAAAGGCTCTCATTATACGGGCCGAACCCCTCCATGGAATTGGTACAGCAGTTGATGGCGGAGGCGGACGAGGATATACGAGAGACTCGAGCCCACGAACTCAACCTAGCGAACGCACACCGCAATGCTGAAGCCCCGCAGGTAATCATCCCTGTCGAAAATGCTGGGAGGCCCAAGATACCCTATGCGGCATTTCGACCCTTCCTAGAGAGCGAGACAGGGATTGATGAATATTTGGCGGACTTCGAAAGGCAATGTGCCCTGCACCAGATTCCCAACAGAGAGTGGCCCACGATATTGTCTGGGAAACTATCCGGGCGAGCCCTGGAAGCCTTTCGTACTCTGGGTGCTGAGGAAGTGACACAGTATGAGCTAGTTAAGGAGACACTGTTGCGACGGTACGCTGTAACTCCGGACACGTATCGCCGACAGTTTCGGGGCACGGAAAAGAAGCCTAACGATACCCATATGGAATGGGCGCACCGAATGCGGAGAGCGGCAAATCACTGGCTGAGCGGAAGTAAAGCGGTGACTGGGGAGAAAATTTTACAATTGTTTCTCTTAGAACATTTTTATAATGGCATGGAACAGCAAGGGAAGGAATGGCTGCGAGACAGGCGGCCTTCTACCTTAGAAGAAGCAGCCAAATTGGCCGATGAACATTATGACTCCCGTCTTCACGAACCCATGAACTACCGAGCTCCAGCACGGGTCGAACCCAGAGAGGTTTACCGTGCACCCCCTCGTGCTGAATTCCGAGCCCCGGTGCCCACAGGGCCCGTCCGACACTCAGGACCACCCAATAACAGCGCTGAGCGTCCCAGACCGACTTGCCACCGATGCAAGCAACCAGGGCATTTCATGGCTAGCTGCCCCCTTAATACGCACCAGACACCCAGGAATTACAATTACCCCTCTGGGTCCTATCGTCCGGCCCGGGCCCTCTGTGTTAACCAAGAGGCCCCTATGGAGGGATATGTGGGGCCGCTTCACGAGGCAGACCCTGTATATGCTGCCTCAGATAACCGCCGGCACCATCGGCAGAGGGTATGGCTCGAGGGGCGATCTACCGAGGGATTGCGAGACACAGGGGCTACTATCACGCTGGTACAGAGTAATTTGGTGCCAGAGCACAAGCGATCCGGACAGACTGTGGCCGTTAGAGTGGCGGGGGGGGATGTGTACAAAATTCCAACAGCTAAAGTGCATCTTGATTGGGGAGCGGGAAAGGGGACTGTGAACGTGGGCCTAATGGATAATTTACCTGCCGAAGTACTACTGGGCAACGATTTGGGCCCCATGACTTCTGCCTATGCTCCAGTATGCAACAACGAGGCGGACCCAGTGACTACACGGGCCCAAGCCCGGACGGAGCGAGAGCTCTCACCAGTGCGGGAGACACAGGTAAGACCTACCCCGACCTTGCCTGACAGGTTAGGCCCCATACCCTGGGACACCCCAGATGCTTTCGAGGCAGAGTCTAAGACTGACCTGACCTTACAAAAGTACCGGGAACGAGCAGAGACCGGAGGGGGCGGGGCAGATAACGAAACATTCTTATGGGAAAAAGGGAAACTATACCGCTGGACAGAGAAAAGGGGACAGCGTAGGCGACAGCTGGTAGTGCCCCACAAATACCGTCAAGAAATCCTCAAAATAGGCCACGACATCCCCTTAGCAGGCCACCTAGCCGTTACCCGTACCCTACACCGCATTACTCACACGTTCTTTTGGCCAGGGGTGCACGCTGACGTTAGAACTTACTGTAACACCTGCGATGTGTGTCAACGAGTAGGAAGGCGAGGCGATCACCCTAAAGCCCAGCTAGTAAATATGCCCATTGTAGAGGAACCCTTCAGCCGGGTTGCTATTGACCTAGTGGGACCACTGGCTACCCCTAGTCCCTCCGGTAAGCGATACATTCTTACCGTAGTGGACTACGCTACCAGGTACCCAGAGGCTGTCGCCCTATCCAACATACAAGCGGATACGGTAGCGAATGCACTAGTACAGGTGTTCTCCCGGGTAGGATTTCCAAAAGAAATCCTATCCGACCGAGGCACCCAATTTACGGCTGAATTGACCCAACAACTCTGGCAGGTTTGCAAAATTAAGTCCCTCCTGAGCTCCCCATACCACCCCCAGACGAACGGGCTGTGTGAGAGGTTCAATGGGACCCTCAAGCAAATGCTCAAGACGTTCACTCAGGAATACCGAGACTGGGAACGCTTCCTGCCGCACCTCCTATTTGCTTATCGGGAGGTGCCCCAGGAAACGACAGGGTTCTCTCCCTTCGAGTTGCTCTACGGAAGAAAGGTACGGGGACCCCTAAACCTGATCCGGGAGCACTGGGAGGAAGAGATGGAGGCTGACGGTGTCCCCATTGTGCCATACGTGCTGGAACTCAGGGACCGAATGGAGCAATTAGCCAAATCCGTGCGGGCTAATCTCCAGTTGGCCCAGAGAAGACAGAAAGTATGGTACGATCGGGGGGCCCGAAAGAGAATCTTCACCATAGGACAAAAGGTGTTAGTACTTAAGCCGGTGAAGACAGACAAATTGCAGGCGTCCTGGCAGGGTCCCTACCAGATCGTAGAGAAAAGGGGAGACACCACTTATGTGATAGCTAGCTGCCACGACAACAATCTTAGAAAGACATTCCATGTAAACATGCTCAAGGAATATTTTGAGCGACCAGAGAATGTGACGGCCGTATGTTGTTCCCCTCAGGAAGACCCCGACAGTTTACCCATTCCAGACCTATTAGAAAAGAGCCTCCCCACAGGTATAGTGGCGCAGGTTCAGATAGGGGACCGACTTAGCCCCACTGAAAGGGAGCAGCTCAACCAACTCCTCCAGTCCAAACACCTCACCTTCTCCCCGAAGCCAGGGTACACTACTTTAACCACCCACCAGGTAGATACTCCGGGACAAGCTCCCTTGCGCCAGGCTCCGTACCGAATCCCCGAAGCAGTTAGGACAGGAATGAAGAAGGAGATCGATGAGATGCTCCAGCTCAGGGTAATTGAGCCCTCCGATAGTCCCTGGGCCTCCCCAGTTGTCTTGGTGCCCAAGAAAGATGGGACCACCCGGTTCTGCGTAGACTATCGGAGGCTCAATGAAAATACCGTGACGGACGCTTACCCTATGCCCAGGGTAGACGAGCTACTCGATCGTATAGCCAGGGGAAATTACCTGACCACTATTGACCTCTGCAAAGGTTACTGGCAGATTCCCCTGGCCCCGGAGGCTATCCCCAAGTCGGCATTCGTCACCCCATTTGGCTTATATCAGTTTAGGGTAATGCCGTTAAGGATGAAGAATGCCCCAGCTACATTCCAGCGCTTGGTGGATAGGCTCCTGGATGGCTTCCAGAGTTTTGCTTGCGCCTACCTGGACGACATAGCGATCCACAGTGAGTCCTGGGAGGACCACTTAGCTCATGTGGGAATGGTTCTGGATCAGATCCGGGCTGCTGGCCTGACTCTGAAGCCAGAAAAATGCCACTTTGGGATGGCCGAGGTACAGTACCTGGGTCACCGGGTGGGGTGTGGAAAGCAGCGACCAGGGCCGGCCAAAATAGAAGCTGTCGCCAATTGGCCCACCCCCATCACTAAGACTCAGGTCCTAGCCTTCCTGGGCACGGCAGGGTACTATAGACGGTTCGTACCAGACTACAGCACACTTGCCAAACCCCTGACTGACTTGACCAAGAAGAACTTACCTCGACAGGTCCTGTGGTCTCCCCACTGTGAAACGGCTTTCCAGGCTCTCAAAAATGCTCTAATTAACGCTCCTGTCTTGGCGGCCCCAGCCCTCAACAAACGTTTTATCGTTCATACAGATGCTTCCATGTTCGGGCTGGGAGCCGTCCTCAGCCAAGTAGGCGAAGATGGAGGGGAGCATCCAGTTGCCTACATCAGCCGGAAGCTCCTGCCCCGCGAAGTCAGCTATGCAGCGGTCGAAAAGGAGTGTTTGGCTTTGGTGTGGGCATTAAAGAAATTGACTCCCTATTTATATGGTCAGGAGTTCACTCTGGTCACCGACCATAACCCGTTGGTGTGGCTGAACCGGGTCTCTGGAGATAACGGCAGGCTATTACGTTGGAGCTTATCGCTGCAACCCTTCAATTTCACCATTACTTACAGACCTGGGAAACAGAATGGCAACGCCGACGGGTTGTCCAGACAAACCGACCTCAGCCCCGCATAACCAGCGGTCTGGACAGCCTTAGTCTGCCCCGAAAAGGGGTCAGACCGTGTCTGCCAGAGTGTTCCACAGAAAGGGAGCACTGTCACAGAAGCATTAGTAATTTTGTTGTGAAGAGCTTATTTCCCAACAGCAATGCCTGAACCAGCAAGCCAGCGCCTAAGAAGGGCTCCAAGAAAACCGTAACAAGTATCATTTCATACTTTTTTTTCAGCTTTTAGAAACTATTGCCTAATTACACGTTTGCTGGCCTCAGCTCTAAGTTTAGTGATAACAAATCCCATTGTCTAATCACCTCTGGAGCCAGACTGCTAATTGATAAGATGAACTTGTAAACTTGTTATCTTAAGTACTGTAATCCTATTGTGGCCTGTCAAAAGACAGTGCTCTCTATCTAAATGTGTGATGGGGGATTTTGTGCTTCCCCCCTCTCCCCCTGGGAGTGCCCTGTGTGCATGTAACCTTAATAAAAAGCAGGCTGGGCATCCCAGTCCTGAGTTCTTGTTTGACCCTCAATCGCAGCGTTGACTCGTTTTTGTGGGCAGAAGGGTATCCTAGCTGTACTGCAGCTAAGGGAGATTATTCTATATTTGCGAGACTCATATAGAATACTATGGAAAGCAGCTTCTCCCCTCTTTAGCAATAGGGATCCAGGCTACTAAGCGGTCCATCTCTCAGCGAGACTAAGGGTAACCGTAACAGACACTCATCTACATATAGTAGATAGCCAAACCAGTACTGAAACGAGAATCAGTAGAGGTAATGGTATATAAGAGTATATCGTCGATCTGAAAAGTGAGGTAGGAGAAGAAATCTCTACGACCGATAACAGAGAACCTATGAAATAGATCCCCTAGAGGAAGACCATGGTATTCAAATAGGCAATACTCTCTTCACATCCCTCTGACATTCACTGCACTCTGAGAGAAAAACCGGGCTTCAGCCTGCTGCGAAGCGCATATCAACGTAGAAATCTAGCACAAACTTACTTCACCACCTCCATGGGAGGCAAAGTTTGTAAAACTGAATTGTGGGTGTGGTGAGGGGTGTATTTATAGGCATTTTGAGGTTTGGGAAACTTTGCCCCTCCTGGTAGGAATGTATATCCCATACATCACTAGCTCATGGACTCTTGCCAATTACATGAAAGAAAATTGGGTTTCATGTCCCTTTAAAGGGACATGAAACCCAAATTTTTTTCTTTCATGATTCAAATAGAGAATACCATTTTAAACAACTTTCAAAATTACTTAGATTATTTAATTTGCTTCCTTCTCTTGTTATCCTTTGCTGACAGCTTTATCTAGGAAAGCTCAGGAGTAGCAGAGAACCTAGGTTCCAGCTGTTGATTGGTAGCTGCATATATATACTGATCATGATTGGCTCACCCATGAGTTCAGTTAGAAACCATTAGTGCATGATTCTACTTCAACAAATGATACCAAGAGAATGAAACAAATTAGATAATAGAAGTAAATTAGAAAGTTGTTTAAAATTGTATTCTCTATCTGAATCATGAAAAATAAAATGTGGGTTTCATGTCCCTTTAACTCCATGATCTATTTTCTGTTTTTTTTCTCTGTATAAGTTCTTCTTGGTTCTTTTTTTTCTTACTTTGTTCAAATTTTTATTAACCAAATCCATGTTATAATCTCAGATATGTGTTGTACTCACAGTGCTTAAAGGACCTATAGCTCCTATCTAAAGTGGGCCCCCACTGCCCACTGAGGGAATACTATTGTGAAAGGTTTTTAGAGAGGAGCGCCAGTTAAGTCAAGGTCTGGTGTGTGTGTGTGTGGATTATATGTTCACACTAGAGCGAAAAAAACCTTTAAGGTAGGTGTTTATTTTTAGTGTGTGATGTAGATGCTTATGCGGTGGTAAGACAACTAGGGAACGGATGTGAGATATATAATATATTACAATTTAATACAATTTATTACAGACACAATATATGACTTATAGACATGGATCCATGGTACATAAAAGTGTATTTAAGACAGTTAAAAATTATAATAGATTAAAAACTGTGGAATATATAGGGTTAAAAATCAAGGGGATTGGACCCTCCAAGGGCAGAGTGTCCCCAAGGTGGTATGTAAGAAAGGTGGACTTAGTTACAATGTACTACCCTCTACTCTCTATGGTGATACGGAGGCTAGTAAAACAATTTGCATAAATTGAACAGTTAAAACAGATTGGTGGAATGGTGTCCACAAAATTAGAGAATATAATCAAAACAATATCCTATGCGGACAGAACTTAACTTAAAATCATATATAAACATATATAAATAAAAACCATATGTGAAGTGATATGCAGTGAAAAAGGTAAAAATAAAAATAAAAATAGAAATAAAAATAAAAACGATCCAAAAAATGTGATCAAAAATAACTAGTGTGTACACATCTAGTAAAAATGTGGTATAAGAAAAATGTGGTATCAAAAATCATAAATGTGATGTGATCTCAAAATTAGAAAAAACAGTCACATATCATAAAAATGTGTAATAAAAATGTGAATGGATGCACACTTAATCCACAATAATAACTAAATAAGGGGCAGTGAACAATTATTTACAACATAGACAGATGTAGGTGATACATTCAGAAAATAGTATAAAATAGTGATAACGTGGTTATACTCCTAAAATCTATATATCCTGAAAAGAGTCCATATAGAATGTCTCTTGTCCTCCAATGGGTCCTATTAATCCAATCTGAAGATGGTTCAAATGCCTCAAAACCAAGGCAATAGAAGGCATAAAAGCAATAAAAAATACCAATAAAAAAAAGGGGGGCAATGGAAAAGCTGGGAAATCCTCAAAGCCTAGGAATAAAAAAACATAACATAGTATAATACTGTTACAGGTATAGATAAATCAAAAAATATAGCTCACCATATAGTTGTCAACGCGTTTCGGCCCACAGCTTGGGCCTTTCTCAAGACTAGTATATGGTATGGGATAGGTGAGCAGGGTCTTTTATATCGATATATGGCCAATAAGATTTCACTTAGAATTGCGCCAAAAATTACCGCAATGACACCGGAAGTGGTTACACCGGAAGTGTCTCAGTGCTGGCGGATCTGTGTCTATATTGGTTGGCAAATGTCTTTTTTATATAAAAGTGTTTTTTTCTCTTATGGCCAAAATTTGTCAGCAAGTTGTGTCTTTGGAATCTTACCAAAACGTCTCTAGTGACTTTTGATATCCCAGTGGGTCTGTTCAGTACATACCGGAAATTCAACTGAACCGGATGTTTATTTGTCCTCTGTTCCAAACCGGAAGTCAAATAGTTTGAAACCGGAAGTTTTGGTTTTCCTACTTCCGGTTCCGGATTTTGCACATCCGACCGGAAGTTGGGATGTGTAAAAGCGAAAGTCTATATTTTGTTATGTCCTCATTCTGGGATATGATTATTTTTGATTGGGCTGCTAAATAGCGACTTTGTATTATAAAAATATAATATATATATGTATATTGTGAGATGTCTAATAAAGTAATAACTCAATAGTGATAAAATATGTATTTAAAAACGCTTAATTGTCTATCATAAAGTGGTTATTTCTATGATATGTGGATTAATATTAGAGTTAGTAAATCGCTCTCATGCTTGGGTGGTTTGTGTAAATTATATTTAAAAATTGTGTACTGTTGGATGTCAGTGATTATTCCTTAAGTTCTATTAACACTTTTATAACTCTTTCTTGGAATTTGGGGAAATGGATTGGACATGTTAAATATAGAAAGTCTGAAGACCTGATAGTTTGGTGGGAGTGTCAAATGTAAGATATTAAATGACTAAATTAGTCAGTACTAGGGAATAGTCGATATTGCAGAAGTGTGTGAGAGGGAGTTCTATCATTCAGGCTGTACATTCCTGGATTGTTTAGGAGAAGTTAAATCATATCCTTGTATGATATGTATCTTATAGTGAGTTATATGCAGTAATGAGTAGGTTGATGGCACTGTTTCTTGGGTTACATTTGTCCTCAGTTGCACCTACATAATGCATTTAACATAATGTCTAGGTGGAGTGTCCTGACCATCATAGTGTCTTCACCTGGTGGCCTTGAAGTTGAAGGAGTTGTGAATAACATTTATTTCAGGGTCAGTAGGTGAGAAAGATCCTCCTTATTGTTTAAACCTCTTGGGAACAAGCAATCTAACTCGAAGATCCATCTTGACTCTGATATCAGGAGTTGTTTCTCATAGTCTCCTCCTCTCCAGTTGGGTTTCACTTTTTGGATTCCATAGAAACTGAGATCTTTCATGTTGCCTTTATGTTGAAGAGCAAAGTGCCTATATAGTGCCGTTTCTGTGCTGCCGTGTTCGATTTGTAGTAGATGTTCCCGAATTCTGTCTTTAAGGCATCTCGAAGTCTGGCCAACATACTGGAGACCGCAGCTGCACTGCACTATGTAGATAACTCCTTTGTTGCTGCATCTGATCAGATCTCTGATATTGTGTTTCTTGGTTGAATAGTGGGAGTGGAAGTGTTTTATCTTCAGGCCTCTCTTGCACGCCTTGCAACTGGGGCATGGAAAAAAACCTTGTATGTGTTTGCCTGATACATCTCTTTCTTCTGTTGTTCCTAGACGAGGAATACTTGGGGCCAATATGGTCTTTAAGTTGTTGGATTTCTTATAGATGAATCTGGGTTTATCCATGAGAGTTTCTCCTATTATGTCATCGTTCTTGAGTATGTGCCAATGGTTCTTTATAATTCTTTCTATGGTTCTCCTGTTCTCACTATACTGAGTGATGAAAGCGACATCTATTGAATTAGAGTTGTTTTCAATCTTATTCTCCTTGATCTTGTATTGGAGTAGTTCTTGGCGATCTCGTCTCCTCACTTCTTCTATGTCTTTATTTAGTTTTTCTTCTCCATATCCTCTTTCCAAGAATCTCGACTTTAGTTCTTCTGCTTGTATTTCCCATAGGTTTGGGTCAGAACAGTTCTTTTTTAGTCTCAGTAGCTGTCCTTTTGGTGTGTTCTCCTTCCAACTTGCGTGGTGGCAACTTTCACTGTGGATGTAATTTTTACAATCCACAGGTTTAAAGTATGTGGAGGTTTTCAGTTTCCCATCTTCTACTGTTATTTTTAAATCAAGAAAGGTAATCCCAGTGCTGCTGATCTCATGGGTAAATCTTAGGTTGCAGGTGTTGTCATTCATAACACTGATGGTGTGTTCCAGGTCTTCCCTGGGGCCCTTCCATATCATAAGTATATCGTCTATGTACCTATGATAGGATACCAGGTCCGCGCCGGCTGGGCAGGACTCCCAAAAGATGTTCTCCCATCTGCCCATATATAGGTTTGCGTAGCTCTGCGCGAACCTGGTCCCCATAGCTGTACCGCACAGCTGTCTGTAAAACTTTCCATCGTGATTGAAATAGTTATGTGTCAATATATAGCTTATTCCCTCCAAGATGAATTTCTTCTGAGGTTCTGGTACTGTGTCGTCTTTCCTTAGAAAGTATTCTACTGCCATGGATCCATGTCTATAAGTCATATATTGTGTCTGTAATAAATTGTATTAAATTGTAATATATTATATATCTCACATCCGTTCCCTAGTTGTCTTACCACCGCATAAGCATCTACATCACACACTAAAAATAAACACCTACCTTAAAGGTTTTTTTCGCTCTAGTGTGAACATATAATCCACACACACACACACCAAATCCATGTTATAACCCTTTTCTTTAAATCATTCGGCTAGAATTCGTGCTTGTATATCATAATCTTCTTCTTTTGTACATTTTTTTCTAACCCTAAGAAACTGTCCCTTAGGAATATTATTTTTCCATTTGTCCAGGTAACAGCTCTGGGCATGTACATAATTATTAGTTGTTCTTGTCATCATTTCTTTATCAATAATTTCCACTTCAACATCCAAAAAGCTTATTTTAGTTCTACTCCATTTGTGGGTAAAAGTTGTTACAATTGAGCTAATTTATAAATAGTTCTAACAATTCCAGATCCCCCTTCCATATAAGGAACAGGTAATCTATATAGCGTCTATAGAGCACAAGGTTCGCACCCCATGGAGAGTTGTTCATGCACAATTCTTCAAAGAGACCCATGAATAAATTGGCATAACTTGGTGTGAACCTTGTGCTCATAGCTGTCCCTGTAACTTGTAAATTGTATTTACCACTGAATAGAAAATAATTATTATTAAAGGGACAGTATAGTATAAATTAAACTTTCATTATTCAGATAGGACGTTTAATTTTAATCAACTTTCCAATTTACTTTTATCATCAAATTTGCTTTTTTCTCTTGGTATTCTTAGTTTAAACTAAACATAGGTAGGCTCATATGCTAATTTCTAAGCCTTTGAGGGCTTCCTCTTATCACAGGCTTTTTACATCTCTTTCCAACACAAAGAGACAAAGTACATGTGGGCCATATAGATAACACTGTGTTCAGGCACAGGGGGTTATTTAAGATTTAGCAAAAAACAATGCTAAATTTAAGACAATCCTATATTATAAAAGGCCAAGTGTTTGTCTGAAGCCGTCATGCGCAGTAGAGACAAACACTTGGCCTTGAGATAGGGAGCGCGAGGTACACAGCATACAAGCAGCTGTGAGATAGGGAGCGCGAGGTACACAAACAGCTGTGAGGTCTGCTGCGTGAGAAGCGGCCACGCGCTCCCCAGACCTCACAGCTGTTTGTGGCCGACGGGAGCGTTGCGATGGGGGGCGTGGCAGGGCGCCGCGAGGGGCGTGGCCGGGTGTCGCAAGGGGCGTGGTCGGGCGGGTGTCGTCGCGATGGGGCGTGGCCGGTCGGGGTCCCGCGATGTGAACACAGAGCCAGAGAGGGAGCAGGAGAGGGGGTGAGAGAGACAAAGGGGGGGGGGGGTGAAGAGAGACAAAGGGGGGAGGAAGAGAGACAAAGGGGGAGGAAGAGAGACAAAGGGGGGGGAGAGAGACAAAGGGGGGGGGAGAGAGACAAAGGGGGGGGGAGACAAAGGGGGGGGAAGAGAGACAAAGGGGGGGGAAGAGAGACAAAGGGGGGGAAGAGAGACAAAGGGGGGGGAAGAGAGACAAAGGGGGGGGGGGAGAGAGACAAATCAGGGGGGGAAGAGAGACAAAGGGGGGGGGAAGAGAGACAAATGGGGGGGGGGGAGAGACTAAGGGGGGGGGAGAGACAAAGGGGGGGGAAGAGAGACAAAGGGGGGGAAGAGAGACAAAGGGGGGGGGGGAGAGTGACAAAGGGGGGGGAAGAGAGACAAAGGGGGGGGAAGAGAGACAAAGGGGGGGGGGGGGGGAGAGAGACAAAGGGGGGGGAGAGACAAAGGGGGGGAAGAGAGACAAAGGGGGGGAGAGAGACAAAGGGGGGGGATACAAAGGGGGGGAGAGAGACAAAGGGGGGGGGAGAGAGACAAAGGGGGGGGGGGAGAGAGACAAAGGGGGGGAGAGAGAAAAAGGGGGGGAGACAAAGGGGGGGTGAGAGACACAAAGGGGGGGGGAGAGAGACAAAGGGGGGGGGAGAGAGACAAAGAGGGGGGGGAGAGAGACAAAGGGGGGGGAGAGAGACAAAGGGAGGGGGTGCCAAAGAGGGGGGGGAGAGAGAGCAAAAGAGGGGAGAGAGCCAAAGAGGGGGGGGGAGCAAAAGAGGGGAGAGAGAGAGCAAAAGAGGGGAGAGAGAGCAAAGGAGAGGGGGGAGAAAGCAAAAGAGAGGGGGGAGAGAAAGCAAAAGAGAGGGGGGAAGAGAGAGCAAAAGAGAGGGGGGAGAGAGCAAGGGGTGGGACCTCTGTACTGCAAAAAATGGCCCGTGTACACGGGCTTTAGTACTAGTAGATAATAAACAGTCACAGTCATGTGATCAGGGGGCTGGAAGAAGGTTCCTAGATACAAGGTAATTACAGAGATAAAAAGTATATTAATATAACTGTGTTGGTTATTCAAAACCGGGGAATGGGTAATAAATGGATTATCTATATTTTAAAACAATATCAATTCTATGGTAGACTGTCCCTTTAAGAATAAAATCCACACAATCTATAATAAAATTACCCTGATCTATTTTCAGGTTTGAGTCTCTTCTTATGAAAGTTTTAAGGGCAGTAATTCCTAAAGAATGTTCTATATTAGTATATAGGGAGCTGATGTCACAAATGAGTAAAATATAGTTATCTTCTCATTTAATATTCTTTAATATACTTATAAATTCTGTAGAATCTTTTAAGTAGGATGGTAGTCTTTTTACATAACTGTAAATAAGTGTCCACATATTGTGACAAATTACTAGTAAGTGAGTCTATGCCAGATATTATTAGCCTTCCTGGCGGGTTTTCCAGGTGTTTATGTATTTTCGGTATAAAATAAAATATAGGAGTCTTAGGTTCCAGTACATTTAGAAAATCAAATTCTTGAGTATTCAGAATCCCTGTATCTTTGGCTTTTTCCAATAGCATTAGAAGATTTTTTTGTTGTTTTTGAATAGGACTCATAGGTAATTCTCTATATGTGGTTTTATCCTGTAATAGTCTATGGGCCTCTTTTAGATAATAGTCTGTGTCCATAATTACCAGACCTCCCCCCTTGTCTGCCTGCTTAATGGCAATACTATTATCATTCAGTTTTTTATAGTTTCATTTTCTTTCTTAGTAAAATTCCATCTAATTTTCTTATTAGTCTCACACTTATCAAGATCTTCTTTTACTAGTCTTTTGAAAAGTTTGATATTACTTCCTTTAGATTGGATTGGATACAAAGTTAACTTATTTTTAAAATCAGAATGTAAATAATTTTCATTATCTCTCTTTTTTTCATATTATTTTTCTATAGGGTTCTTTAAAAAATGTCTATTTAAAGTCAGTTTTCTCACAAATTGGTTAATATTAAAGGGACAGTCTAGTTCAAAATAAACTTTCATGATTCAGATGTAATTTTAAACAATTTTGCAATTTACTTTTATCACCAATTTTGCTTTGTTCTCTTGGTATTCTTAGTTGAAAGCTAAACCTAGGAGTTTTATATGCTAATTTCTAAGCCCTTGAAGGCCGCCTCTTCTCAGGGCATTTTGACAGTGTTTCACCACTAGAGGGTGTTAGTTCATGTGTGTCATATAGATAACACTGTGCTCATGCACGTGGAGTTCAGGTGAGCCAGCACTGATTGGCTAAGATGGATGTCTGTCAAAAGAACTGAAATAAGGGGGCAGTTTGCAAAGGCTTAGATACAAGGTAAACACAGAGGTAAAAAGTGTATTTATATAACTGTGTTGGTTGTGCAAAACTAGGGAAAGGGTAATAAAGGGATTATCTTTTTAAACAATAACAATTCTGGTGTAGACTGTGCCTTTAATGTAAGTTTCAAATTTATTCATTTTGCAAAAAGGGGCAAATGATAATCCCTTTGCCAATATTTTTATTTCATCTTCATTAAAGGGACATTAAACACTTTGAGATGGTAATATAAAATGATAAATTGTATATATAAAACAACTCTGCAATATACTTTCATTATTTATTTTGTCCTCTTTGCCTGTAATTCCATTCTGAAATTGTGAGCTTTTCAGTTCCTGTTAGAAATGGAAGTGCAGAACACTGTTAAATCCAGCACAACCATTGGCTGCACACTCTAATGACCTTTGTATAACTGACCCTAATTGGCCACAGCAGAGAAGGTAACACAAGTTACAACATGGCAGCTCCCAGTGTTTTATAGATACTAAAACTTTACACTTATTTTGTCACTTTTTAAACAACTAAGGAAACTTTAAAAAATGCATCTACATGTTAGTCATGGACTAATCTTTTCTTTGAATGCATCATTCTATCTAGCATGTATTTAGTGTTTAATGTCCCTTTAATATTTGTCTTACTTAAATGAAATACCCCTGTAGTTTTTATCTCTGTTTTTATATATCCTTTCTTTGTTCTTCCTCCTCTACTCCCTCTAGTCTTCTCTTTCCTCTTTTTCCATCCCATATTTCCCATTCTTTCTCTACTATTCTTGAGGTGCTCGGTTTTTCTGATATTCTCTCTAAAAAATCCTCCTCTTGTTGAGGTTCTATATAAATCAGTTCGTTTTTGTCTATTAGATCTCCCAAATGGTTATATCTGTTCCTTAAAGGGACACTGAACCCACATTTTTTTATTTTGTGATTCAGATAGAGCATGCAATTTTAATCAACTTTCAATTTACTCCTATTAGCAAATGTTCTTCATTCTCTTGGAATCTTTATTTGAAAAGCAAGAATGTAAGTTTAAATGCCGGCCCATTTTGGTGAACATCCTGGGTTGTTCTTACTGATTGGTGGATACATTTATCCACTAATAAACAAGTGCTGTCCAAGGTTCTGGACTTTCTTTTTCAAATAAAGATAGCAAGAGAACAAAGAAAAAATGATAATAGGAGTAAATTAGAAAGTTGCTTAAAAATGCATGCTCTATCTGAATCACGAAAGAAAAAATGTGGGTTCAGTGTCGCTTTAAAGGGACAGTCCATTTGTTTTGGGGAATTTATTCTAGGGAATAAATAACTCCATTGGTTATGATGGTAATTTGTTATATGTTCATCAAAACGCCTTCTATTTCCATAGTGTATATTTTCTCTATTATCAAATTTTACATTATAATTATCATTATAATTGTCATATTTCTTATTATAGTTGAAATTCACATTAAATTAATTATCTTGTGTATAATTATCTCTCGATCTAAAGTTATCTCTATAGTTATATATTATTTCTAGTATTCTTATAGTGAGAATTTCTTTGCTGGCAGTTGTTATATTCAGATGTGTGATTGTCATAACCTCTTGTTCTCTGATTTAGTCCTCCAATCTTTCTAAAATTAGAGGTTGGTTCAGCCATAACTCTGTCTCTAAATGTATTATCTGTAGATGAGTTTTTGGTTCTCTCATCTGTATATTCACTTATTTTTACCTTATCTACATAGTTCTCATTTTTCTTTTTAGATTGTTTTCTAAATTATTTAGTAACAAGGAATTGTCAGTGTTTTCAAATGCTTGTCTATTATTTTAGTGATATAAGTAACTGTATCAATAGCTGTATCATCACTAGTTTCACCTTGGTACTTTTCTGACTAATAATCCTGATCTTTTTTTAATTTCTTCCATGTGTTATTAAATAAATCCTCTTTTATCATTTTTAATTCTTTTGCCATTTCTTTTTGTTTTGCTATACACAATGCATCATCTTTATAAGGATCTATTACTTCTTTAAACGTGTCCATTTTCCTACTCAGATTTTCTAAGGTATTTGTTCTAGATTTGAATGCTTCTCCCATAAGGTCTAGTGATGCTTTTTCTAGGATTTCGAACCATTCTTGGGAATGTTCTTCTGTAAGTGTAAATGTGCAATTTTTCTTCAATCTGAGTCCTCTTGGGACCATATTGATTTTTAAATACTTTTGTATAAATGCAATTTCAGCTTTTTGTCTTAACTCTTTGGTTAATATGCCAAAAGGTTCATCTAGAGTATTTTCGATATTTATTCCTATTTTCAGCTAGGTCTTATTCATTACATAAACCATCTCTAACGTTAAAATTCTCCATGGGGTTAACACAGAAATAGTAATTCTAGGTTACAATTTATGGAGATAAAATGCTAAACATACAAATATCTAGTTCCTTCTATGTGAATAAAAAGCTCAAACCTCAAAATAAAATCTAACAGATCTCCTAACCAATGTATACATTTGTATACAATGTCACCAAAAGAGGTTGGCGATAAAAAAGCTATTCATACCCCACTATTAAATCCTTACTCATGTAAATAGTGTTTATATGGAAACCAAATAATAATGGTAAATTAATGTATAATGTTTAGATAAAAATAGTGATTTATTATACAAATCAACTTTTATAAAAAACCCGGACGCATTCGTTCACATTTAATGAATACATATTTCACCTGATAGTAGAAACACAAATGTGATAAAAACACTTTTATTTAAAGAAGCTGAGTTAATTTATAATTTAGGCACCTTACACCCAAAAGGATTAAACGCTGAAATGGATCTAAATCACTTAATTTAAGATATTAACTAAATATATTTAAATTATTCATTTTTAGTTATTTATTAAGGATCTATAGACATTTTATTATTATTTTTTCACCTTTAAAATATTTCTAACATTTTTTAGATTGAAATAATTCATTTATATAAAAAGTATTTATAAATACATGAGAGTCCCTATTTAGATATTATTCCCTTAAACGATTAAATAACTCCCTTGTATATAATTACATTTTCTCAGTTTGAATGTTCTCTAACCCCTACAATTAGTAGATATTTTAAAGAGAAATTTTCTGTTAGGATACATTGTCAAAATGTTGAAGAACATTATTGATATGTTTTATATTAATAACCCCTAGGATTAATGGGTGGTTTAAAGAGCAATGTTCTGTTGGTACATATTGCCAAAATGTTGAAAAACACCCTATTTGGATGCCCATATAGACTACTATGTATGATTGATATAGTTTGAAATAAACAGTGGTCGTTGTATATATTTCTTATATTGTTTATATTTCATATAGTTCCAATATATTTCTTATATTTCTTAAATATGACTGATATATTTCTTGTAATGCACAATTCAAGTATATATATTATGATGAATAAACTGTTAAAAATATTCAAAGTGAATATAATCTGGATCTAAATGATCGATAACATCAGAATAAATATCACTTGTATCTCTTTAAATTGTGTAAATGTATAAAAATCCTTGTAAAGAAAGATCTTTTTATGATATATAATGTGTTATAAATGTTTTAAAGAGTTAACGCTATGAATGAAATATCATAAACACCTGCAAAGACAAATGAAGATCAGGATATCCGGTATATAAGGAGGAAATAATGAACCTTCAGGCATCGGGATAAAGGCCCAAGGGCTGAAACGCGTAGAAGCTGCTGAAGGATACGTTTGTGTATTCAATACATACAATTCCAATTGTAACTATTACCTATAGAACAAATACTAACGTTAGCTAAGAATCTGGCAAGAATACTGAATTCCTGGGTACTTTATATCTCAAGTATTTACTACGTGGTATTCATAAGTATAATTCCCAGTCACTTGCTACTAGCAAGGTCAGTAACACTGCTTGGATATTCTTGAGCAGCAAAAAAAAACAGGTCATTCTAAAAACCAACAATACCCCTAAAGAGGGACTTGACTATTGGTTGGCCCTAAAATTTAAATATTTAAATTAATTGGCCAGTTATATGTAATGCCATGCAGCACATGAGATCAATAGATTTGCGAGAATACATAAATATAAATATTTATAAATCCTGTTGTGCAAATGCCTACATATAAATGCCTTCATTATTTAATGTACACATTAGTGTCATATTACTTTACAATATTCTAATTTCTCAAAACAACATTTTTCTCCATACACAAATCATAGTGAAAAGGACTTTATACTTTGGGTTAAAGGGGTGTTTGCTCACTTTCAAGATCCACTGTATACGTTTTAAAGGGATGGTAAACAGTAAACGCTGGGGAAACGTTACACAATTCTGTACTATGTGACTTTTTTTTAGATTTTCTTTTTTTAATGCCTAATTTTTCTCTTAAAACTATACTTACCTATACTGTGAAGCTGTCCTATTCAACCCAGCAGCTTTTTCAAATGAGTGTCATGGCCTCAATGTCTATTCGCAGCGAGTCTGATTGCGCCACCAAATTACATGTAGCGCACTCCCGCACTTGGTAAAGCAGCCAACAGCTTTACCTAGTGCGGGAGCACTCTACATGTAATTCAATGACACGATTAGACTTGCTGCGATAAGACAGTGAGCCCGTGACGCTCTGTTTGAAAAAGCAGCTGGGCTAAAGAGGACAGTTTCACTGTAGACGTATCGTTCTTAGAGGAAAATTAGGTACTAAAACAAGAAAATCTAAAAAAAAAAGGCTATGTTATATAATTCTTGAAACTTGCAGTCATTTAATGTGCAGTCATTTAAACTGTGATCTCATATGTGTTGCCATTAAAGGGATAGAAAGGTCAAAAATTAAATGTGCATGGGTGCATTTCAATTTGAAATAGAAGTAGTTTTGCAAAATGCTTCCATTGGCAAAAACACTTCTAGTAAAAGTTATTACTGATTTTCTGTGGCATACGTATATATGCTGTGATTGCTCATGCACTAAGTATTCAAAACACTATGCCTTCTCAAAGAGTTGGGGATGGTATGTATTGCTTCTGAAGACGTAAATTGTGTCATACAAGAAGGGTTGCCTCCTCAACCATATTTTCCTGGACACTTATGAGTTATATATACTGCAGGGTGTGAAAAGAGGAATAAGATTAGTGCTGTTAGGTGTCACTATTTGTGTGCTGACCAGGGTTGGAATTTATGTTCCTACCTGCACACCCTGCAGCATGTGTAGCTTATAAGTGTCCAGGAAAACATGGCTGAGGTTACAAACCTACATACAAGCCACTGTTGGGTCTCTGATTAGGTGTACAATTAGAATGCTGATGCAGGGGCCCTCACAGGGTGTGTATGCCACAAAAAATACGGTAATCATTTTTATTTGAAGCATTTTTGTTAATGGAAGTATATTGCAAAAATGCTTCTATGTCAAATTGAAATGTACCTAGGCCTGTTTCATTTTTGACCTTTCTATCTCTTTAAGGTGGATTTAGCAGGATCAAAATAGAAATCCTAAGGAGTTACTGAGTGTACTTTACGAAAGCATGTATGAGTAAATCATTTTTGTCCAAGCAGGTGCACAGTTAAACAGGGCCGGACTGGCAATAAAAAGCAGCCCTGGAAAAATATGACTACTAGCCATTTTTTCTGTTGAGTCAGTAGAATGCACATGCCCAATTTTTCTCAAAGGGGATTACAGAGTTACTCCTTCCCCAATATTTTTTCAAAATTAAATTATATTACTTTGTATTAAATAGAAATGTCAGATTGATGTTATATAGGCACCCTACAACCCTATTGCATTCATTAATACCCCCTTTAAATTGTAGTTTTCCAGCCCAAGCTGCTGCAGCCTACCGGGAAATCTCCTGGTATCCTGGTAGGCCAATCCGGCCCTGCAGTTAAAACTTTCAGTTGCCAATTTAGTTATTGGATTTCCTGTTCTACAAAGCTCTGTTCATATTTCATTGCAGGGGTTAATGTGGTTCCTTTATTCCTTTAAACTATTGTCTGTAGTATACATTTACTTCAAAACATATTCTCCAAATTTTGAAATTGTTGTCTCTCTCATAAACAGATGGTTTAAATTGACTTGATTATATTTTACAAATAACTTACATTTTCAATATCCACGCATCTTGCAAAAATAGTGAATTATCATTTGTATATATACTTGTGTATGTGTTTATGATAAACAAACCATTTAAAGGAGACAAAATCATCCTTATTTAAGTTTATATAAATATAAATCTTTCATTTTAAGTGAAGTACTCACAATAGTCAGAGGAACAGAGTTCGTATGAGTTCTTGTTCAATTAAGCTCATCTGTAACTTGCTGACATATGCAGTAATTTATTTACAACCTTCCTTTTAAAGGCTTATTCTGAGTACTATGGATTAGATCCTATGCAAGTTCAATTTTAGTGGCTTAAAGGGACACTAAAGTCAAAATGAAAGGTTTTTGATTCAGAAAGAGACTTTCAAATTTAATTCCAAGATCAAATTTTACACAATAATTTTATATGCACACTCTCTGAGGCACCCGCTTCTACTGAGCATGGGCACAAGTTCAAAAAATGTATTTGTATACTAATCTGAGATTGGCTGATTACTGTCACATGATACAGGAGTTTGGCATATAGGGAAAAATTTATGTCATAAAAAAATTTTTATTTTAAATTTTGAGTGCTATTGCATTGCATTTTTTATGAATATGTGTTTTATTTTTTATTGTATAAATAATTGTTTTTTTATTGAAATGTTGATTAAATGAAACAAATAAAACATTGTTTTTGAAAATACAGAGTACACAGAGTAATTTCTTGTGGAAAAAATAAAACTTTGACAGGGTTATATAATGATTCCAGTCATTTAGTCTAAAGCACTGGTTTTCAAACTTTTCATCAGGCCTCCCCAACAGGCCAGGTTTTCAAGAGCAGATAAAATAACCGTGTTTACTAATCAGCTGATTATTTCACCTGTGCTCTAGTTCAGATATCTTCAAAATGTGGCCTTTTAGAGAGGCATGAGGACAGGTTTGAAAACCAGTGATCTAAAGCAATATAATACACGTTAAAAGGAAAGAGTTAGTAAAAAGAAGGATAACAATATACTGCATTGTATTTTTACTATTCACTTGTTAATCATGCAATTTTACTGCATGTATTGGTCCTTTAAAGGGGCGTTAAATCCAAAATATTTATTTCATGATTCAGATAGGGTATACAAGTTTCCAATATACTTTAAGTATCACATTTACTTTGTTCTCCTGGTATCCTTTGTTGATTGAATGTTCTGTTGGAATCACAAAATAAAATTTTTGGGTTTCATGTCACTTTAATCATATTTATATCTCAGTTTATTAGTGGCAGCACACACATGTGAGTCTCTAATCCAGCTCCTTGTAACTGGTGACTATGACAAAGCGTTGTTGACCCTATTCCCTATAACTCTGATAACTAAATTACATAGGTGAGAACATTACAGCTGATTAAAGGGACATAAAAATTGTGAAAAAATGTTTTAGACCAAGGATTTTTATGAGGGCCTTTTTGAGTTTAAAGGGACGATAAGGTAAAAATTTAACTTTCATGATGTTGCGAAATGCAGCAGTTTCCGCGCGAGCCTTCAGGCTTGCCAGAAACATAAGTTAAGAAACTGCGGTCTTAAGATCATTGCTCCTTAACTCATTGCCACCTCTGAGGTGGCGGACAGCAATCACCCCGATCGGATTTGAATCTGCAGGGGGCGGCATTGCACAAGCATTTCACACAAAATGCTTGTGCAATGTTAAATGCCGACAGCGTATGCCGAACATGATAAATCGGCCCCAGAGTATGCAATTTAAAAAAGAATAAACCTTTTAAATTTACTTTCTGTTGAAGAGGCATATTTGTGCAGCCACCAATCCCAACTTTCAACAAAGGATACCAAGAGAACACAAATTTTATTACATAAGTAAATTGGAAGATTGTTTAAAAATGTCATCCTTCTGCATTTCAATTTAGATGACTTTAGAATTACAGAATATGAGGAATACAAAAAAGAAGTATGTCTATTAATGCTGCTGATCTGATCGTGCATAACTTAGCAATGAAAGGGACAAAAATAAAATATGTTATTTAATCAAGATAATTGATTTAAACATTTTGACTAGTATATCAAGTAATTTATCATAAAATAAAAATACAGGAGTTAAACATGTTTATCTGTGTGTATCTTTTAGTTTTGCTTGTCTCTATAACATATTTATCCCCTTTGCTACTAGGAATTTCAGAGAAAAACTTGCCAAAAGTACCAGATAATTTTTAGAAATTTTGCTATCACTCAGTTTAAACAGAAATATAACCTTTGGGTTTTGTTTTTTTTAATTTACCTATAAAAACTATTTGTTGGCATAAAACAATTTTCAGTGGATGAGAGTTTTGACTAGCTATGTATTCACAGAATGAAGACATTATTGTAAGTTTAACAGTATATATATATATATATCTATACTATAATTGCGTTTGTTATGCGTCAGTCGCTGTCGCCAGTTGCGCACGTATCCTCAATGGAATGTTGGCAGCGCGAGGCAGCCAAAAGAATGTTTTTTCCCAAAAATGGCAGGTTGGTAAAAGAATCCACCGCCCTTTTCGGAATCCACTGGAATGCAGCGTAGGCAAACGGAGCATTACAAAAAAAAAAACCTAACTGCCTGCAATAAGTATTAAAAAAACTTAAGCGTCCGCAATAAGTATTAAAAAAAAAACTAACCGCCCACAATAAGTATTAAAAAAAAAAACCTAACCGCACGCAATAAAGTATTAAGAAAAAACTTAACCGCACGCAATAAGTATTACAAAAAAAAACTAACCACCCGCAATAAGTATTAAGAAAAAAACCTAACCACCCGTAATAAGTATTAAGAAAAAAAAAACAACCAACTACCTAATAAAATTATTAACCCCTAAGTCCGCCAACCTCAACATCGAAAACTACCTAATACATCTATTAACCCCTAAACCTCCATGAACCCACACTGCTAATTAACATAATAAATCTATTAAACCCTAAACCTCACAAGGCAAATAACTAATCACCAAGCCCCCTAACCTAACACCCCCTAAATTAACCCTATTACATACATTAAAATAATCCTAAATTACAATTAAAATAAAAAAACTAAATTTAAACTAATCTAAAATTACAGAAAATAAGAAAGGCTAACATTACACAAAATAATAAACCACATTATCCAAAATAAAAACCTAAACCTAATCCCTATGAAAATAAAAAATCCCCCCCCAAAATAAAAACACCCCTAATCTAAGAATAAACTACAAATAGCCCTTAAAGGGGCTTTTTGTAGGTAGGGCATTGCCCTAAAGAAATCAGCTCTTTTACATTAAAAATAAACCAAGTCCCCCCTAACAATAAAACCCCTCCACCCACCAAACCCCCCAAAATAAAAAAAACCTAACACAAGAAAAACCTAAACTACGCATTGCCCCTAAAGGGGAATTTGTATGGGCATTGCCCTTAAAAGGGCATTCAGCACTTTTTTCAATTGCCCAAATCCCTAATCTTAAAAATAAGAATAAATTAAAAAACATTTTTTTAAAAAAACCCTAACACTCCAAATAG
Source organism: Bombina bombina (assembly GCF_027579735.1). Taxonomy (NCBI): domain Eukaryota; kingdom Metazoa; phylum Chordata; class Amphibia; order Anura; family Bombinatoridae; genus Bombina; species Bombina bombina. Next base: position 785,093,262 of record NC_069504.1, on the reverse strand, counting down.
GTACTCACGGTTCCTGAAGTCCAATGGAGAAGGTCTTCTTCCACGCGGTTCCATCATCTTCTATCTTCATCCACAGCGAAGGCGACGCAGAGGGGAGGTGTTGAGCGGTCTTCCCAGATGTGGCGATCCTCGGCGGCGGCACTCCTCGTGGCATATAGGCTCCTCTGCATGTGATCGTCTGCCGCACACTGAAGATTGAATACAAGGTACCCCATATTTATTGGGGTATCTTGCATTCCTCTTGGCTGATATTTTAAAATCAGCCAATAGGATGAGAGCTAATGAAATCTTATTGGCGGATTTGAACAGCCAATAGGATTTCAGTAGCTCTAATCCTATTGGCTGATTAAAAAATTTCAGCCAATAGGTATGCAATGTACCCCGATCGCCACCGAGGACCGCCGCCGTTGAGGACCGCCGCTGAGGAACCAGGCATCAGGAACACAGCTGTGCACCTCAGCTCCACGCCGACTTCACTCCGGAAGAAGATAGAAGATGATGGATCCATCTGGAAGAAGACCTTCTCTGCTGGACTTCAGGAACCATGAGTACCTATTTGGGGCTTAGAATTAGGGGCTTTTTATTTTGGGGGGGTTATTTTTAAGGATTTGGGCAATTGAAAAAGAGCCGATTGCCCTTTTAAGTGCAGTAAAAGAGCTAAATGCCCTTTTAAGGGCAATGCCCATACAAATGTTCCTTTAGGGGCAATGGGTAGTTTAGTTTTTTTAGTGTTAGCTTTTCTTATTTTGGGGGGTTTGGTGGTTGGGCTTTTTTTACTGTTAGGGGGGATTTAGTATTTTTCAGAGGTAAAAGAGCTGTTTAACTTAGGGCAATGCCCTACAAAAGGCCCTTTTAAGGGCTATTGGTAGTTTAGTATTAGATTAGGGGGTGTTTTTATTTTGGGGGGATTTTTGCCTCTGGGCAGGCTTATCGCCTAGTTTATATATATAAAAGATAAATGGTCACATTACACAAGAACCTGTATCTTTCTTACTGTAGAAAAAAAATCTCTAAGTACAAAGGTATTTTTATTATTATTTTTGGTCATTTTAAGGTCTTTATCTGCAGATATGTCTAAAAATCATGCAATGGGCTAACTCTCATTTTGGTATAGCAGAATTGTCCAAATTATCAAACTTGACACCCTAAACTATATCTATGTTTATAGTAGATAACCCAAGTTAATGATCAAGTCACGTTTCGGTATATTGTATGCAACCATTAGGCCGTCAAATGCGATTATATTAAAAAAAAATGTTTTAAATGTTTCACAAACTTCTCACTGAAATTATTTACACACAGCTACTGCAGTCATGAGATAAACTGTTGTAAAACCTTTTCTAGGATCCTAAAAACCAAGTGATGAATGTCAGTTGCGCCTAATGATAATGTTATCAAACTGAAAACAAAAAAAAAAACAACATTAACATACAATACCTCTGATTAAAAAGTACTGTGAAATGTGCGAAAGGAAATTAGTGCAAATATACAATAATATGTGACCCACACGCTAAATAGAGTGGGAAGATTCTCACAAATTAAGTCAATAGTGATACAACAATCAAACCAAAAACCTGGTGTGTGATCACAAAAGTCCAAAGTTCAAATAATGAAGGTGTGGCAGCAAAAACTTCTTCCAAAAGTTGAGGGCAATTCAAACGAAGCAAATCTGTATAGAACACAAAAGAAAAGAAGGCGCCAACATAGTGTGAATCTGTATTGAAAGTTGATCACTCCCCAGACATTAATTGTACTTACAAGAAGTAAGGCACTTGAGAAGTGCTACAACGGCTTTCTGGAACATTAACAGCTGTCCAGGTAGCTGCTCTCTCGTAGTGAAAGTGTAATCCTTGATGTCGTATACGATATGCAAATGTCTTGCAGCTATGACCCCTTTTGCAGTATTACTCTCTCTCGTAGTATCTGTCTTAGGAGAAAAGCCCAAACCAGGTGGGCTAGCAGCTGTAATCCGTATGCCAAATAAAAAATCTCTCATGCATAAAATATCACTCAAGCCGTGATAAAGATATAGTTTAAAAGCAAATGTTTATTTAGTAAACATGTAATCACAACGCGTTTCCCGGTCTATCTTGACCGCTTCCTCAGGTGAATATACTATATCAAAAATACACAGCTTATATTCGCTTTGCTCGGCGTCTAAGCCTAAACAAGGCGCATGCGTGAAGGAGTGTGCAATACCCAAACACAAAGAGGGTGTGTATCTACGCCTATGTGATTGGTTCTCAACGGTAAAACAGGGACCAACCAGAACGTGTTCTGAAAACACACCTCGAATGCGTGTGTAGGGAATATACCAAAACATTACACAATCTAAAGGTATATGCCGATAGGATAAAGCGGAAACCACCAATTAAGTGGAGTTTTATACTAAGTAAAAGTATCATGTCACTGATATATATTGGGATGTTGCGGTTAAAAGGTAACAAAAAATACAATAAATGCTAACAGTGACACTGCTTTACAAGTACCATATATACGTATGTACAACCCCAGATTGGGATGCTTCTCCTTCATGCATTTACACAAAGATAGCACCGCTTTGCCATATACCAACTGAAATAGCTAATTTCAGTATATAGATAAATAAATATAAAAACCCCTAATACATAAAATATAAAATATAAAATATAAACTAACTTCTGTTTTAAATAGATACAAAAATATATAAATATATATAATAATAACATAGAAGTTGAAATATAGTAAACGTGTATGATATTTGCATCTATGTCAGGCTATAACGAACCATAATGCCCCACAACACGTCCTCCTCGTATGCAGATACAAAAATCTGATTCCACTTATAATAAGCTAAGAGAGTAAAATAATACCCAGATACCAAGGCAATATCACCCCAAATACAAACATCCCCCCAGAGCAAATAAAATAACATAAAACAGAATATGGAGATAGCCTGCTACTAACTAATAAAATAATGGACTATAACCTAATTAAAAGCCGCCATGTCTAAATTCTCATTTAAGCCATATGGATTCAAAGTTTTCATTTTCCAGATCCAGTATGTCTCCCTTTGTCTTAGGTCAATTAATCTATTTCTGCCCCATTTTGAGGAAATTTGTTCAATTGGAAAAATACTATACAAATCTGTCTGTCCATCATGACAACATACTCCATGTCTAGAGACACTGTGTTTAATACAGGACTTCCTCACATTTCTCATGTGTTCCCCCCATCTTTTTTTCAGGGGTCTTGAAGTTCTCCCTATATACTGTAGGCCACATTTGCACTCCAGTAGATATATTACGAAAGAGGAATCACATGAAAAACGAGTCTTTATCTCAAATTCCTCCTTTGTAGAAAAAGACATACATTTCAACTTCTCCCCCTTCGTAAATTCACACAGCCCACAGTTCGCTCTATTGCATTTATAGAAACCTTTCTTATTAGACAGCCAATCTTTAGTCTTCTGTTCTTTATTTTTTCCAAATTTCCTCATCACTATTTTGCTGGGAGCAAGTTTATTTTTAAGTGAAGGGGCTCTTTTAAAAGTACATATAGGATTTTCATCTAAAATGTTTCTTAGTACCGGATCATTCAATAGAATATTCCAATGTTTGTGAACAATTCTCTTAATTTTATCATGATTTGAAGTATATTTAGTTATAAATCTAAGATTTTTATTATTAATTTTGTTCTTGTCAGTGCCTTTTCCATCTACCTTGCTGCATTCTACATTCTCTTTCACTTTAGAAGTTTTAAAAAATTCAGATCTATCTTTATTCCTTGCCTTCAAAAAGCTCTCCTCTATTAGATCCTTAGGATAATCTTTTTCCAAGAATCTACTTTTTAGGATTCCTGCTTGTTCATCAAAAAGAGTTAAATTTGTACAATTTCTACGGATTCTAGAGAACTGATTGTATGGTATATTCTTCTTCCATGCTTTATAATGGTTGCTTTTATAATTCAAGTAACTATTTGTGTCCACTGTTTTAAAGTGAGTTTTGGTCAAAATATGACCTACTTGGTCCCAATATAGTACCAAGTCCAAAAATTTAATATAATCTGCATTAATATTATGAGTGAACTTCAGTCCCATATTATTTTCATTAAGTGATTTAATAAAGTCTAAGGCATTATCTTCTGTACCTTCCCAAATAAAAATAAGATCATCTATAAAACGGCCATAGAACACCAGACTTGCCCCCAGGGGGGAGTTGTAAATATATCTTTCTTCAAATACCCCCATAAATAAATTAGCGAAGCTGGGGGCAAATCTGGTGCCCATGGCCGTTCCCTTGATTTGTAAAAAAAATTGTTCCTGATAGACAAAATAATTGTGTTTTAACACAAATGAAATAGCTTCTAACAAAAATAATCTTTGTTTCGTGGGTAAAAATTGATCTCTCTTCAAAAAAACATCTATAGCGTCTATGCCCAGATGGTGCTCTATGTTTGAATAAAGAGCTGTCACGTCACAAGTGAACCATATGAGCTTACGCTCAGCCTTTTCTATTTTAGATAGTTTGGCTATGAGGTCCGGTGTGTCTTTAATATATGATGGAAGACCCTTCACTATTTTTTTCAAAAAATGATCAATATATTCGGATAAATTACAAGTGAGACTCCCTATGCCCGAAATAATGGGCCTCCCAGGTGGATTATTGGTACATTTGTGGATTTTCGGGAGGTGATAATAGTATGCTAGATTTGGTGACATGGGGACAAGATATTCTTTCTCCTTTTTGGTTAGGATCCCCTCTAGAAAACCCTTATCTACCATTTTGATTAGATGGGTAGTGTATGTTTTGGTAGGATTATAAGTAAGCTTTTTATAATAATCTTGATCTAGTAAGATCCTATCTGCTTCCTGTAAATAATCAGACATATTTTGCAGAACAACCCCTCCCCCCTTATCTGCCTGCCTGATCACCAAGTTGTCATTCTTGGCTAATCTTGACAGAGCTCTAATCTCATATATATTCAAATTGGGATTTGCCACCTTCTTCTCTAGTGCACCAAACTCCTCTAGAACAAGATTTTGAAATAGAGAAATATATGGACTCGTAACTGGTGGATTAAAATTAGATCTTAACATTAAATTGGAATGAATATAATCTTCAAATAAAATATTACATAGCTCTTCTGGTTCATGATACACTATATTGTCAATTGGTCTTTCTGGCATATCATCCGTAATGATAGCAGATTGTGTTGTGTTATTGATTTTCTTATCACAAAAATACTTTTGCATAGACAGTTTTCTTACAAACCGATTAAGGTCCACAAACAGTTCGAACAAATTGTGTTCGTTAGAAGGACAAAAAGAAAGGCCCCTATTTAGTACGCATATTTCTTCATTTGTGAGGATGTGACTCGAGAGATTGAAGATACCTTCTTTCATTCTCTCAAGTCTCTTCTTTTTGGCAGATTTACCTCTGCCTCTCCTGCCACGCTTGCGTATGATCTTTTTTGAGGTGTAAAAGTTCTTATATTTTCTACTCTTGGGGGAGCTCTCTCTAATTGCTTTAGACGTATAGGCATGTGTCTCTGATGTATTATATGAGGATCTTGCTCTCTGTTTGACTGAAAATCCTGTGAATTTTGTGATCTCCAGTCCGATCTTTTATTCTCCCAATTATGCTGATAAGAATAATGTTGTTTATTTCTATTCTGTGATGATATTTTGTAATATTCATCATTCTTATGATTATAATCTCCAGATTGATTATATCTATTATTAGAAAAATTCCTTGGTGAATAATGATTACTGTTAAATCTCCTATTATTGGAATAAACACCCTGATTAACATGGTTATTTTTGTCTCTCCATGTAACAAAATTATTCTTAGAGGGACCTGGCGATTGATAGTCCAGCCTCAAATTATGATTAGCTCCCACATTTTTCTTTTTATCTTTAGGCTTTTTGTAATTTACCTTAACCCATTTATTATTAGTTTTCCCCTCTGAGTCTAAGATCTCTTTCTGTTCACCGTTGTCTTATTTATTACTCATTGTGGGTGTACTATAGATACAACCTTCTAAATAATCTTTTTCGTCTCTAGCTAATTTTTTAATTTTTTGCCTAATTAATTTCTTTTGGAAGGTATCCGATCTATCTAGTATCTCTTTGTTTTTGCTCATATAATCAGGGTTATTGGCAAATTTACCTAATAACATTTGTAATTTCTCAATTTCCGAGCCCACACTATTCAAAAGAGACTCTCTAAATTCAATAAGTAGATCTATTAACTTAAATGAACAAACAGTTAGTTCGTTCTGCCATTTTTTAGTAAGATCTTCATCATGTGTAAAGGAACATAGTTTACTAATCCTTAAGCCTCTTGGTATATGACCTTTGTCTTTATATTTTTTTAGCGTGTCTATATCCCACCAGTGCCTGTGTTCCCGTTTTAAAGCATCTTCTAATTTGTGAAATAATTGAACCATTGTGAGTTCATCATCTCCTTTAGATAAAATCTCTAATGGGGTATCTAAGTTACTCAAAATTTGGCGTGAATTAACTCTCTGCTCCTTACTCTGCATTATGTCAGGTAAATATATTCACCCTACTAGTGTAATATAACAAATATAAACTTCTTAATACACTAATGGTTCAGAAAAACAAAGTGTATATAAGTCGCTAACTGACCAGTGCCAAATAAGAAAAGTGCTAAAAACCAAGTGATGAATGTCAGTTGCGCCTAATGATAATGTTATCAAACTGAAAACAAAAAAAAAAACAACATTAACATACAATACCTCTGATTAAAAAGTACTGTGAAATGTGCGAAAGGAAATTAGTGCAAATATACAATAATATGTGACCCACACGCTAAATAGAGTGGGAAGATTCTCACAAATTAAGTCAATAGTGATACAACAATCAAACCAAAAACCTGGTGTGTGATCACAAAAGTCCAAAGTTCAAATAATGAAGGTGTGGCAGCAAAAACTTCTTCCAAAAGTTGAGGGCAATTCAAACGAAGCAAATCTGTATAGAACACAAAAGAAAAGAAGGCGCCAACATAGTGTGAATCTGTATTGAAAGTTGATCACTCCCCATACATTAATTGTACTTACAAGAAGTAAGGCACTTGAGAAGTGCTACAACGGCTTTCTGGAACATTAACAGCTGTCCAGGTAGCTGCTCTCTCGTAGTGAAAGTGTAATCCTTGATGTCGTATACGATATGCAAATGTCTTGCAGCTATGACCCCTTTTGCAGTATTACTCTCTCTCGTAGTATCTGTCTTAGGAGAAAAGCCCAAACCAGGTGGGCTAGCAGCTGTAATCCGTATGCCAAATAAAAAATCTCTCATGCATAAAATATCACTCAAGCCGTGATAAAGATATAGTTTAAAAGCAAATGTTTATTTAGTAAACATGTAATCACAACGCGTTTCCCGGTCTATCTTGACCGCTTCCTCAGGTGAATATACTATATCAAAAATACACAGCTTATATTCGCTTTGCTCGGCGTCTAAGCCTAAACAAGGCGCATGCGTGAAGGAGTGTGCAATACCCAAACACAAAGAGGGTGTGTATCTACGCCTATGTGATTGGTTCTCAACGGTAAAACAGGGACCAACCAGAACGTGTTCTGAAAACACACCTCGAATGCGTGTGTAGGGAATATACCAAAACATTACACAATCTAAAGGTATATGCCGATAGGATAAAGCGGAAACCACCAATTAAGTGGAGTTTTATACTAAGTAAAAGTATCATGTCACTGATATATATTGGGATGTTGCGGTTAAAAGGTAACAAAAAATACAATAAATGCTAACAGTGACACTGCTTTACAAGTACCATATATACGTATGTACAACCCCAGATTGGGATGCTTCTCCTTCATGCATTTACACAAAGATAGCACCGCTTTGCCATATACCAACTGAAATAGCTAATTTCAGTATATAGATAAATAAATATAAAAACCCCTAATACATAAAATATAAAATATAAACTAACTTCTGTTTTAAATAGATACAAAAATATATAAATATATATAATAATAATAACATAGAAGTTGAAATATATTAAACGTGTATGATATTTGCATCTATGTCAGGCTATAACGAACCATAATGCCCCACAACACGTCCTCCTCGTATGCAGATACAAAAATCTGATTCCACTTATTATAAGCTAAGAGAGTAAAATAATATTCTAGGATCCTCCTTATTCAGAAATGGCAGCATGGGTCAAGTCCAGCGGGAATGAATGGGAACGGAGTTCCTGCACTATCAGTACAGGAAGAACTAAGTTCCCCTTGGACAGAGAGCAGAAACACTTCAGTAAACACTGCTACTACTGCTGCTGCTGCTGGATGGAGCTGGAGCACAGTCTAGTTAGAGGGATTGTGAGATCCTCTAGTAATGAGCCTTAACACTTCCTACAATACACTAAATGCAAACCTGTCCGCGTCCTGCTGTGTGATCACCACACACTGTGTGGAACACATGGTGTTTACATTTCTGTGTGACTTGCTTTGGGTTTATTTAGCTCCCCTCAGCAGAAATAGGACTATTGCACCTTATAGGGACACTGAACCTAAAAAATTTCTTTCATCATTCAGATAGAGCAAGCAATTTTAAGCAACTTTCTAATTTACTCCTATTATCAAATTTTCTTCATTCTCTTGGTATCTTTATTTGAAATGCAAGAATGTAAGTTTAGATGCCGGCCCATTTTTGGTTCACAACATGGGTTGTTCTTGCTGGATAAATTAATCCACCAATAAAAAACTGCTGTCCAAGGGTCTGAACCAAAAAAGAAACTTAGATGCCTTCTTTTTCAAATAAAGATAGCAAGTGAACGAAGAAAAATTGATAATAGGAGTAAATTAGAAAGTTGCTTAAAATGGCAAGCTCTATCCGAATCATGAAAGAAAAAAATTGGGTTCAGTGTCCCTTTAAGTGTATGAGACTCTGTGACAGAGGAGTCGTCTCAGGCCCAAATGCAACAATTCAACCCTTTATTAGATTTAATTTGCTTTCAATAACAAAAATGTATAGATTATATACATATAAATACAGTGTGTGTGTGTGTGTTTAATATTAATTGTGAGGTGGGTGGAAGTCTTGGTGAGTTCCCACACTTTTTTTTGTAGGACTTGACCCCTGAATGGCAGACATGCATGGCTTTGCTACTGGCCTTTGGTAATTAGAAGGCTCTAATTGCAGCTGCACACCACACTTCGGAAATTCTTGGCAGCGAATGGATTAATCTGTTATGGGTAATGTTTTACTGTAGTGTAGGAATTATACTCCCACTGGACACCTCCTACTTGATCCCTATCTGATCCCTCCCAAACAGCTCTCTCCCACCCCACTGGTCACCATCTTAGGTACTAGCAGCCAGTCTGCAGTTTAGGGGGGGTTGTTTTATTTTTTAATATTAATGTACTTGCATTTTAAGTAGTGTAGGGATCCCTCCCACCTTCCAAATCCCACCAAACCCCTCTCTAACCCTCCACCCTCCCACTGTTCCCTGCCATATTTGTTACTTGCTGCTAGTCTGCCAGAAAGAAAATTATTAATGTATTTACATATTCTGTAGTGTAGGCATCCCCCTTCTGTAGTGTAAGGATCCCCCTTACCCTCCCCACCTCCAAGTGATCCATTTTTTAGGGGGGGTTTCTCTAGTGCAGTAACCGACCTGGCAGATTTGATAGAGACACTGCAACCTACGTCTCTGTGCTAGACGTAAGTACTACATCAACACAGTATGCTTGGGCAAAGTACTGTGTGATGTAGCCCCTATGTTGAAAGGTGCAAGGGGTTAATTATCAATGTTTTAAACTTTTATTAAAATAATTTATATATTCATAATTTATTATTTACAATTTATTATTGCACTATTGCTTACATACTGTATGGCCTATTCTAACATTTTTGCCAGCAAGCTGTCTGTCATAGACATAATGAGAGCTCTCTGCTATGTTAATGTTTTTAATGGAGGACAAAGTACACAGGGAAAACCCAGCGTATGTTTACATTTTAATATTACGACTAATATAAATCAAATTACGCTGTTTTCAATGCAGCGTGCCTTAAAATCACTCTTATTTTCAAATGTATAGGTTTTCCTTTCAGAGTAATTAGTGTTTTGAAAAATTTTGACAAAAGCTCGGCACCTTTTAATTTTGTGAGTAAAATCAGTGAGGTCTGTAAAATGTTTAGAGAATTACGCTGGGATTTGAGAGACAATTTCATACATGCCTATGTTCAGCCCATTTTGCGATAAAACATCAATTACGCATTGTTTTTTGTACTTATAAGTACAAATTTCTATGTGTGTATTGCTAAGATTTATGCTATGCACATATTTAATACAATTTATTCCTGTGTAATTAAAATACAAACTTTACGTTTATGATAAAATACAATTTTTGGTGAACAATTTTGCTACGATTTTTGATGCACCTTAACAATACAATCTTTTTCCTGAGTAATTTTTGTGAATGGTTCAGTTATTCATTTTGTATGATTTTTAAAGATTGAATTTCATTGAGCAGTTTTTTTAATGTATGCATCTCCTTTACATATGAAAATGTCTCGCTAAAGGGTGAGACACCCTGTTGTCAGGGTAAAAAGTGGCTTTATAGAATTCCACTAGGGAAATAGAAGTAATGGGGAGCATTCTTAAAAAATTCCACCAGCCCAGAGACCCTTAGAGAATTGGACGCTATTTGTCTAACCCCTGAAAAAGACCTAGCTGAACACATCTGGTCAGTCAAATTACAAACATTTACATAAACTAGTGTGCAAGTTTGTTTCATAACGGTTGTGATTATAATTATTGTTTCCCCACTTTGCCAGTGGCTCTTTTTTAAGGGGGGATAACATGCATTAAGCACCTCATATAACTATACTGAGGTTAATAGCAAAAATGCTCACTAAAAAAACTAACCGCTAGATTTGGAGTTTTGTCGGTAACGACCCGAAAAACTAACGCCGGCTTTTTTCTGGCCGCACCATAAAAATAACTCTGGTATTGAGAGTCCACATAAAGGCTGCGTTAGGCTCCAAAAAAGGAGCGTAGAGCATTTTTAACGCAGCTTCAACTCTCAATACCAGAGTTGCTTACGCAAGCGGCCAGCCTCAAAAACGTGCTCGTGCACGATTCCCCCATAGGAAACAATGGGGCTGTTTGAGCTGAAAAAAAACCTAACACCTGCAAAAAAGCCGCATTCAGCTCTTAACGCAGCCCCATTGTTTGCTATGGGGAAACACTTCCTACGTCTGCACCTAACACCCTAACATGTACCCCGAGTCTAAACACCCCTAACCTTACACTTATTAACCCCTAATCTGCCGCCCCCGCTATCGCTGACACCTGCATTTTATTTTTAACCCCTAATCTGCCGCTCCGTAAACCGCCGCTACTTACATTATCCCTGTGTACCCCTAATCTGCTGCCCCTAACACCGCCGACCCCTATATTATATTTATTAACCCCTAATCTGCCCCCCACAACGTCGCAGCCAGCTACCTACAATAATTAACCCCTAATCTGCCGACCGCAAAGCGCCGCCACCTACGTTATCCTTATGTACCCCTAATCTGCTGCCCCTAACACCGCCGACCCCTGTATTATATTTATTAACCCCTAATCTGCCCCCCACAACGTCGCCTCCACCTGCCTACACTTATTAACCCCTAATCTACCGACCGGAGCTCACCGCTATTCTAATAAATGTATTAACCCCTAAAGCTAAGTCTAACCCTAACACTAACACCCCCCTAAGTTAAATATAATTTACATCTAACGAAATTAATTAACTCTTATTAAATAAATTATTCCTATTTAAAGATAAATACTTACATGTAAAATAAACCCTAATATAGCTACAATATAAATTATAATTATATTGTAGCTATTTTAGGATTAATATTTATTTTACAGGCAACTTTGTAATTATTTTAACCAGGTACAATAGCTATTAAATAGTTAAGAACTATTTAATAGCTAAAATAGTTAAAATAATTACAAAATTACCTGTAAAATAAATATTAACCTAAGTTACAATTAAACCTAACACTACACTATCAATAAATTAATTAAATAAACTACCTACAATTAACCTAACACTACACTAACAATAAATTAATTAAATACAATTCCTACAAATAAATACAATTAAATAAACTAGCTAAAGTACAAAAAATAAAAAAAGAACTAAGTTACAAAAAATAAAAAAATATTTACAAACATAAGAAAAATATTACAACAATTTTAAACTAATTACACCTACTCTAAGCCCCCTAATAAAACAACAAAGCCCCCCAAAATAAAAAATGCCCTACCCTATTCTAAATTACTAAAGTTAAAAGCTCTTTTACCTTACCAGCCCTGAACAGGGCCCTTTGCGGGGCATGCCCCAAGAAGTTCAGCTCTTTTGCCTGTAAAAAAAAACATACAATACCCCCCCCCCCAACATTACAACCCACCACCCACATACCCCTAATCTAACCCAAACCCCCCTTAAATAAACCTAACACTAAGCCCCTGAAGATCTTCCTACCTGGTCTTCACCTCACCGGGTATCACCGATCGGTCCTGGCTCCGATATCTTCATCCAACCCAAGCGGGGGCTAGACATCCACTGAAGAAGTCCAGAAGAGGGTCCAAAGTCTTCATCCTATCCGGGAAGAAGAGGCGATCCGGACCGGCAACCATCTTGATCCAAGCGGCATCTTCTATCTTCATCCAATGACGACCGGCTCCATCCTGAAGACCTCCACCGCGGACCCATCTTCTTCCGGCGACGTCCAACTGAAGAATAACGGTTCCTTTAAGGGACGTCATCCAAGATGGCGTCCCTCGAATTCCGATTGGCTGATAGGATTCTATCAGCCAATCGGAATTAAGGTAGGAATATTCTTATTGGCTGATGGAATCAGCCAATCAGAATCAAGTTCAATCCGATTGGCTGATCCAATCAGCCAATCAGATTGAGCTCGCATTCTATTGGCTGTTCCGATCAGCCAATAGAATGCGAGCTCAATCTGATTGGCTGATTTGATCAGCCAATCGGATTGAACTTGATTCTGATTGGCTGATTCCATCAGCCAATCAGAATATTCCTACCTTAATTCCGATTGGCTGATAGAATCCTATCAGCCAATCGGAATTCGAGGGACGCCATCTTGGATGACGTCCCTTAAAGGAACCGTCATTCTTCAGTTGGACGTCGCCGGAAGAAGATGGGTCCGCGGTGGAGGTCTTCAGGATGGAGCCGGTCGTCATCGGATGAAGATAGAAGATGCCGCTTGGATCAAGATGGTTGCTGGTCCGGATCGCCTCTTCTTCCCGGATAGGATGAAGACTTTGGACCCTCTTCTGGACTTCTTCAGTAGATGTCTAGCCCCCGCTTGGGCTTGGATGAAGATATCGGAGCCATGACCGATCGGTGATACCCGGTGAGGTGAAGACAAGGTAGGAAGATCTTCAGGGGCTTAGTGTTAGGTTTATTTAAGGGGGGTTTGGGTTAGATTAGGGGTATGTGGGTGGTGGGTTGTAATGTTGGGGGGGGGGGTATTGTATGTTTTTTTTTACAGGCAAAAGAGCTGAACTTCTTGGGGCATGCCCCGCAAAGGGCCCTGTTCAGGGCTGGTAAGGTAAAAGAGCTTTTAACTTTAGTAATTTATAATAGGGTAGGGCATTTTTTATTTTGGGGGGCTTTGTTGTTTTATTAGGGGGCTTAGAGTAGGTGTAATTAGTTTAAAATTGTTGTAATATTTTTCTTATGTTTGTAAATATTTTTTTTTTTTTGTAACTTAGTTCTTTTTTATTTTTTGTACTTTAGCTAGTTTATTTAACTGTATTTATTTGTAGGAATTGTATTTAATTAATTTATTGATAGTGTAGTGTTAGGTTAATTGTAGGTAGTTTATTTAATTAATTTATTGATAGTGTAGTGTTAGGTTTAATTGTAACTTAGGTTAGTATTTATTTTACAGGTAATTTTGTAATTATTTTAACTATTTTAGCTATTAAATAGTTATTAACTATTTAATAGCTATTGTACCTGGTTAAAATAATTACAAAGTTGCCTGTAAAATAAATATTAATCCTAAAATAGCTACAATATAATTATAATTTATATTGTAGCTATATTAGGGTTTATTTTACATGTAAGTATTTATCTTTAAATAGGAATAATTTATTTAATAAGAGTTAATTAATTTCGTTAGATGTAAATTATATTTAATTTAGGGGGGTGTTAGTGTTAGGGTTAGACTTAGCTTTAGGGGTTAATACATTTATTAGAATAGCGGTGAGCTCCGTTCGGTAGATTAGGGGTTAATAAGTGTAGGCAGGTGGAGGCGACGTTGTGGGGGCAGATTAGGGGTTAATAAATATAATACAGGGGTCGGCGGTGTTAGGGGCAGCAGATTAGGGGTACATAAGGATAACGTAGGTGGCGGCGCTTTGCGGTCGGCAGATTAGGGGTTAATTATTGTAGGTAGCTGGCTGCGACGTTGTGGGGGGCAGATTAGGGGTTAATAAATATAATATAGGGGTCGGCGTTGTTAGGGGCAGCAGATTAGGGGTACATAAGGATAACTTTGTTGGCGGCGCTTTGCGGTCGGCAGATTAGGGGTTAATAAGTGTAGGCAGATGGAGGCGACGTTGAGGGGGGCAGATTAGGGGTTAATAAATATAATACAGGGGTCGGCGGTGTTAGGGGGAGCAGATTAGGGGTACATAAGGATAACGTAGGTGGCGGTCGGCAGATTAGGGGTTAAAAAAAATTATTCGAGTGTCGGCGATGTGGGGGGACCTCGGTTTAGGGGTACATAGGTAGTTTATGGGTGTTAGTGTACTTTAGAGTACAGTAGTTAAGAGCTTTAGAAACCGGCGTTAGCCCAGAAAGCTCTTAACTACTGACTTTTTTCCTGCGGCTGGAGTTTTGTCGTTAGATGTCTAACGCTCACTTCAGAAACGACTCTAAATACCGGAGTTATAAAAATCCCATTGAAAAGATAGGATACGCAATTTACGTAAGGGGATCTGCGGTATGGAAAAGTCGCGGCTGAAAAGTGAGCGTTAGACCCTATTTTGAGTGACTCCAAATACCGGCGGTAGCCTAAAACCAGCGTTAGGAGCCTCTAACGCTGGTTTTCACGGCTACCGCCAAACTCCAAATCTAGGTCTATGGAAATTATAGTTGAAGTAAAAACTCAATACATTTCTAACCTGATCTCAAATTTACAGTGAGGTCCCTCCTTCTAGCATACTTATTTTCCTTTTCTTGTTATCAAAGTTGGAAATAAATATCTTGCAATTGTTGGTGTCCATGGGGGGGGGGGGGGGAGTTGTACAAGGTGGGGAAAATACAATTTATGCTTACCTTACAAATTTGTTCAATAGAGCTTCATTCTTGAAAGTCATAGGCCTTACAAATCAAAGCCTTAAGCCAAGCAGCTAAAGTTATTGCTGTAGCTTTCTGTCCCTAACCTGTCCCTTAAGTTGAACAGAAAATGAATAAACAAAGAAGAAAAATAAAAAAAAAGAGCTGAAATCATTTGTAGCTTCTAGGTAGAAATTTTAATGATCTGACAGCATCCAAGGTGTGAAGAATTTATAGCTCTTTAGAATTTTTAGGAGATGGACAGAAAGAAGGAACCACAAATGTCTGATTAATCCAAATATAACACCTTAGTCAGGAATGAATAGTTGTTTCTCAACATTGCCTTGCTCTGCTAAAAAATTAGGAAAAGAGAATCACAGGAAAAAGCTGAAAATTAAGAAAAGTCACTCTTCTGGTTGCGGATATAGCCAAGAGAACTTTCCAAGATAAAACTTAGATGTATATGCTCCAAGGAAACTTTCTTTCATCAGCAGTAGGGTCCTGAATTTCAGAAAAATCTTCCTCAGGATACTTAGAGACATTGCTGATGGTTTTCCCTTATAAGCCTAAGGCCTGTTAAGGATCCCCTTTTGCCCCTTGCAAGTATCTGCACTGAACTGGTGGAGGCATGGCAGCGATCAGTTCAGTAATCACAGAGTGGATATATTCCTTTAATTAAGGAGACGGGTCAGAAAGACTACCTTGGGGATGACCCAGATTGGTTATCCATTCCTGACTACTCTGCTTTAGGGTTATCACTGTATGATAAGTTGCATAACTGAGGAGGGGGGGACACCATCCTTACAAAGCAAACATCATTGAGAAGGGGTTGAATTTTCCGTAGATTGCCTATGAGTATACGAAGAAGTCATAGCTTAATATTTTGCTTCTGGCACCTTTTTTGATTATTTTATATTTATCTTCACCTGTTCTAAATATATTGTACTTTGCTCCTCAATATTCTGGCTGACATATATTTCCCCCCCAAATGTACTAGTAATCTCTGGCAGTGAGTTAGATTAAATGCAATTAAACTAAATCAGAAAGAGATCAATGCTGCGTTGTTTACACTACTTTACAACACAGAACAGTTAATCTTACAAATTCACATAACTAGTCATGTTTAGGCTATCAGTAACAATGACTCATCCTATTATTATCTAAACTAGTGACATGCTTTTCTCTACATGACATTGTAACATTAATTTAAGGCTTTTTAGCCTTTTGTTTTTGTTGTTGATTTTTTGAACAGGAGTTTATGTATCCCTTATATGACCTCTAGTATTTATCAAATATTGCCCTTCAATTAAAAAAAAACAACAAACATTTAGGGCCAGATTACAAGTGGAGCGCTAAAAATCGCTTTCACGCTAATGTGCCCTGGCTTTCCATAGGCTCCTATGGGAGCCTCGTTCTCATGCCGTGGGAGGAGTAGCACAGCAATGCCAGCAAAGTGTAAATATACATGTACAGTATATGCTTATATACATATATATTTATGTGTAACTATGTGTATATACATATATATTTACTTGAAACACACAGTTCCCATAGACTGCAATGTAAAGGCACCACACAGCCGCTGATTTTAGCCCCCAAAAACTGCTAAGTGCTACATTTAAAGAAAAAGAAAACTAGCACTTGATTTGGGGGGAATTTGGGGCACATTTATAAAACAAACCAGAGATCTGATACCTGGTTAATTTTATAAGCTGCTTATTTCTACCGCAAGCTTGTAAAGGCTTGTTATTTATCACACGTATATTCTGGCCCTTAAAGTGTTGATAAATCCTAGCATTTGGGAAATGCTAGGATTTACCATTGGAACAAATAAAAGGGACTTTCAGTCATGAAGTTTAAAATACTTCATGCTGAAAGTTCCTTTATTTGTTTGAAGCATTCGCCATGCTGAGCGCCTCAAGCAGCCCACGGCAGAACACTATTTGCTGAGAGGTGACATTTCCACCTCTTAGCCAATAGTCATGCAGGTTATCTGTCTTGGTGCCAGTTGGGCCGCACGGCTATTGGCTAAGAGGTGGAAATATCACCTCACAGCAAAATAGCATTCTGCCATGGGCTGCTTAAGGAGCAAATAATAAAGGAAATTTCATCATGAAGTATTTTATACTACATGACTGAAAGTCCCCTTTATTTTTTTCTAATAGTACATCCTTGCATTTCACAAACGCTAGGATTTACCATCACTTTAATTGTATTTTTGTTCTTACTGTGGAGCTGCAGTGAAGGTGATCTATCCACCTTGGAGGCAAATTAAATTCCAGACAAAAAAACAGCATTCTCAAACAAATGGCCCCTAAAAGAAATCTCTGATCACTCTACCTTCAATAGATAAAAGAAATCCAGCACCAGAATAGCATGGGTGCACGCTGCCAGGTTTTACACTCCAAAAAAACCCCAAAGTATCAAACAAAGCAGGATGCAGCAGCACTCCAAATATCAAAATGATGTTTTAAAATTAGGAATGCTGCTGCATCCTGCTTCATTTGACACTCTACGTTCAACCCAGAAGATATAGAAAGAGAGGAGGTGGAGAATCACCACATGTAATAGGCAAACGCCTCTGGAGTAAAATGCCACCAGGTATAAGATGAACCCAGGATCACTCCACTTTCAGGAGAAGGCTTAATTCTTTGGGGTAGATTTATTAATTGTCGCTGTAGCGAATCCTATCTGTCCGACATTGATAAATACCGACAGCGTACGCTGTCGGCATTTAACATTGCACAAGCATTTCTGGTGAAATGCTTAGGCAATGCCGCCCCCTGCACATTTGTGGCCAATCAGCCGCTAGCAGGGGGTGTCAATCATCCCGATTGGATACGATTGCTGTCCGCCACCTCAGAGGGTCGAGTTAAGGAGCAGCGGTCTTACGACCGCTGCTTCTTAACTCAAGCGTCCGGTGAGACGTAAACTACGGGGGTAGATAACAGCATCCGCTGCTTGTTAAATCTGCCCCTTTGACTAATACTTCCCTAATTAACCACTAAAGTCCTGTACTTGCTACCTCCCCTCTGTGCACAGTTTGTCCTTATTGTTTCTTCTATTTTATATTCCAATATGGGTCAGTTTTGTGTCTTTCCCTCCAGTGTGTAGAAACCAGGCTTGCCCTGTTTAGTACCGAACAAGCTCTTATATGAATATTCAGCTTTTTAAATGGACACTCATGTCAAAATTAAATCATGATTCAGATAGAGCATGCAATTTTAAACAACTTTCTAATTTACTTCCATTAATAAAATGTGCACTGTCTTTTATATTTACACTTTTTTTGTAACCAGCTCCTACTGAGCATGTGCAAGAATTGACAGAATATATGTATATGTATTTGTGATTGGCTGATGGCTGTCACATGACACAGGAGGAGTGGGAATAGACATAACTGAAATAAAAAAAAAAAAATCTTTTACACATTTAAAGTTCAGACTTAAGGGGTAGATTTATCAAGCAGCGGATGCTGAAATCTACCTCCAATGTTTCCAGATCGTTGGAAACAAGAGTTAAGAAGCAGCGGTTGTAAGATCGCTGCTCCTTAACTCATCTGCCTCCTCTGAGGTGGCGGACTACAATCATCCCGATCAGATACGATTGGGGTGATTGACACCCCTGCTAGTGGCCGGATTGGCTGTGAATGTGCAGAAGGCGGCATTGCACAAGCATTTCACTAGAAATGCTTGTGCAATGTTAAATGATGTAGCAATGTCGGTCGGACATGATCCGCTACAGTGAATCATGTCCGTCCAACATTTAATAAATATACCCCTATGTGCTATTGTATTGTCTGGTTATCATGCATTTGTTGATTATGCAAATCTACTGTATTTACTGGTCCTTTAAATTGAATAATATTGTTATACAGACCCATTCTGATTTTAAATAATATATAAAAACTAAAAATCCCAAAGTTCCTAAAATGGAATGTATTCATTATCAAGGTGTCATACTTAAAGGGGCATTTTAACCAAAAAGGTTTCTCCCCTTTAATTTGTTCCTAACTATCCATTTTACCTTCTGGAATGTATTAAATTGTTTACCAGTAGTTGTTTACCCCTATTTTATCATTTGAAATAGCTGATTTAGCCTGTGGTATCCCCACCTATACTGGAAGTTTTTATACTTAGGTATAAGCTATTGAAAAAAACGTGTAAACACAACCACCAGAAAAAATTACACTCCCAATGGGGTGTAGCAGAGATATGTAATACAAATTTAATTTTCCATTGTTCCCTCTAACTATTGGGCTTTGGTTTACAGACAGATATAAGATAAGGAAATGTACACAAAGTGATACAATAAAGGGATCTGAGTTTACCTGCAAGCTCAACCCATTTTAATAGGTTGTGGTTTTAAAGGGACACTGAACCCAAAAAAAAATTTCCGTGATTCAGATAGAGCATGCAATTTTAGTCAACTTTCTAATGTACTCCTATTATCAAATTTTCTTCGTTCTCTTGCTATCTTTATTTGAAAAATAAGGCATATAAGCTTTTATTTGGTTCAGCACTCTAGACAGCACTTTTTTATTGGTGGATTAATTTATCCACCAATCAGCAAGGAGACCTCAGGTTGTTCACCAAAAATGGGCCGGCATCTAAACTTACATTGTTGCATATCAAATAAAGATGCCAAACGAATGAAGAAAATTTGACAATAGGAGTAAATTAGAAAGTTGCTTAAAATGTCATGCTCTATCTGAATCACAAAAGAAAAAAATTGGGTTCAGTGTCCCTTTAAATCACAAAACCAGTTATTTAATTTGTATGAATACATTTCTAAATGAATTTCTCATACTCTGCAGCTGATATTTCAAGTGATAGGAAATGCATTAAGGGAAAAACAATTTTACAGTATACTGTCCCTTTAAAGTAACATGGAACCCCCCAAAAATATTTCATGATTTAGAGAATACAATTTAAAACAACTTTACATTTTACTTCTATTATCAAATTTGCTTGAGGCAGGGGGCACATGAAGCCGATCAGTTGGATGTTAGGAGCAAATTATAGTGGTGTGCCCATATCATATCTACGGCCTCTTATCAGTGAAATGCCAATGGCTAAACTAAACATTAAAACAATATAATTATATCACACTACTGTCAATTGATAAGGAAATTATGTAAAAGCTGTTGAAAGCAAAAGTGTTTATTGTGCCTTTCTAAATGAACATGGTTCAGAATAGAGGCTAGGCACAGCAACTTGATACATTTCTGTACTAATTGGGGGCAAATAGATGGCCCTAAGTGGCCCCAAAGAGATCAATGAAGTGTGCAGCAGGAACTGTTAGCTGGGCATTAAAGTATTTAACTAAATAATTATGACTTCCTTAGGGTTGGCTTTGTGTAGCTATACTGATGGGGAGGTAGCTAAGTTAACTGTGAGCTTTTGTTTACCCACCTCCTACCTCACATTCTCTGTACTCTTTTGCTTTTTAAAGGTAAATTATCAGTTTTGCATCAACAGTCATGATGGTATTCTTTGCAATAGCAGTGAGCATGCAAGGTAGTTAGTTTAGGTGTTAATATTATTGTGTATATTTTGGTACAGTGCAGCCAGTAAGGCCATTTGAATACTTGGTTGCATTGGGAGAGGTGTTAATAGCAGAAATATCAAGGTTCTTTTGCCACTTTACAGATCATTAGTTAGGTCTCATCTTGAATACTGTGTACAGAGTTCTGGAGACCATGAGGGGTAGTTATCAACTGATATATATATATAACTGGATACTCTTGAATCTCCTTTTTCTTGCTTACATTTACGGACTACAAGGAGTCCGTTCACTTTCAAGAGCCCACAGAGCCTCCACTCCTATTGGTTTTTACCTGCCGTTCAGCATTCCTTTCCCCATGTGTTAGCTGAAGATTCGACCGGCGCCGGAGCAATTGGATTGGATAAGCCTCACACACCCCCTTTCGGCATGTCCCGATGATGACGTCAGACGCCCAGAAGACTCGGGTGGCGCTTAGAGGAAGGCACGTCTAGTGTATAATTCCGCACAGGAGCTGCGGTTCACCGGGATGACGAAACCTGTAACCTGGAAGCTGCCACAACGTCCAGAGTGAAACGTATAAGTAAAGCTGACCATCAGTTGGGTGAGTGCAGAGGCTTATACCCTTGTTTTGAATTGAACTTAAATGTGAATTTATTTCCACTTGCGCTGATATATATGGACTTGTGCTTACCATGGGGATATGAAGATTATCACACTATAACGGCAGGTATATGTTTTGGAGTATTTTTATATATAGCAACACTTTGAGTTACAGTGATTGTGAACCCTGGGGAATACTACTGTGTTTTTGCATCTTATTCCTTGATCCCCATCGGCTCTCCTCTGTTTCCTAGAGGCCTATTCAGTGACTTTATTACATAACAGATACTCTCTGTATACCTTATCCTAACATGGAGGTCACGGTATCAACACAATTCTACTCATTGCTACCCCCTAGCGATTGTGATTTTGAAGGGTTGGAGTTGGAGGAATTTTTCAATCAGGAGTCTAGTGATATAAAATTGGGGGATTTGTTTTACAGCCTGGAACTATTAAGGCTTAAAGAGATACTCCTGAAATTGGACACCTGGATTATAAATAAATACCTTGGACTTAAGATGATACCCAGAGGCCTTAGGGTAAAAAAGTTTCCCAACTTTGCTGTCACAGACAGCGAATTCATCAGGGAATGGAATGACATTTTATCTGAATGTTCATTAAGGCTTATAGTTTTGTTGGTTAACTATAAATTTAAACAATTACAATCAGTAAGAGATGAAATTGTTATACTTCAAAATGAATTGTCTAAATTTCAAGATCTAGAAGAATACAGTTGTTTTGATAATATGCTGGCCGAGGTAGTTGAGAATAATCGGAAAACCCTTATATCTACTAAACATACTAAGTTCCTCAGGGATCAAAGGGATTATAATGAGGGAAAAGTTTTTATTTGGCAAAAACAAGCAAGATTCAGAGGAAGAAATACAAATAAAAATAAGAATAAAGGCATTTTAAATACTACAGATGGGAGCGAAGGCTCAGGTAGTGATGACCAGGGTGGTGGTTCATATAACCACAAGAATACAAATAAACAAAATAAAAATAAAAATAGGAATAAGAACAAACAAAAGAAAAAAGTCAGTTTTGTAGATTCAACAGATGATGAACATTCGTCACCTGTAGCTTCAACATCGGGCGAGGAACAATCCGGATCAGATGGTGAATTTAGCTCCCAATTATTGAGGGGTGATCCACCAGAATCCATTAACCAAGCAACCTTACCCAGTAATACTGCTAGTTTTGAAGTTGAATATGGTCAATCTGTCAGGCCTAAAACACCTGGCAATGTGACAGATAATACACCATCTATTCTTAAAACTCATGCTGGGGAAGGGGGGTCTAATATGACATCTGATCATATAGCTACTAATAAACCGCAGGTTTTTCGGCCTGTTCCAAAGAAATCCAAAGGGGGAGGGAAGGATGGGGTCCAGAAACACCGTTATACCCTGAGGGAGACCAAACGTCTAACTTAGGTAGTGTTATAAATTTATCGTCACATTCACTTAATCAAGTTGAAATCAAAGTGTTGAATTATGGCTTGGGATTTTGCCCTGATAATAGCTTTAATCTATTTAACACTATAGTGGATGTGAATAAATTTATAAGGAAGCTTACCTTACAAAAGCATTTTAACAATCCTGAATCCATACATCCTAATACTGAAATTGAACAAGCAACCAACAGAGCTCCCTCTAGAAGGTCTGCTTTGCCCATGTCTAATATAAACAATTTTCAAGATGTTTGTGATTTAACAACTCTTGAGAGTTTACAAGCAGAATCTGCAACTACAGAAACAACAATACATGTTTTTCCTAAATTCAAACCCCAGTCTAAATTCTACCCCATTCACAGTAGAGGTAAAAATCTGGAACTCTATCACAAGAGAGTAGTGGAGGATTTAATCTCTCTCCACTATTCTAGAAAAACTAGTAAACACAATTTGTCTTTACGCGAAAAAGAAGCACTAGCTGCTCTTAAAAACAACAATTCCCTTGTCATTAGGAATTCTGACAAGGGTGGAAGTGTTGTACTCCTTGACAAGGACACATATGTCCATGAAGCCATGAGACAATTGAGAGATCCTGATACATATTCAGTTCTCTCATGTGATCCCACTAAAAGATTCCAGAGAGAACTATCACAATTGTTGGATGATGGAAGATTTTTGGACCTCATGGATGACGATACTGTTCAATATCTATATGTTGAGAACCCAGTGGTCCCGATCTTCCATCATTTGCCAAAAGTTCACAAGAGTCTTGAGGAGGTTAAGGGACGTCCGATCGTTTCTGGCATTGGCTCCCTTCTTGAGCCATTGTCAGAATGGTTGGACGCCATCCTGCAACCCATTGTACATTCCTTACACAGTTACATCAGGGATACCACGCATATTTTACAAATACTCGATGGTTTTGTCTGGACACCATTGGATAGTTGGCTCACCATTGATGTGGTGTCATTATATTCCACTATCCCCCATGAAATGGGCATCATTGCCATTAAACACTTTTTGGAATCTTTTTACTCCATGGATAACCCTGCGGCTAACTTTATCATCAGAGTGACCTCTTTTTTGTTAAAACATAATTATTTTATGTTTGAGGGGGTATTCTATCTGCAGAGACAAGGTACTGCCATGGGGGCAAAATTTGCCCCATCATATGCTAACATATTCATGGGATGGGTAGAGATCAACTTTGTCTATGCAGATAGAAACCCCTTCATTCATCATATACGATTGTATAAACGCTTTATTGATGATTTGATTATCATTTGGTCCTCTGATGGTAAATCGGCTGAGGATTTTACAGAATTCCTGAACACGAGTGACAATGGAGTGAAATTCACCCATGAATGGCATAAATCAGAAATCCATTTCTTGGATGTTAACCTTAGAGGAGATACTGACACTGGCACCATTATATCCAATTTGTACAGAAAACCTATTGCAGGAAATACCCTTTTACATCACAAAAGTGCCCACCCTAAACATGTTTTTAAGGGTATCACAAAAGGACAGCTACTTAGGGCAAAAAGGATCTGCAATAGGGAATCTGATTACAAAAAGGAGAGCCAAGAGATAAAAAACAGGTTGCTTGAAAGAGGGTACAACCAATCTTTGGTTGATAATGCCTTGGATGAAGTAACCAAAATGAAAAGAGGTGATGTCCTTCAGAAAAGCAAACTTACAAAGTCTGATCACAAAACCAAGAATTGTACACTCTTCATCACCAAGTATTCAACGGAATTTTACGAGATTTGTGGAATTCTCAAGAAATACTTCCCCATGTTATATGGGGACAAACAATTAAAACCGGTAGTGGAGAGAGGTTTCAAGTGTGTTTATTCCAGAAACGTCACATTAGGAAACATCCTATCTCCAAGTCAAATAACACAGAATACCAGGCCCACTACTTGGCTTTCTGTAAATGGGACATACAAGTGTGGAGTTTCAAGATGCAAGGCCTGTGATTTTATCACAGAAGGTAGAAACTTCTACTCTTGTGTTACCAATTACACATATGAAACAAAGGGTTGCATAAAATGCTCAACTAACTATGTAGTTTATGTCATTGAATGTGTCTGTCATAAACTACAGTATGTGGGCATGACGTCTCGAGACATCCGTACTAGAGTACGGGAACATTTGGGCTATATCAGGAACAAAAAAACATGTTCTGAATTAGCCAGACATTTCATTGAAATTCACCATGGTGATGTCAGATCTTTCAAGTGGCGAGCAATTGAGGCCATTAGGAGACCGTCAAGAGGTGGGGACAAAGATGCTATTTTAGCACGCCAGGAAGCATTCTGGATTTTCAGACTACGCACTCAGGTCCCTAATGGCTTCAACTCGGAATTTGATCTGATTAATCACTGGTGTTGAATATAATATATAACATATAATTTAGCATTGTCCCTTACAGTATAGTTAACTTTTATACTAGCTAACAACATTCAGTATACTTTCAGCCATTCACATTCTTTGGAGAAACCACATTAGTAATAATAATAAAAACCTCTTTATAATCAACATCATACTATGTTGCTTTAGGTTCAATAACATGTGTCTATATTCCCACTATTAGGGCTTTTTAGGTTATTAGATTTGATTGAATAATTAATAAATTATACTGTTTATGTATTGTATTCTGATTGTTCTTGTTTTGGTAAATATGAGGATACATAGATATACATATTCATATTTGAGAAGTCTTAAGTTTGACTACCTTATGTTTATATATTTTCAATGGTTTATCTCAGTACCCCATTATGTACCACTACTATTGAGAAATTCTCCTCATCAGATTACATCTTTTACATCGGCTTTCTAGTATAACCAGGCTCTATAGTTATATATGCCATTATGTGTTTTGGCTTTTTCTGAATGGTTTTTGTATGCTCACAAATTGCATTTTTCTAATTTCTAATTTCGAGCTTGTTTACTTTGTTTGTTATTGATTGATTTATTTATATTATTGCACATATGTGTATATATTCAATCCACTGTTGGTAAACAAAAACATTGTTATTTATTATTTTTTAATATGACATGCAGTTCCAGTTACAGATTATTAATGTCATAATTTTTTGTTTTCACCCCTACCACTGAAATTTGACTCTTATTAATGTACTTCATATTATGTATTACACTATATTTGTTTACATTTATGTTAACATTTTCCTCCGTATGTTTCCAACCAGATCAAGGGTTAAGGGGGAGTGGTATTTCTAACTCCTCTGTAGCCAATGATTGTGTAGAGAGTTACTTTTAAACACCCACTTGTAAATACACAGCAGGTCTTAGATTACGGCACACCGCCGAAACTAGTAGGGCCAGCTGTCTCTCTGTTACCGTGCTGGTATAGTTTGGATTTTATCCTTAATAAAGTCACTTTGATTCCTTTATAACTGGATACTCTTGAATCTCCTTTTTCTTAGTTATCAACGTGTCTACCTCAAATACGCTGGAATTCCGCAGCGTATTTGAGGCGAGGCTGATTCGCCTTAGTTATCAAGCCCTAGACACCGGCAAAAGTAGAATTTAGTAACGTAAGCTTCGATCCGCCGGACTCAGTCCGACACAGATCGATTTTTACGTCACTCCAGATGTTCTGCATAGAAGTGCGGCACAATCTGACTACTTTTGCTAGTTATCAAAAAACTAGCAGGTACGCTCTGCACTTTTCCGGCCCAGCGTACCTGGTTTTCAAACCGCCGCCCTGGAGGCGGCGGATCCCATAGGAATCAATGGGAGTCTGACCATAGCGAAAGTTCATGTTCGCTGCTGCCAGACATCCCATTGATTCCTATGGGAAACGTCTGCACCTAACACCCTAACATGTACCCCGAGTCTAAACATCCCTAATCTGTCCCCCCCTACACCGCCGCAACTAAATAAAGTTATTACCCCCTAAACCGCAGCTCCCGGACCCCGCCGCAACTATATTAAACATGTTATCCCGCTATACTGGCGCCCCCGGAGCCCCCCTGTAACTAAATAAAGTTACTAACCCCTAAACCGCCGCTCCTAGACCCCGCCGCAACTCTTATAAATGTATTAACCCCTAAACCGCCGCTCCCGGACCCCGCCGCCACCTACATTATACCTAGTAACCCCTATCCTGCCCCCCCTATACCGCCGCCACCTAGAATTAAGTTATTAACCCCTATCCTGCTGATCCCGGACCTCGCCGCACCTAAATAAATAGTTTAACCCCTAAAACACCGCTCCCGGACCCCGCCGCAACCTATCTTAAACTTATTAACCCCTAATCTGCCACCCTACACTGTCGCCACCTATAATACATTTATTAACCCCTATCCTGCCCCCCCTACACCGCCGCCACTGTAATAAAATTATTAACCCCTATCCTGCCCCCCCCTACACCGCCGCAACTCTATTAAAATGATTAACCCCTAAACCTAAGTCTAACACTAACCCTAACACCCCTCCTAACTTAAATATTAATTAAATAAATCTAAATAAATGTAACTCTTATTAACTAAATAAATCCTATTTAAAACTAAATACTTACCTTTAAAATAAACCCTAATATAGCTACAATATAAATAATAATTATATTGTAGCTATCTTAGGATTTATTTTTATTTTACAGGCAACTTTCAATTTATTTTAACTAGGTACAATAGCTATTAAATAGTTATTAACTATTTAATAGATACCTAGTTAAAATAAAGAGAAATTTACCTGTAAAATAAATCCTAACCTAAGTTACAATTACACCTAACACTACACAATACTTAAATAAATTATTCCTATTTAAAACTAAATACTTACCTGTAAAATAAACCCTAAGATAGCTACAATGTAATTAATAATTACATTGTAGCTATTTTAGGATTTATATTTATTTTACAGGTAACTTTGTATTTATTTTAGCTAGTTAGAATAGTTATTAAATAGTTATTAACTATTTAATAACTACCTAGCTAAAAGAAATACAAAATTACCTGTAAAATAAATCCTAACCTAAGTTACAATTAAACCTAACACTACACTATCATTAAATTAATTAGATTAATTAGCTACAAATAACTACAATTAAATACAATTAAATAAACTAACTAAAGTACAAAAAATAAAAAAAGCTAAGTTACAAAAAATAAAAAAAATAAGTTACAAACATTTCAAAAATATTACAACAATTGTAAGCTACTTACACCTAATCTAAGCCCCCTAATAAAATAACAAAGCCCCCAAAATAAAAAAAATCCCCTACCCTATTCTACATTAAAAAGTAAACAGCTCTTTTGCCTTACCAGCCCTTAAAAGGGCCTTTTGCGGGGAATGCCCCAAAGAAAACAGCTCTTTTGCCTGTAAAATAAAAATACAACACCCCCCCAACATTAAAACCCACCACCCACATACCCCTAATCTAACCCAAACCCCCCTTAAATAAACCTAACACTACCCCCCTGAAGATCATCCTACCTTGAGCCGTGTTCAGCCAGCCGACCACCGATGGAACCGAAGAGGAGATCCGGAGTGGCAGAAGTCATCATCCAGGCGGCGCTGAAGAAATCTTTCATCTTTTCATCTGGTGTTGTATTTTTCTTTTACAGGCTAAAGAGCTGTTTTCTTTGGGGCATGCCCCGCAAAAGGCCCTTTTAAGGGCTGGTAAGGCAAAAGAGCTGTTTACTTTTTAATGTAGAATAGGGTAGGGATTTTTTTTATTTTGGGGGGGCTTTGTTATTTTATTAGGGGGCTTAGATTAGGTGTAAGTAGCTTAAAATTGTTGTAATATTTTTGAAATGTTTGTAACTTATTTTTTTTATTTTTTGTAACAGCTTTTTTTATTTTTTGTTAGTTTATTTAATTGTATTTAATTGTAGTTATTTGTAGCTAATTAATTTAATTAATTTAATGATAGTGTAGTGTTAGGTTTAATTGTAACTTAGGTTAGGATTTATTTTACAGGTAATTTTGTATTTCTTTTAGCTAGGTAGTTATGAAATAGTTAATAACTATTTAATAACTATTCTAACTAGCTAAAATAAATACAAAGTTACCTGTAAAATAAATATAAATCCTCAAATAGCTACAATGTAATTATGAATTACATTGTAGCTATCTTAGGGTTTATTTTACAGGTAAGTATTTAGTTTTAAATAGGAATAATTTATTAAAGTATAGTGTAGTGTTAGGTGTAATTGTAACTTAGGTTAGTTTTTATTTTACAGGTAAATTTCTCTTTATTTTAGCTATGTAGCTATTAAATAGTTAATAACTATTTAATAGCTATTGTACCTAGTTAAAATAAATTGAAAGTTGCCTGTAAAATAAAAATAATTCCTAAGATAGCTACAATATAATTATTATTTATATTGTAGCTATATTAGGGTTTATTTTAAAGGTATTTAGTTTTAAATAGGATTAATTTAGTTAATAAGAGTTACATTTATTTATATGTATTTAATTAATATTTAAGTTAGGGGGGGTGTTAGGGTTAGTGTTAGACTTAGGTTTAGGGGTTAATCATTTTATTAGAGTTGCGGCGGTGTAGGGGGGGCAGGATAGGGGTTAATAATTTTATTACAGTGGCGGCGGTGTAGGGGGGGGCAGGATAGGGGTTAATAAATGTATTATAGGTGGCAACGGTATAGGGGGGGCAGATTAGGGGTTAATACGTTTAAGATAGGTTGCAGCGGGGTCCAGGAGCGGCGGTTTAGGGGTTAAACTATTTATTTAGTTGCGGCGAGGTCCGGGATCCGCAGGATAGGGGTTAATAAATTTATTATAGGTGGCGGCAGTATAGGGGGGCAGGATAGGGGTTACTAGGTATAATGTAGGTGGCAGCGGGGTCCGGGAGCGGCGGTTTAGGGGTTAATACATTTATAAGAGTTGCGGCGGGGTCTAGGAGCGGCGGTTTAGGGGTTAGTAACTTTATTGAGTTGCGGGGGGCTCCGGGGCGCCGGTATAGGGGGTAGAACAGTGTAGTTAGTGTGGGTGCTTAGTGACAGCTTGTCAATAAAGCTGTCAAAAAGCCGAAGAGCAGCGAGATCGGATGAGTGATAACTCTCACAATCCGCTGCTCATTGCCCCATACTTGGTGCGCGGCTTTTTGACAGCTTTTTTGATAACTTAGGCGAACGTATTCAGGTCCGCGGCGGCGATGGTAGGCAAGCTTAGGTGGGCGTATTGGGCCGGTGAAGGCAGGTAAAGTAGACGGCTTGATAAGTACCCCTACATATCTTTAGAAAGATATAAATATACTAGAAATTGTCCAAAGGAGGGCTACTAAAATGGTACATGGTCTAATATATAAAATGTACAAAGAAAGATTCTATGACCTAAATATGTACAGTTTAGAGCAGAGAAGGGAAAGAGGTGATATGATAGAAACCTTCAAATATATGAAGGGACTTAATAAAGTGGAAGCTGAAAGCATTTTCCACAAGAAAACAAATGCCAATGCCAAAACAAGGCCTCTTAAATTAGAGGGTAGCAGATTAAGGAGAAATGTGAGGAAGCAGGTTTTTATAGAAATGGTGGTGGACTCGTGGAATAAACTTCCAATTGAGGTGGTAAACACAAAGGGCCGGATTTAACAAGAAGCGGATGCTGCTAAATCCGCCCTAAGTTTCCGGATTGCCAGAAACTGAAGTTGAGAAGCAGCGGTCGTAAGCATTTTACCTAATATACTCAGGCTGCTGGATGATACCTCTGTTTATTTTACTTAAAGGGACACTGAACCCATTTTTTTTTTTCTTTTGTGATTCAGATAGAGCATGCAATTTTAAGCAACTTTCTAATTTACTCCTATTATCAATTTTTCTTCATTCTCTTCGTATCTTTATTTGAAAAAGAAGGCATCTAAGCTTCTTTTTTGGTTCAGAACTTTGGACAGAACTTTTGTATTGGTGGATTCATTTATCCACTAATCAACAAGAACAACCCAGTTTGTTCACCAAAAAT
Organism: Bombina bombina; assembly: GCF_027579735.1. Lineage (NCBI taxonomy): Eukaryota > Metazoa > Chordata > Amphibia > Anura > Bombinatoridae > Bombina > Bombina bombina. Next base: position 785,062,406 of record NC_069504.1, on the reverse strand, counting down.
GGCCCGGCATCTAAACTTACATTCTTGCATTTCAAATAAAGATACCAAGAGAATGAAGACAATTTGATAATAGGAGTAAATTAGAAAGTTGCTTACAATTTCATGCTCTATCTGAATCTCGAAAGAAAAAAATTGGGTTCAGTATCCCTTTAATGAAATGGACATTAAATGCTGAAAATATATTTTTTGCATAGTAATTTTTGCAAAAGTAACAAGAAATCCCTGATTGTGGCAAGCATGATTTTGTCTCATTGCTTTTAATTGTTTGTTTCTTTTGTTTGTTTTTTTTGTTTGTTTGTTGTTTAGTTTTTTAAGCTCGTTGTCCTGCTTCCTATAATGCCAACCAGTGTGCCAAATCAATTTTTTGGAAACTTAAAGGGACTGGGGGATACAGCCCACTCCATTTAGGAAATAGACCAGCACAATTCTGTGCCTCTGCTAAAGTTATTGTGTAATAGTAAAAATGAGCCATGCAGCTGCTTGAAAAGGGAAGTAGAAGTATGTTCTGCTATTTCTCAACATAGAGTATTTTGATTGATTTTACCACATGGTGGTATGAGGTCTGAAAAAAGGGCCAAGGTTTATTTTGTCTCTTTAATGTATAATCTGTACTGTTTATTACTATCTGAAAATGGGTGTTATTTTTCATTGTTGATACATTTTATAATTTTACACCTGATCCTATTTTAAAAATGTTTATGAACAGAAATTTTTATGAAGTTCCTCCAAAACTAAGCGCTGCGGAACCTGTTGGCGCTCTACAAATACCTGATAATAATAATAACTATGGGCAACATTGACCTCTCTTCCTGCTTTTTCAAATGCACATAAACAAGAGAACATAGAAAAATTGATAATAGAAGTAAATGAGAAAGTTGCCTAACATTGCTTGCTCTGGCCTCTATGTATCAAGCCGTCTACTTACCTGCATTCGCCGGCCCAATACGCTCGCCTACCATCGCCGCCGCGGACCTAAATACATTCGCCAAAGTTATCAAGAAAGCTGTTAAGAAGCCGCGCACCAAGTACGGAGTGATGAGCAGCGGACTGTTGTTAACTGACAGTCATCGATCTCGCTGCTCATCGGCTTCTTCGCAGCTTTCTTGCTAGCCACACTAAACTATACTGTTTTACCCCCTAAACCGCCGCTCCTGGACCCCGTCGCAACTATCATAAATATATTAACCCCTAAACCACCGCTCCCGGACCCCGCCGCCACCTACATTATACCTATTAACCCCTATTCTGCCGCCCCCTATACCGCCGCCACCTATATTAAATTTATTAACCCCTATCCTGCAGATCCCAGACCCCGCCGCAACTAAATAAATTGCTTAACCCCTAAACCACGGCTCCCGGACCCCACCGCAACTAAATTAAATGTTTAACCCCTAAACCGCCGCTCCCGGACCCCGCCGCAACTATATTAAATGTTTAACCCCTAAACCGCCGCTCCCGGACCCCGCTGCCACCTATATTAAATGTTTAACCCCTAAACCTAAGTCTAACACTAACACCCCCCCCTAACTTAAATATTATTTAAATACATCTAAATACATATTACAATTATTAACTAAATTATTACTATTTAAAACTAAATACTTACCTGTAAAATAAACCCTAAAATAGCTACAATATAACTAATAATTATATTGTAGCTATTTTAGGATTTATTTTTATTTTACAGGCAAGTTTGTATTTATTTTAACTAGGTACAATAGCTATTAAATATTTATTAACTATTTAATAGCTACCTAGTTAAAATAATTACAAAATTACCTGTAAAATAAAACCTAACCTAAGTTAGAAATACACCTAACACTACACTATCATTAAATTAATTAAAAAATTTAACTACAATGACCTAAAATTAAATACAATTAAATAAACTAAACTATAGTACAAAAAGAAACAAACACTAAATTACAGAAAATAAAAAAAATTACAAGAACTTTAAACTAATTACACCTAATCTAAGCCCCCTAATAAAATAAAAAAGCCCCCCAAAATAATACAAAAATGCCCTACCCTATACTAAATTACAAAGTAATCAGCTCTTTTACCAGCCCTTAAAAGGGCTTTTTGCGGGGCATTGCCCCAAAGTAATCAGCTCTTTTACCTGTAAAAAAAATACAACCCCCCCAACATTACAACCCACCACCCAGACACCCCTACTCTAAAACCCACCCAAACCCCCTTTAAAAAAACCTAACACTAACCCCCTGAAGATCACCCTACCTTGAGCCGTGTTCACCCAGCCGGGCCGAATTCTTCATCCAAGCAGGGCAGAAGAGGTCCTCCATCCGGCCGAAGTCTTCATCCAAGCGGCCTCTTCTATCTTCAATCATCCGGAGCGGAGCGGAGCCATCTTCCATCCAGTCGACGCGGAGCCATCTTCTTCCAACGACGTCCTAACACCGAATGCCTGGTCCTTTAAATGACGTCATCCAAGATGGCGTCCCTCGAATTCTGATTGGTTGATAGGATTCAGCCAATCTGAATTAAGGTAGGAAAAATCCAATTGGCTGATGTAATCAGCCAATCGGATTGAAGTTCAATCTGATTGGCTGATTACATCAGCCAATCGGATTTTTCCTACCTTAACTCCCATTTGCTTAAAATGGCATGCTCTATCTGAATCACGAAAGAAAAAAATTGAGTTCAGTGTCACTTTAACTCCTGTTTCGTGGCCCAATTCGGCCAATAATAAATTGACCCCCAAATATGTATATGCTTTTTATTATTTTTTTTAAATCATTTTAAGGTCTTTATCTGCAGCTATGTCTAAAATGATGCAATGGGGTAGCTCTTATTTGGTATAGCAAAACTGCCCAAATTCTTTAAAATTGAGCCCCAAAAACTATATTTAAATTTTTAAAGTAGAAAACCCTATGTATTGATCTAGGCCAATTTTAGTATATTTCATGCCAACATTTGACTGCCAAATACCATCATATAAAAAAAAATAGTTAACTTTTTCACAAACTTTCGATTTTAAACTAAAATGATTTAGACACAACTAAATATGGTTGTAATCGTTTCTCTAGGATCTCCTTTGATCATAAATGTTAGACATTCATGGTTTGCCTTTGATTTTTGTTAATTAGAAGGCTGCTAATTGCAGATGCACACCATACTTCTGAAATTTCTGGCAGTGAAGTGTTAATCAGTTAGCTGTTAAGGGTAAAATGTATTGCAGTGCAATGATTACCCTCCCAACTGACACCTACCACCTCCCTGATCCTTCAAAACAGCTCTCTTAACTCCCCCCACCCACTGGTCACCGTCATCTTCTGCCATCTTAGGTACAGGCAGACAGTAGGTTAAAAAGGTTAGGGTTTTTATTTTCCTTTTTTAAAATTAATTATTTTCTGTAGTGTAGGGATCCCTCCCACCTTCTCATCCCTCAGAAGTATCTCTACCCTCCCTCCTACTGCACCACCATATTTGTTAAAGGCAATATGCCAGTGTGAAGTCTGAGGTAAAGGAATTATTTTTTATAAATGTATTTATCTTTTTTCTGTAGTGTAGTGTTCCCCCTCACCCTCCCCATTTCCCCTTTCAAGCGATCTCACCTTAGAAACCCACCACCCCCTAATTGTGCCCTTTTCTATAGTTTAGGGATCCATATCTCCCTCTCCCCTTCCAAAAATATTTACATATCGCAGGGAACCGTCCCCTCCCTCCTCCTTTTTAAAATGTTTTGTTTTCATGCTTGTGGGATGTATCACTCGCCACCAATAATGGAAGTTGTTCTTAGCAATCAGGAAACTTCAATTTCACAGGAAAGTTTTGTACTCCCTTTTAGATTCAAAATCAAAATATACAGCTGTAACAATTTTTTTCATGCAAAATCTATTTTTAAAGGGACATGAAACACAAAATGTTTCTTTAAAGATATGGATAGAGCATACGATTTTAAACAACTTTGTAATTTACTCCTATTATCAAATTTCCTTAATTGTCTTGGTATACTTTGCTGAACTCATTAGTTGATGAGGATGTATATATGCAGTCACCAATCATCAGCTAGCTCCCAGCAGTGCACTATTATTCCTGAGTCCATCTAGGTATTTCAACATAAAATAACAAGACAATAAAGCAAAGTTGTTTAAAACTACATTCTCTGGGCAAGATTACATAAGCAGGCAACCTTTTGCAGGCAACGGTTTTTATGCTGTTTTGGTATCACATATAAACCGTCGCATATAAATTCACCCGTCACATGCAATTTTTACTCCTATAAGCTAACATAGAACCACGCCGCAAATCGGTATCAGATATTCATTGCAAGGACTTACGCAGCGAAAATATTTTTACTCCATTTTCACCTCGCCACACATAGGCAGGCACAGCAAGACTTGTGCTGAGTATGTAAGCACCGTAACCCCCTGAAAATAGTAACTAACACCTAACGCATGCGCAATATCTATCTACCTCCTGAAAATAACTAACACCTAACGCATGCGCAATAACTATCTACCTGTCAACTGCCAACCCCCACCGCAATAACTAATAAACTATATTAACCCCTAATCCACCAACCCCCACATTGCAAAACATCTAATTAACCCCTAATCTGCCAACCCCCCACTACGCTATATACCTAATAAGGTGATTAACCCCTAAGCTGCCATCACCCGACAACACAATATACCATAATAAACTATTAACCCCTAATCCACCATTCACTCATATCGCAAAGTACCTATAAAAACTATTAACCCCTAAACCGCTATCCCCCACCAACGCAATAAACTTAATTAACCTATTAACCCCTAATCTGCCATTAACCCACATCACAACAAACCTAATAAATCTATTAACCCCTAATCCGCCAAACCCACACAACGCAAATAACTAATTCAATTACTAAGCCCCCTAACCTAACACCCCTATATTAAGCCTAATTACCTTAATTAAAAAATACTAAGTTACTAACAATTAAAATAAAAAAGCTGGGGAGGGCGGAGCCAGCTGCCAATGAAGACAGACACACAAAGCAGAGCTCCTGACTTATTTAATTTAAAAACGAAAAATAATGCGATTTTATCAGACTGAATTTCAGTTTAACTTTTCGAATATGTTTGCCTATAACGCTCTGAGCTGATAGGAGCCCTATATGGAGAGGATATATGGACTTTGGCATCTCAGCCTAACCATGTGGTGAGCGCTGTAGTATTTTACGCTAGACCCACTAACTCTGGCAATCTTTTATATGGGAGAAAAGGAAGAACGCATTGGGTTCCTTTTTTTGTCCCTCGGACTGTTACGCTCATAGCAACATTTGCGCAATTAAGTGCAGAGGAGAGGATTCCTGTGAGCGGCTTGCTTTTTTCTGAGGTGTGACCCTAACATGGAGGCTGTGGAGAACTGGAGAATACACACTCAGTGGCATATTGATACTCACTTCCAGAGTCTCAAGACGAGCCTCGCCTTATTGATCTCCTCCCTGGAGCAGCAGATACTATCGAGGGACGATTCGCTAAACGAGCAGCAAGCTAATACTGGAGAATGTGCGGTTAGTGGCGCCACATACCCCTCTTCAGAGCCATGTGGTTTGAAGGGCTTCTCACTACCATCACTGAGGGACACCCCAGAGGCTGCAGCTGTCCAGATGGCTCAAGGCACAGAACAAGGGGAGATAAGTATTACTTTAGGACTCGATGATACTTCGGTCCATGCCAATACTGAACGCTCAGGAGAGTGTGTAGCTCTTGATTTTGCTAGCCCAGCTGGGATGGAGTTCACACAAAATAACATTAAGTCAAACATGCCACGGAATCCACACATGAGGCATCGCTGGTCAGCTGCTAATGGTAGCGGATTGTATGTACTTTTAGAGCCCTTTGATCAACAACTGATTTGGAGAATGGGAATAGGCTAAACACTGGGCTCTTACACTCAGTCTAGTGATTATATTCATAAACGTAATTAGAAATCACTAAGATTCACTAGCAATGTGGTGTTTAATATTTCCAACAATCTTTACTAAATGATTGTGTTTTACTGTTTATTGTTTATACCATCTCCTCCATATTTAATAATGTTTAGTAGTTCATTCTAGCTAGTAACACAGAGTTACTGGATGTTTCTGGGTGCCATTTACCTCTGATCATTGGACTAGGAAGATCTGGAGTTTACTGGGACTATTATTACACTAGTTGATCCCCAAGGTTTTGTTCAAGCACTGCCCCATTCCCTTTGATCTAATGATATATAAGTTGGTTGTCCACATTATTAACTACATGTTTAGAGTCACAGTTCTTCCATGTCTCTTGTTCTACAGGCTGAGTTCATTGTGTCATTTTATGTATGGTCGAGAGACTTTCCTACTGTATTAGCTTCCTTGCAGTATACTTAACTGTTTGTCTCACTAAATTTGCAGGGGATGCTTACTGTTCTCCCCCTACCCTGCCTGCAAGGCTCAGTATATGCTATGTTATATCACATTCTGTATGTCTACCTGAGTTCTATTTGATAAAGTTCCTAGTGCTTCCTTGGTCACTTAACAATTTGGGGTTCTACAGTTTAACAGGTTGCAACTATGTGTTTACTTTTGGAGATTTTTCTGCCTTCACTGGAATTCCTTTTTTTTTTTAAATTAAATGCTTGATATTATTTTAAGTGATGGACACCTGTATATATGTACAACTGTTTGCATTGTCTTATTCTCTTTACCTTAGTGGTACAGGCGTAGCCAGCGGCCGGGGCTGCGCCTTCACAATTAATATGTCTAGAAATATAGGTGTTCCATTATGTTCAATAGATTCATCCCTTTACTGCCGTGATGTTCCCCCAATATTGACATTTATTTTATACAAAGTGTGTCATCTGCTCCCACGCTACTCCAAGTTACAAGACCTCCTACCACTTTATCAGCAGCCTCTTATAGATAGGTATGTTTTATGTTATAATGGTTCTAGCTCAACCCACATAGCCCATTTTTTACCTCTGCTTATAGCCCTCCTATTTATGGTGACGTTTGTTGCCTAGACTTACCAGACTTTATATGTTACCTACATAGTGTATCCAGAGACAAACTGTAGTGCTCATTATATTAGCTAACTTATTCCAGCTGGCATATTTATTACTGTAAGAGGGTACAACCCACTGGCTAATAGTTTTGCCTACTTATTTCATAAGTATATTATCAATCGCTAAGATATTATAACATGAGGTTCAGCGAGACTTTGCAGATTAATACGGTGTTTCTTGTGCAGGCAGGTCCTGCATCATTACTCTTACCACTTATGCCCTTCTCATGCACTGTATTTTAGATAAGCCCTACAAATTTTGCCCACTATGCAAACATAGAACCTATGGCTCCCTTGATTTAGATGCTCCTTTGACCTAGCATATACTCAACATATTAATAACCAAGTACTTTATAATGACCACCTCCCCCCCCCCCCCTCCCATTTTCAAATAATATACCTCCTAACTTAGGAGGGTTATCTGAGCGGTGTATCTTGCTTGTACCGTACCCTGACTACTTTCATATTCATATATCCTGCAGTGCAATGCGACAATGACCATATTTTCCTCCCCAGCTTTGCAGGTTTGTTTAGCATTTTCTTGTTAATCATAAAAAATGTAAAGAGTAAAACAGGGTTTCTCATCTGAGATCCAAGAGTGATCCCAATCTATTTGAATTTACCTACTATAACTATACCCACATTACACCATTATAAGCCCCTAGAGTGGCCCGTTAAATTGTTCAGTGGGTTTAAAGTCTTAAAGGCAATTGTTGTGCATTTCAAGATTATGATATATCAAGCAATGTAACTATACACTGTATTTGTATTTTTTCCAATGACATTTTTTGTATGTTTGACTTATTTGAAACCTCAATAAAGAGTATTTAAAAAAAAAAAAGCTAACGTTACTTAAACATAAACAAAACTAAGATTAAATTAATCTAAGATCACAAAAAATAAAAAATACTAAGTTACAATTAAAATAAAAAAGCTAACGTTACTTAAACATAAAAAAACAAGATTAAAATAATCTAAGATTACAAAAAATTAAAAATTCTAACATTACATAAAAAAAATAAAAACACCCCCTAATCTAATGCTAAACTGCCAATAGCCCTTAAAAGGGACCTTCTGTAGGGCATTGCTCTAAGTTAAACAGCTCTTTTACCTTAGAAAATACAAAGTCCCCCCTCTAACAGTAAAATAACCCCCCCCCCACACACACAAAAAAACTAATACAACAAAATCACAAACTACCCATTGCCCCTAAAGGGGCATTTGTATTGGCATTGTCCTTAAGAGGGCATTTAGCTCTTCGAGAGTATCTGTACCCGAGAAGCCATAAACAAAGGTCTCCTATCAACCACATATCAAATTCTTATGCACCCATACACTACCTCACTTCCTTCCTATGTAGACAAATGGGAAAAAGAGATCGATGCACACGAACCCCAAAAAACATGGTACCACATCTTCTCATCCATGACCAAATCCTCATCTTCTATCTACACACTAGAGATAAATATTAAATTCTTATACAGATGGTACTACACACCGTCCAGACTGTACATAATCTTCCCCACATCCTCCCCAACTTGTTGGAGAGGTTGTAACACAGAAGGTACTCCCACTCACATTTGGTGGGCTTGTCCCATCGCTCAATCTTACTGAATGACAATGGAAAGGGCACTCTCAACGATTCTAGACCTAAACATCTGGTTTTTCCTCTTTAACAAATTTACTAAGATTAAATGTAAATTGAGACTCACATTGATGACCATTATGGTCAACTCAGCAAAAAGACTTATCCCAAAAAATTGGAAATCACCGCACCTCCCATCAGTTAACACCTGGAGAGAGATAACCACTAATCTCTCCAGCTAGAAAAACACCACTACACACAAAGTAAACGTTTGGATGATTATCAATTTCTTCCATTTAGAAGAATATCTAAATCAAGCACCACCACTAACCTGAATACACTTCATCTTTCTCACATCCCCTCTAGTACCCACAAGCACTCTAGACCCAATGCATATATACTTCCTTAACTACTTGTCCAACAGCTTGCAAGCCAGTCAGCATTAGATATGCTTGGAATCAGTTGGCTGAAGGATTATCCAACTAATGAACGTTTATTATATATCCCAATTCCTCTACAACTGACACTTAAATACTTTCCTGCGAGAACAGCATTGCACTATATTTATCTTATGTATGTATTGTGTCATCGCAAACAACTTTGTAATGTGACCTCTTTCAGTTGGTCTCAGTCATACTGATTTTCTCTTTTCAGTAATTTGTTTGCTTTACTAAGTTTTAAAAAAAAAAAAAAAAAAAAAGGGCATTCAGCTCATTTTCAAAGGCCCATTAAATTCCTAATCTAAAAAAAAACAACAAAAAAAACAAAATAAAAAAAAGCCTAAGTCTAAACCCCAGATAGGTTCTCACGGTTCCTGAAGTCCGGCAGTGAAGTCTTCTTCCAAGCGGCAATATCTTCTATCTTCTTCCAGGAACAAGTCAGAACTGAAGACCGGCGACGGCGGAACTGAAGACCAGTGACCGCGGAGCCATAGAGCGTGGAGATCCTCTTTGTACGATCACCGCCGCACACTGAGGATTGAATTCAAGGTACGCGTTTAAATATGGTGTACCTTGCATTCCTACTGGCTGATTTGAGTCTTCAAATCAGCCAATAAGATGAGAGCTACTGAAATTCTATTGGCTGTTCAAATCAGGGGTTAATACATTTATTAGGTAGTTTGCGATGTTGGGGTTGGCAGATTTAGGGGTTAATACTTTTATTAGGTAGATCTTCTTCGTACGATCACCGCCGCACACTGAGGATTGAATTCAAAGTATGCGTTTAAATATGGTGTACCTTGCATTCCTACTGGCTGATTTGAGTCTTCAAATCAGCCAATAAGATGAGAGCTACTGAAATTCTATTGGCTGTTCAAATCAGGGGTTAATACATTTATTAGGTAGTTTGCGATGTTGGGGTTGGTGGATTTAGGGGTTAATACTTTTATTAGGTAGATCGCGATATGAGCGAATGGCGGATTAGGGGTTAATCGTTTAACTAGGCATATTGCGTTGTGGGGGGTTTATAGGTTAATATTTTTATTAGTTCTGATGTGGGTTTGATGGCGGATATAGGGGGTTTACATGTCGGGTTTATTTTTGGGAGGCGGGTTAGACTTTTACGGGAGATTTGACATTCTTTTATTTTCTTAGGCGCCGGCAGTTTCTAAAGTGCCGTAAGTCACTGGCGACTCGAGAAATTTGTATTTACACTCATTTCTGGACATCGTTAGTTTATCCGACTTACGGCACATTATGAGCTGTCTGTGGCGTTTATGCGATCCCCCAATGTACAAGGTGAAATTACGAATGGAGCGGGTTTCAGCAGTTGCGCTAAAGCTTGCACCGCATATGTAATCTCACCCTCTGTCTGAATCTTGAATGAAAAAAAATCTGAGTTCCATGTCCCGTTAAAATGTTTAATTTTGGGCTCTTGTATATGCAGGATAGAAATATACTTTTCTCATATAGCCAGCATTAATCTGTGTCAATCCAGTTTGCCTGGATTCACATTAGCGCAGGTGCAAGGAGATCATGTGACCTGTATCATTGAAGTGGTCTAGAAGACGCTGTGGGGCCCATTTATCAAGCTCCGAATGGAGCTTGAGGCCTGTGTTTCTGGCAAGCCCGCTGCTCCATAACTTGTCTGCCTGCTCTGAGCAGGCGAACAGACATCGCCGCAATTCAACCCGATCGAGTACGATCGGGTTGATTGACACCCCCCTGCTGGCGGCCAATTGGCCGTGAATCTGCAGGGGGTGGAGTTGCACCAGCAGCTCACAAGAGCTACTGGTGCAATGCTGAATATGGAGAGCGTATTGCTCTCCGCATTCAGCGAGGTCTGTCGGACCTGATCTGCACTGTCGGATCAGGTCCGACAGACCTTTGTTAAATAGGGGCCAATATCTTTCTGAACAGAGGGAGAAAAAGCTGACAACAAGAAGAACCATAACTACTGATATTTGTTTATAAAGGGACAGTCAAATCTAAGAATAGTTTTGCCAACCTATATATGGGGGCATTTGAAGAGTCTTACATTTATGGCTCTAACTGGGTGTAGAACCTGGTGTTCTATGGCCGCTACATCGACGATTTGTTATTCATTTGGGACGGCACCTCCCAGGAGGCCGAACTTTTCGTCAATCATCTCAATAACAACGAGATGGGACTATCTTTTACTTCCAATATTCAGCCACAAAGAATTGAATTTTTGGATGTATTGTTACAGTGGGGTCCTGAGGGGGGTGTTTGTTCTTCCACCTTTTTCAAGAAAGTCGACAGCAACAATTTTTTGCACTTTTCTAGTAACCATCTGAGGAGCTGGAAGACAAACATCCCCTTCAGCCAATTCAATAGAATTAGGAAAAATACAAGTACATTGGAAATCTATGATGAACAATCTTCCATTTTGGTTAAAAGATTCAAAGCTAAAGGTTACCCCCTGACTCTTATCAACGATAGCCAAAAGAAAGCAAGAAACTTAAATAGAACAGCTATTTTGAAAGGTAATACCAAGGACGTTACGACCATCAATGAGACCCACGACTCGTGTCAACCTAGATTCATAACACAGTATAATTCGAACTATAGAGCTATCAAAAAGTCCCTTACTAAACACTGGCCGATCCTACTAAAAGACCCTATTCTTAAACAAATTCTAGACAACCATCCGCAGGTCACCTTCAGGAGGGCCCCGACCTTGAAACAAAAACTTGCCCCCAGTAAGGTAGTAATGTCAAAAAAAGTTAAGAATAAATCATCTATTAACACAGCTGGTGGAATCTACAAGTGTGGCCATCTAAGATCTTCGATGTGTAGGTACCCAAATTTGTACCCAAATCGTCGACAGTTACTGCCAATGCAACAGGCAAAGTCTTTAAAATCAAAAGTCGCATAACTTGCAATACAACATATGTTATCTATGTTTTAAACTGTAAGTGTGGCCTACAGTATTTAGGCCGCACGTCCCGTAAAGTTTGCAAAAGATGGAGTGAACATCTGCGTTTTTAAAAAAAAGAAGTCACTCCATCATAGTGTCCACAGACATCACACACAGGTACATTATGGAGAACCGTGCAATTTCGTCATTACCCCTCTAGAACACATTCCACCGTCTCACGAATACAATAGATTTGTCAAACTAAGACAAAGAGAAACATTTTGGATTTACATGTTCCAATCACTTGTTCCTAATGGGTTAAATGAGGTTATAGACTCTGCAGCCTTTAACTAATATCAATTTAATTTTATATATTCCTTGCCTGGTTTGTTGATTATGTATACTGGAATCTATTTTTGTATATTCTTCACATCTTATTGGGTATTTAATACAACTTATTAGAATTGTATTAATATTATATTATTTTATTATTAGTTCAATATACTGTACCATATTATTGTTTAAATTTTAATTTTCACCATCCCATAGTTCTACAACTATTCTGTTAGGTCACTATATTTTTATCCATTCACTTTCACATAATCCACACGATCTATTTCATTGTCTCTCACTTTATACATTGTAACATTAACAGTATTAACTTGAGTAACTGTTAAATTTAAAGACAATAAAATTGTGTTTTGTAACACCAAATCAGAAAGTGAACACTATGTGAAGTGACACCAGGTTGATTTGGTGTAAATTAAGCCTTTTAATATTGGTAGGATTCTGAACTGTTTAGCTAACAGTCAGATACAAACAGCACAGGAAATTAGTAAGTTAGCAAGGTACTTTGTAGTTCAGGAATAAATGCAAGTAGTAGTCATACAGTCATTAGACATAGAAATCTTATACTTTAGTTAACTAACCAGATCAGATATGCTTGTCTCCCTTCAGTTGAAGCTGCAGCTGACATGCAGAGATGAGATCCTGTGTTGAGGGAGAGAGGCGAGGTGTTTGGAGTGTGATGTCACCACAATCACTTATCCAGAGCTCAGAAGGATTTCTGACAATATTAAAGCTGAAACAATTATGGAACAAGGTTTGAGAGTTACCTTTGATGAGATTGGATATTACACTCCTTAGTTAGGTAAATCAGTCTGTGAAAATGTGGAGCAGGCTGCAGTCTGATTAGCTGAGTGCAGCTGGAAGTCTGTGAAAACTGCAGGCATCCGGTTTAGGGAGAGATGAAACAGAAAGGCTGAATCAGTCTGAAATATAAATAAACACTCTGAAAGGATTAGATTAGGTTTGCTCACGCAGATAGAAATAGTTGAATAGTACTTTGAAATCCTTAGGTTGTTTAAAGTATAGTTAAATTGGTAGTTAGCTCAGGAACAAGTATGTCTCTCAGGGAGTTTTACAAATTACTAAAGCAAAGCTTGGGGGTGTGAGCAGGTGTGATAAAGGGAGTGTGTACCTGTGATTGGTTAGTACACCTTAAAGGAAAAGCAGAGCAGAGAGAGAAGGGCGCCTCCTAGTGTAGCCAATTTTTTATAAAGGAAATAATGCAAAAGTAAGCATACTCACAATGTGGGAAGGCAGAGATAATGCCTAGGTGAACGGTCTGGGAACTTCACAGTGTCCCAGCTAACTGTGCACTATGCTGAGGGCTGCTCCTCCCAAACGCAGAAGGTATATCTGTAATCTGGAAATCAAGAGAGAAAACAAGAGGGCGACCCCTAGTGCAGATCAATATTGAACCAGTAGTGAATATCTGCTAGTGCTTGCGAATGGATACTCACAGAAGGTATTGCACCCTGTAGTGCAAATGTAGCATACTAGGAATATTGTGGTGTCCTAGTGCACATATCCACCCAAGAGGCACTGTCGTGATATAAGGTGAACTTCAAGTATATAAGATGGACGTCAGGATGATGAAAAAGAAGAGAACTCCAGTATCAATATAAAAATATTTAATTAAAAAGATAAAAGAAAAAATACACAGATCTACAATGACATCTGTTGTAAAATTGCTACGCGTTTCTAAGCACTAACCACGCTTTTTCCTCAGGCAAATGATACTGAATATACTGGAGTCTCTTACATATATACCCCTGTATAGGCTTAATGGGATCAGCTGTAGCTCGTTAGAACAGGTGCTGCATAGATTAACTCCCTAGATATTCTAACCGGATGTTACAGAAAATACCAGGGATACAATACAATGTGCAAAACCAAATATCTAATACATAAAACCTACTAATCCTCCTCAACATATATAGACTAGAATCAAAGAAATATGTAAATATCCTGAGATTTGGGCTCTATGAGTTGTCTTAAATGTTTAAAAACAGTATTATAAATGATTATGAATATTTGTCATATTATATGTATATGTGAAGTGTATTACTGCAACATGCGCTATTTGTATATCCATTTTTGTTCCTTGATGGTATTTGTGGAAATAACCCTAGGTGTAAGTAATAAACTGTAAAAGAGTATGGTCTTATATTTCTTAACATAAAAGGGGTGTGTATCATTCAACGAATTAGGATGTTATGATAAATATCCAATCCGATTGCTTCGTCAGAATAGGGTGTGTAACGCTAAACTAATGGAAGTGCTGTATTCAAAATAACCCTGATCATGTGATGTGTTGCTCCATTTGATAGGGGCTAAGGGTGTGTGTCTAATGACGTGGAGATTATGTTAGGATGCGTGCGATGACTCCCATAGAAACAGAATCTGTTACCTATGTTGCTATGTGTGAGCATGACGTGTCTGTGCAACTACTGTGAAAGGGAATGTGATTGGACCGTAGTAGATAGCTGATACCTCAATGTGTAAAAAAGATGAACTAAGTAAGCCCTAACTGTTGCGTTCACTAACTACATATGTGACACAAAATGTGTATATTACATGAGTATAAGAACCGCATAACATATATAAAAAAATGTATATGCGTCTGTGTCCTAGTGATGATAGATGCAAATGTATTGCATCGTTGTATCTGAACTAGTATATTGTGGAAAAAAGGGGCTACTTAGGCCTTATGTGCGCATATATATGTGTGATATAAGAAATAAGTGAAATACTACTAAGTATAAAATCTAGAATAGATTAATTGTGAAGAATACATTCACAACTATAAAAGTTGTGCAAGTGATGGATATAATATAAAGGTATCATATTATAAAGTGATAAACGTGATGTTGCAATATGTGTATAAAAAAATGTGTAGTGTGAAGTAATATTATATGTATTGGAGATGTATTAAAAAGCAGCAGAATCTATTACTTCATTAAGGCCCTCTGGATGTAGAGTTTTAAATTGATAGATCCAAAAGGTTTCCCTCTGGCGTAATTTAGTCATTCTGTTTTGGGAACTTAGGGCAGGAATAATTTCCAATGGGGTAATGTTCATGACACAGTTATTTGTGCCATGTGTGGAAGAATGGTGCCTAGAGGTACTATATTTATCAGATCCCTTCAGGATACATCTCAAATGTTCTGACCATCTTTGTCTAATTTTTCTACAGGTGCGACCTATATATTGTAGGCCACACAAGCACGTTATACAGTAAACTACATAATTGGAGTTGCATGTTATTCTTTGAGTAATTGCAAAGGATTCTCCAGTGCTGTTGGATATAATGTTTTTAAGGCCATTCGTTATGTACTTGCACATATTGCATCTATTTTTATTGCATCTATAAGTTCCTATGTTTGACATCATAGAGTTGTGAGTACTCTTGTTAGGAGTTTTGAACTTACGCTTGCACATAACAACCTTACTAGGTGCCAGTTTTTCTTTGATAGTAGGGGCTCTTTTAAATGTACATCTAGGTTTATCTTGTAATATTATTTTGAAAATGGGGTCTCGTTTGAGTAATGGCCAGTGTTTAAACAGAATCTTTTTTATCTCTTTATAATTATTATTATATCTAGTGATGAATGAAGATTCAAAATGTGAGTCATCATTTATGGGTTTATTTGGAATTTTTGGTTTTAACAATTCTCCTCTATTTAGAGAACGTGCTTTTTGAAAGCCTAATTCTATTAATTCTTCTGGATAGTGTTTCTCCTTAAATTTATTTTTGAGAAGTATGCTTTGTGTGTCGTAAGTATTTATATCTGTACAATTACGCCGAATCCTCCTAAACTGGCTGTATGGAATATTGGTCTTCCAACTAGTGTGGTGGTTGCTAAAGTAATCCAAAAAATTATTACTGTCTACCTGTTTGAAAAAGGTACATGACTGAATGCCATTATCCTCTCCCCACATTAGGGTCACATATAAAAAATCGATTTTATCTGTTTGGATGTTCCAAGTAAATTGGATTCCCATATTATTGTCATTGAGATAATTTTGAAAGGAGGCGAGTGTTGCAGATGATCCCCTCCAAACAAACAATAGATCGTCTATATAACAGCCATAGAAGACCAGATTTTGCTCCCATTTTGCATTATAGATGTACTTGGATTCAAAAGTGCCCATAAATAAATTTGCAAAACTGGGAGCAAATCTGGTCCCCATGGCCATTCCCTTGGTCTGAAGAAAGAAACTATCTAGAAATTTAAAATAATTATGAGTTAATATGAAGTGTATAAGTTTGAGCAAATAATTCTTCTGAATGTCAGACATATACGGATCTTCACTAAGATAACTGTCTACAGAGTCTAAGCCTATGTCGTGACTGTCTACAGAGTCTAAGCCTATGTCGCCTCTCTGCTCTGTTTTTCTACAGTGATTCATCCCTTTTGAAATCATTATCTGTTAGATAAAGACTATTATAAACAACTCTCAATAGATCCTACAGATACATATACCAAAGAACTTAAAAAACTAATTACTTATGGCCATGAACATGGTATTTTAACAAAAAAAGAGAGAAAATTTCTCATACCCATCAATCCTAATATTCCATATTACTACCACTTACCAAAGATTCATAAACAAATCCATAATCCTCCCGGCCGACCAATCATTGCGGGTATGAATAGTCTCACTGATAACCTCTCACTATACATCGATCATTACCTCCAAAGATATGTTATCCAACTTAGATCCTATATAAAAGACACTACCGATTTACTGCAAAAATTATCTGAAATTAAAAAAGAACAACATCTAATTTGGGTATCTTGTGATGTTAGCTCCCTTTATTCTAATATCAAACACGACATAGGCTTAGACTCTGTAGACAGTTATCTTAGTGAAGATCCGTATATGTCTGACATTCAGAAGAATTATTTGCTCAAACTTATACACTTCATATTAACTCATAATTATTTTAAATTTCTAGATAGTTTCTTTCTTCAGACCAAGGGAACGGCCATGGGGACCAGATTTGCTCCCAGTTTTGCAAATTTATTTATGGGCACTTTTGAATCCAAGTACATCTATAATGCAAAATGGGAGCAAAATCTGGTCTTCTATGGCCGTTATATAGACGATCTATTGTTTGTTTGGAGGGGATCATCTGCAACACTCGCCTCCTTTCAAAATTATCTCAATGACAATAATATGGGAATCCAATTTACTTGGAACATCCAAACAGATAAAATCGATTTTTTAGATGTGACCCTAATGTGGGGAGAGGATAATGGCATTCAGTCATGTACCTTTTTCAAACAGGTAGACAGTAATAATTTTTTGGATTACTTTAGCAACCACCACACTAGTTGGAAGACCAATATTCCATACAGCCAGTTTAGGAGGATTCGGCGTAATTGTACAGATATAAATACTTACGACACACAAAGCATACTTCTCAAAAATAAATTTAAGGAGAAACACTATCCAGAAGAATTAATAGAATTAGGCTTTCAAAAAGCACGTTCTCTAAATAGAGGAGAATTGTTAAAACCAAAAATTCCAAATAAACCCATAAATGATGACTCACATTTTGAATCTTCATTCATCACTAGATATAATAATAATTATAAAGAGATAAAAAAGATTCTGTTTAAACACTGGCCATTACTCAAACGAGACCCCATTTTCAAAATAATATTACAAGATAAACGTAGATGTACATTTAAAAGAGCCCCTACTATCAAAGAAAAACTGGCACCTAGTAAGGTTGTTATGTGCAAACGTAAGTTCAAAACTCCTAACAAGAGTACTCACAACTCTATGATGTCAAACATAGGAACTTATAGATGCAATAAAAATAGATGCAATATGTGCAAGTGCATAACGAATGGCCTTAAAAACATTATATCCAACAGCACTGGAGAATCCTTTGCAATTACTCAAAGAATAACATGCAACTCCAATTATGTAGTTTACTGTATAACGTGCTTGTGTGGCCTACAATATATAGGTCGCACCTGTAGAAAAATTAGACAAAGATGGTCAGAACATTTGAGATGTATCCTGAAGAAATCTGATAAATATAGTACCTCTAGGCACCATTCTTCCACACATGGCACAAATAACTGTGTCATGAACATTACCCCATTGGAAATTATTCCTGCCCTAAGTTCCCAAAACAGAATGACTAAATTACGCCAGAGGGAAACCTTTTGGATCTATCAATTTAAAACTCTACATCCAGAGGGCCTTAATGAAGTAATAGATTCTGCTGCTTTTTAATACATCTCCAATACATATAATATTACTTCACACTACACATTTTTTTATACACATATTGCAACATCACGTTTATCACTTTATAATATGATACCTTTATATTATATCCATCACTTGCACAACTTTTATAGTTGTGAATGTATTCTTCACAATTAATCTATTCTAGATTTTATACTTAGTAGTATTTCACTTATTTCTTATATCACACATATATATGCGCACATAAGGCCTAAGTAGCCCCTTTTCTCCACAATATACTAGTTCAGATACAACGATGCAATACATTTGCATCTATCATCACTAGGACACAGACGCATATACATTTTTTTATATATGTTATGCGGTTCTTATACTCATGTAATATACACATTTTGTGTCACGTATGTAGTTAGTGAACGCAAGAGTTAGGGCTTACTTAGTTCATCTTTTTTACACATTGAGGTATCAGCTATCTACTACGGTCCAATCACATTCCCTTTCACAGTAGTTGCACAGACACGTCATGCTCACACATAGCAACATAGGTAACAGATTCTGTTTCTATGGGAGTCATCGCACGCATCCTAACATAATCTCCACGTCATTAGACACACACCCTTAGCCCCTATCAAATGGAGCAACACATCACATGATCGGGGTTATTTTGAATACAGCACTTCCATTAGTTTAGCGTTACACACCCTATTCTGACGAAGCAATCGGATTGGATATTTATCATAACATCCTAATTCGTTGAATGATACACACCCCTTTTATGTTAAGAAATATAAGACCATACTTTTTACAGTTTATTACTTACACCTAGGGTTATTTCCACAAATACCATCAAGGAACAAAAATGGATATACAAATAGCGCATGTTGCAGTAATACACTTCACATATACATATAATATGACAAATATTCATAATCATTTATAATACTGTTTTTAAACATTTAAGACAACTCATAGAGCCCAAATCTCAGGATATTTACATATTTCTTTGATTCTAGTCTATATATGTTGAGGAGGATTAGTAGGTTTTATGTATTAGATATTTGGTTTTGCACATTGTATTGTATCCCTGGAATTTTCTGTAACATCCGGTTAGAATATCTAGGGAGTTAATCTATGCAGCACCTGTTCTAACGAGCTACAGCTGATCCCATTAAGCCTATACAGGGGTATATATGTAAGAGACTCCAGTATATTCAGTATCATTTGCCTGAGGAAAAAGCGTGGTTAGCGCTTAGAAACGCGTAGCAATTTTACAACAGATGTCATTGTAGATCTGTGTATTTTTTCTTTTATCTTTTTAATTAAATATTTTTATATTGATACTGGAGTTCTCTTCTTTTTCATCATCCTGACGTCCATCTTATATACTTGAAGTTCACCTTATATCACGACAGTGCCTCTTGGGTGGATATGTGCACTAGGACACCATAATATTCCTAGTATGCTACATTTGCACTATAGGGTGCAATACCTTCTGTGAGTATCCATTCGCAAGCACTAGCAGATATTCACTACTGGTTCAATATTGATCTGCACTAGGGGTCGCCCTCTTGTTTTCTCTCTTGATTAAAGGAAAAGCAGCATAACTGTAATACTCTGACAGGACCCCCTCCTCAAGCAAGCTGATCCTCAGCTTGAGGTCGAGGACGGTCTGGGTTGCGACGATGGAAAAGGGATACCAATCTAGGTGCAGAAAGATTGCTAGATGGTTCCCAACTATCCTCTTCCTCTGTGAAGTTTTTCCATCTAATTAGATATTGGAGAACCCCACCGGACATTCGGGAATCCAAGATCCTTTCAACTTCAAAGACATCATTTTCAGATGGTACCAATGTTGTGGGCAATGGGGGAACAGAAGACCTAGTGGGATGGTAGGGTTTCAACAGAGAAACATGGAAAGTGGGGTGGATCTTCATGGTTGTCGGAAGCTGTAACGTGACAGCATTGACATTTACCACTTTAATGATAAGGAAAGGACCACAATATTTCTGAGTGAACTTTTTACTTGGCAGATGAAACTTCAGATTCTTCATCGACAACCATACTTGATCACCTATTTTATATTCTGGTGGTTTCCTATGTCTCAAGTCATAGTAAAATTTCTGGGAATTTTGCGCCTTTCCAATATTTTCTTTGATGATACGGAAGTTTTCTAATAGGGTGTTCTTTAGTTCATCCACCATAGGTGAGTCTGCTGGTGTTGAAGATAAAGAAGTGAAGCTGGGATGGTACCCATAATTTGCATAGAACGGGGTCATCTTTGTAGAGGTGCTTGTTAAGTTGTTATATGCAAATTCTGCATAAGGTAAGTATTTCGTCCAATCTTGTTGTTGACATGAACAGAAACAGTGGAGGTATTCATCGAGCCACTGATTCACTCTCTCAGTCTGTCCATTCGCTTGAGGGTGATATGATGTTGTATAATGGTGTTGAATATTTAAGGCTTTGCATAGGTCTTTCCAGAAACGGGACATAAACTGAGACCCTCTATCAGAAATAATTACGGAAGGTACCCCATGTAATTTTAGGATATGATTCAAGAAGAGAGTAGCAGTTTAAGATGATGATGGAATTTTGTGATATGGTAAAAAAGGTGCCATTTTGGTGAATGTATCAATAACAACCATGATGGTATTCTGGTTATTGGAAGGTGGTAAATCTACAATAAAATCTATACCAATCTGCTGCCATGGAGAATTCGAAACTGGGAGGGACATAAGCAGTCCATAAGGTGTTGACCGGTTATTTTTTGAGATCTGACATATTACACAACTTTTAATGTATTCCTTGATTGTATCCTTCATGTGAGGCCACCAGTAATTCCTGGAAATTAGTTCCAGAGTCCTATTTACCCCTGGATGTCCTGCTAAAGGAGTGTCATGATGTTCTTTAGAATCTTTGAACGTAAGTCAGTTGGTAAGAATATTCGATCATTATAGTAGTAAACACCATCTTTTTGCTTGATGTTTTTGTTATGAACTTGTTCAACAGGAGCTGAGGAATTTCTTATTTCTGTTAAGAGATCTGAAGTGAAACCAATGAATTTTTCTGCTGGTATAATAGCAGTTGGAGTTGGAAAGTCATCGATCTTTAGAAGTTGTCTTGAGAGGGCATCAGCCTTTCCATTTTTGTTAGCAGGTCTGTAAATGATGTGAAAGTCAAATCTAGAAAAGTATAAACTCCATCGCACCTGACGTGAGGACAGTGTTTTGTTATTTTGGAGGTATTGTAAGTTCTTGTGATCCGTATAAATTAATATGGGATGCTGGGCTCCCTCCAAGAGATGTCTCCAAAATTCTAGTGCCCTCCTAATAGCTAGTAGTTCTTTATCACCGATGGTATAGTTCTTTTCAGCAGGAGACATAATCTTGGAGAAAAAGGATACAGGATGAAGTGGGGAGCTTTCTGAAGTACGTTGTGATAGAATGGCACCGATTGCGTAGTCTGATGAGTCTACCTCCAAAACATATTGTAAATTTACATTTGGAAATCTTAAGATTGGTGCTGAGAGGAATCGATTTTTTAAATGTTGAAATATTTCAGTATGTTTCTGGGTCCAATGGAATGATACTGTGGAGCCGGTGAGTTGCGTGAGAGGTTTTACTATCCCAGAAAAATCTCTAATAAATTTGCGATAGTAATTAGTGAAGCCTAAGAATCTCTGTAGTTCTTTTTTATTGGTTGGTACTGGCCAGTCTCTAACGGAATCTACCTTTTCGGTTTGCATCTGAATTCCTGAGGAGGAAATTGTATAACCTAAAAATGAAATTGTTGATTTGTGGAATGAACATTTTTCCAATTTAGCATATAATTTATGTACTTTTAATCTGGCAAGCACCCAACGTACATGTTTGATGTGATCTGTCATATTGTTGGAGTAAATGAGAATGTCGTCTAGGTAAAAGACTATGCATATATCCAGTAAGTCATGAAAAATGTTGTTAATGAAATGTTGGAAGGCTGCGGGCGCATTACAAAGGCCGAATGGCATCACTAAATATTCATACAGACCATACCTGGTTCGGAAAGCAGTGAGCCATTCGTCACCTTCTCTAATGCGAATTAAATTGTAAGCGCCGCGCAGGTTAAGCTTTGTGAAAATCTTGGCATTGGTAAGTCTTTCAATTAGTTCCGGAATTAATGGTAACGGATATTGGTTTTTAACGGTTCGTTTATTTAGCTCGCTGTAATCAATTATTGGTCTCAAACTAGAATCCTTATTTGTCACAAAGAACATACCTGCTGCTGTTGGGGATGAAGATGGTCTAATGAAACCTTTTTTAAGGTTATCTTGTAGGTATTGTTTTAAATAATCGAGTTCGGCTTGACTTAATGGGTATAAATGGCCAACTGGTAGGGTGGAACCTGGTATTAGTTCTATAGGGCAATCGTATACCCTATGGGGAGGTAAAGATTCAGCTTCGGTTTTGCTAAAGACATCTGCAAACTCATTATAAACTTTTGGGATGTTAAATTCTTCAGTAGAAGTTAGCATGATAGATTGTTGAGGATAACAAGTATTCTTACAATATGCAGAGTGTAAAGATAACTTAAATGTAGACCAATCTATTGTGGGATTATGAAGTTGTAACCAATGAACCCCTAAAATAATTGGAAAATGAGGAGAAGTTATGACATCAAAGGTGATGTATTCTGTATGTCCTTCGGGTGTAAGTACAAGTAGTGGGACAGTGTGGTGTGTGACTGGACCTTCTGTTAGTGTTGAACCATCAATAACTTTGAGGGACACCGGTATCTTTTTCAAAACAGTTGGAATTTTATTTTTTGTTACTATAGTAGCATCAATGAAATTGCCAAAGGCGCCCGAATCAATGATGGCAGTTGTCTCCAATTTTCTAAGGTCCCACTGTAGTAAAAGAGAGAGGTTACAGTAAGCTGTTGAACTGTTACTATAGTGTGAATTATGTAACATGATTAACTTACTCTTCTTGTTCTTGCGAAGAACTGGGCATTCAGAAACGGTATGGTTAGGGCTGGCACAGTACATACACAGTTGTTTAGATCTTCTTCTCATCCTCTCCTCTGGGGTAAGCGGCCCTTTAATCACTCCAATTTCCATAGGAGTAATGGTTTCTGAACTGATAGTAGTAGTTGGAGAATAAGAAGATGCATGAGATGGTGGTGTTGTTTCTGTCTGCATTCTTTCTGCCTTTCTTTCTCTCAGTCTTCTGTCTATCTGTGTGGCTACCTTAATCATAGCTTCTAAAGTATTGGGCATTTCTATACGAGAGAGTTCATCCTTTATACTTTCGGATAACCCTAACCTGTACTGATTTCTTAAAGAAATCATACTCCAAGAGGAATCAGAAGCATGCAACTTGAATTCTGCGGTGTAATCTTCAATAGGCTTCTTCCCTTGCTTTAGTTGTCTCATTTTATGTTCAGCTGTTAGTTGTACATCTGTATCTGTATACAATTCATCCAATGCATTAAAAAAATCTGTTAATGAATTTAGGATAGGTGAATTGGTTTCAAATAATTGATCAGCCCATTTCCTAGGCTCTGCTCTTAAATATGATACAGTGGTAAGAACCTTCACTCTATCAGTGGGATAAGTGAGAGGCTTTAGGTTGTACAATAGATAACATGCATTTTTAAACTGTCTGTAATTCCTTCTGTCACCAGAAAATGCTTCTGGCAAACTCACTTGTGGTTCAGGTGTAGGAAATCTTTGTTCTCTATTGTCCTTGAACATATCCTTTAACACTTTATTCTCCACTTGTAAGTCTCTAATAGCTTGCCCCATCTGGTCGATTTTCTGACTCAAATTATAAACAACCTGGGGTAATTCAGCTGGATCCATAACTTTAACCAGCTTACTTTTCTTTTTCAGGCTTAGTAATATGTAACATTAACAGTATTAACTTGAGTAACTGTTAAATTTAAAGACAATAAAATTGTGTTTTGTAACACCAAATCAGAAAGTGAACACTATGTGAAGTGACACCAGGTTGATTTGGTGTAAATTAAGCCTTTTAATATTGGTAGGATTCTGAACTGTTTAGCTAACAGTCAGATACAAACAGCACAGGAAATTAGTAAGTTAGCAAGGTACTTTGTAGTTCAGGAATAAATGCAAGTAGTAGTCATACAGTCATTAGACATAGAAATCTTATACTTTAGTTAACTAACCAGATCAGATATGCTTGTCTCCCTTCAGTTGAAGCTGCAGCTGACATGCAGAGATGAGATCCTGTGTTGAGGGAGAGAGGCGCGGTGTTTGGGGTGTGATGTCACCACAATCACTTATCCAGAGCTCAGAAGGATTTCTGACAATATTAAAGCTGAAACAATTATGGAACAAGGTTTGAGAGTTACCTTTGATGAGATTGGATATTACACTCCTTAGTTAGGTAAATCAGTCTGTGAAAATGTGGAACAGGCTGCAGTCTGATTAGCTGAGTGCAGCTGGAAGTCTGTGAAAACTGCAGGCATCCGGTTTAGGGAGAGATGAAACAGAAAGGCTGAATCAGTCTGAAATATAAATAAACACTCTGAAAGGATTAGATTAGGTTTGCTCACGCAGATAGAAATAGTTGAATAGTACTTTGAAATCCTTAGGTTGTTTAAAGTATAGTTAAATTGGTAGTTAGCTCAGGAACAAGTATGTCTCTCAGGGAGTTTTACAAATTACTAAGCAAAGCTTGGGGGTGTGATAAAGGGAGTGTGTACCTGTGATTGGTTAGTACACCTTAAAGGAAAAGCAGCATAACTGAAATACTCTGACATACATTCAGTATATTATTAGTTGATAATTATTATCATCATCATTAGTATTTTATCCACACATTCTAATGATTTAAATTATGAGCCCATGTTTTTTCTTGGTTCCACTCTGGGGAATTTCCACTTATGTTATAGCCACATATATATAGATATTATTTATTCTTGCCGCTGTGTGAGAGTCTGGAATGTTCATCTATATTCAAATAAGCTTGTCATTCTAGCTATATATGTTTATATATTTATTATGGTGACTGTGGTTATTGTTATTATCGTTACTAATATCACTAATTTCACTTTGTCCCTATTTACATCGTTTTTATACGATGAGAGTCATTTTATATTTATAGGCAGATATAGTGGTTAGTTGTTAGCATCATTGTTGTTATCAACATCACTATATATGTGATTGGGGCACCCTTTGTTCTTACTGAACTAAGGTCACTATATATTTAATTATATTTTATTTATCACCCTTCATTTGTTTATTGGTATTGTCTATTATATTTGGGTGGTCTATCTCCTTATATGGTATAGCATTTCTTCCGACATTTGACTGCACTTTACTAGCTTTATTAGTTATATTCTGTTTATACATTGTATATTTATGCTGCATTAGGTTGATTTAATTTGTGAAGCGTGCAGCTCTCCTCTAGCAGCTGATGTACATTTTACATACGCCTTACACAGTTTATAGCTGCCGCCTCTTGTTAGTATATATGTACTTTATTCAATACATTTATTTTGACTCTTTGGGCTATGCTAGCTGTTTTGACATTGAAAGAGTCGATCTTGTTATTCTGATCGTATTATTTGTGATAGTGTTCAATAGGACGGGTTCATTGTTCTGCTAAGATTACGTCTTTTTGGTAGGCGTCTCTTTTTTAACCAATGGTTAGCTGTCTTTTTTACACACCTCTTTTTAGACAAATCTCCTCTGTCCAGGCCATTCTAGTTTGTTCCCGGCCCGGTGATAGGCCAGTTATAATATGTACCCTGGGATTGGCTAATCTATGTGGAGAATCAGCTCGTTATTGAGTATGAACATCGATCATTTATATTTGCATTTATTAATGTTTAGTAAGTAATGCTAACATAACGTGCATCTCTACCCTCCTTGATCATTGTACGTAAGTGGATCTATATTGCTATTTTTCGGTGGTTTGTCTGATCCGGTTGAGCACAATTGAATTACCTATTAAGCATATGAGTTTTAAATAAACAAAAATCCTTTGTTTGTGTCAACTATACAGGGTTTTATTGTTATGATCATTTATTTTGTATCTGACCTCTGATTTAGACGTTTGGATAAACGATCGTTCCACCTTATGTTTATATTAAATTCACAGCCTCATGACATTTGTCTCTTATATATTTATGTTGCATCCTCTTACCCCTTTACTTTAATTTTTAACCTTATCACATTATTAACATTGCAATTTTTGAAAAATCATTTTGTATGTGTGTGTATATATATATTTTTTAACATTGAATCATATTATATCAACTTAACATATATGACAGATATATATGTATTAATTCTTTTTAACCTAGAGATGTGAAGTATATTCTATAGATGAAGGGTTAATTACCTGGGTGCCCTCCCTCTGTTGGAGAACTTCAGGTGTTTGTTACACTGATTAATTGCTTAATGGATTTGTTTGGTGTGTTTGTAAGTGTATATATAGTAGAGTTATGATCAGTAAGACATATATGCCTGATGAAACAGCACTATAGCTGAGAAACGCGTCGCATGATTATATAGGGGGGACTTGTTTACCCTTCCCTATTGTTCCAGCCTTTTAATTGGTTTTAATAAATCTATCTTTTGTTACATTTTAACCTGGAACTGCTACTGATCTATTCTACTTAACACACCACTTGCATTCCCATTACTGGGATTGCTCCTGCCTGTTGTTGGGGCTTTGGATATTACCTGTACGCACTACCTGACTTGCTGGAGTTCATCACCTGGACTATCCACCTTTCCAGTCCCAGAGGGGGGTATCCGGATTGTCCCTGGAGACACGCTGGATGTTTCAGCAAGCTGGGTTGCTGTTGAGTACCCAGTCCGCGTCTAATAGCACTGTCTGAGTGCTCCTACAGAATGTGAGTATCCTGTTGTGGGCCGTGTTGTCTTACATATCCGTTTTTACTGGTACACACATAGCGCCTCTCTTTTCCTCTTTTTCTTTGCACAAATCTAAGAATATGTATTACACCTATGAAGGGGATCTATTTAAACATTAAAATATTGGAATAAAAGATGTTAAAGGGACGTTCTAGTGCAAATATAACATGCTATATTTGATACAGCATTTTACTTTTAAACAAATTCTCTTAACTAGGCATTTAACTTTTACAGCCAAAGTACAACTCTTGGAGCACGCCCCTATTCTGCACCACATGAGAATATGGCCATTGAAGGGAACATGAACGTGTATGCCGGCTCCTTATTTGCTGATTAGGAATATCATAGGAAGATAACTTTGTCTATGGAGTTAAGGGACAGTTTACTCAAAAATGTTCTCCTCTTTAATTTGTTTCCTATGATCCACATTACCTGCTGGAGTGTATTAAATTGTTTACAAGTATTTCCATTACCCTTATATTGGCAGTTAAAATAGTTTATTTAGCCTTTGGTATCCCCACCCATCCTGAAAGATTTTGGCCTCCAGGCCAAGCTGTGTTAACACAGCCAGTAGAAGAAATGACACTCCCAGTGGGTTATAGAAGAGATAAGGTAATACAATGTTAATTTTCCATTGTTCTTTCCAAGTATTGGTGATTGGCTTAAAGACAGATATAATGTAAAGAAGCATTTATATGTACACAATGCGATAAAGTAATGAGATCAGATTATACCTACAAGCTCAACCTATTTTATTAGGTTGGGGCTTCAAAACACAAAATCAGCTAATTCATATATACAAATAAGCCTTAAAAAGCAAATTCTTATACATTTTATACTCTGCAGCTGGTAAAAAAAAAGTAATTGGAAACACATAAGGGAAAAACTATTTTATAGTATACTGTCCCTTTAATCAATTTATAGGGGTTAAACACATAGTAAAAGCAAGGAATTTGCTTAAAAATATAATTATTTAATGAAAGAGTGAATTTTTTTCTCCACTAGATTGTTCCTTAAAGGGACAGTAAAGTCAAAACTAAACTTTCATGATTCAGATAGGGCATGCACTTTTAAACAACTTTCCAAATTACTTTTATCATCAAATTTGCTTTGTTCCCTTGGTGGTATTTTTGAAAAGCTAAACCTAGCTAGGCTCAAACTGATTTCTAAACAGTTGAAAACCGCCTCCTAGCTCAGAGCATTTTGAAAGTTTTTCACAGTTAGACTGTGCTAGTTCACATGTGTCATATAGATAACATTGTGCTCACTCCCGTGAAGTTATTTAGGAGTCTTCACTGATTGACTACACTCTATGTCTGTCAAAGGCACTTAGATAAGGAGGCTGTCTGCAAATCCTTAGATACAAGGTAATCACAGAGGTAAAAAGTCTATTAATATAACTGTGTTGGTTATGCAAAAACGGGGAATGGGTAATAAAGGGATTATCTATCTTTTTAAATAAGAACATTTTTGGTGTAGACTGTCCCTTTAAGTCACAGCTGTTATATTTTGAATTTGAATCTAAAAGGATGTGCTTGTCTGTGTACAACTGGTTCCTAAGGACTGATTAGTAACCTGCTAATAAGCAGAACTCCCACTATTTTATTGGTGGAGACTGAAACCATTCATAAGTAGAACTATTTTTTTTCTCTCAGCAAAGGCTTTTATACCAAAAATGTTTAAATGCCTTTATTTTTGTGAAGAAAACAAAAAAGATCTCCTACTGCTTTATTTTTGTATAGTACCATGCCTCACAAGCATAGCAGCAGAAGTAGAAAACATATTTTAAATGTGGTTATTTTATACAGTGGAATCTGTAATGCTGTTTTTACATTCATAGCATTCATTTCAGAGCTCTATATAATATTTTATTATATATGTTATGGGTAAAGTCAGAAATCCAGGTAATCCTAAAATTACCCTGGTAATGCTAGGATTACCCAATATGTGAGTTTACCTGCAGCATATATATTTTGAGAGGAGCCTAGAACATACAGTATATATATATATATATATATATATATATATATATATATATATATATATATATATATATATATATATATATATATATATATACACACACACCTGCTTACCCATATTTATGTAGAAGTCAAGCTAAACTAGACTAATTTAATAAGAGAATGGTTAGCAGTCCAAAAAGATAGTATGGTGGCAATTCAGATACATAACTCATTCACTAATTCTAAATCATTCTGACAGGTCTGTGCCCCAGCAAGTGTTTTCATTCAATTTCAATCAAAATAGACCATGCACAAAGTATCATATATTTCTATAGTGCGATCCTTCCTAGCTTGCAACCAGAGTATTAAATTCCAAGACGCGCTATTTAGGGCTATATTACAAGTGGTGTGCTAACATATGCGCTCTGGTGAATATTGCAGGCGCGTTAATTTGCACGTGTATTACAAGTTGAAAGTAAATGCGTTTGCTCGAGAGCAATCAAATTTAATGCTTTTGTATAAAGGATTAGGGATAAAAATGTGCACCAAACACAACATAAATAGTATTAAATACATTAAAATATACTGTTACACTTATATAAATTACATCTGGTAAATATTATTTATATAATAATTAATAAAAATAAATTTAACTGAAAAGGGCTATAATATATATATATATTTTATATGTGTGTGTCTAAATCATTCTATAATAATATGTAATATTGTGTTTTACTGTGTATTTACTGCAAATATTTCACATTCCAATGTTCTTCAAATATATGCCTATATACATATCAATAGGTAAAGATATCTATTGCACATTAACATTATAAGAAATATATAGAATTATGTATTTAAAGTGATGGTAAACTCACTTAAGTTAATTTACATAGTATGAAAACACTTTTAAATATATGCATATTGATGCTAGTATTTCTGTTACACACACACACTGCGGGGCATATTTATCAAGCGCCGCATGGAGCTTGATGCCGTGTTTCAGGCTCGCCGGAAACAGAAGTTATGACGCAGCGATCTAAAGACCGCTGCTCCATAACCTGTGCTCCTGCTCTGAGGCGGCGGGACATAAATCAACTCGATCGAATACGATCGAGTTGATTGACACCCCCTGCTAGCGGCCGATTGGCTGTGAATCTGCAAGGGGCGGCATTGCACCAACAGTTCACCAGAACTGCTGGTACAATGATAAATGCAGAGAGCGTATGCTGTCGGCATTTATCGATGTGCAGCGAACATGATCCGCAATATCGGATCATGTCCGCTCGCAGCAGCATAAATAGGCCCCTATATCTTTTGTTATACCCATTTTTATGCGGCTCTGTTCCCTGCTTCTATGCTGCCTCCGTATCTGAAATTCTTATGCTTCAGTTTGACAGGCAGCTGCTGCATCCAATAGGAGCTGCACCATACGCCTTATGTTACCTACTGCTAGCACGCTCCCGTGCTAGTAACTTGTTTTGTACACCAACAATTCCATCATGCATATAATTTATACACCAATAATACTGCTTAGTTAGATAGTCAATTAAATCAGACAACTAAATTAAAGGAAAATAAAAGTGCAAAAAATGCTCTAATGCAGTGTTTCTCAACAGCCGGGCCATGGCCCACTACCGGGCCGCGACGGCCCTGCTGGTGGGCCGCGACCCGACATAGCCTCCAGACACTCGCTCTGACAAACCCACCTTTACACATCTCCAAAATTTCGGACGGGCCTGTTAGAGTGCCACTGCGCATGTCTGTTTGCACAGTGTGAGCGGGTAGCGGCGTACTGTGAGCGGGTAGTAGCAGCGTGCGGCGTGCAGAGCGTTAAGCATTGGCTCACAGGGGTAAGGAAGCCCACTGACACCAATGACATATAATTACGGCCACTGACACTAATCCTAATGTGTATATTTAGGGCGGCCACTGGACACCAATGTGCATGGGTAAACTATATATACAGCCGCTGACTATACAACTCAGCATACCACTGGGAACAGTGTCCCTGCGAGGACCGAAACGTTGACTGAATTTATGAAATAAAGATTATGCTATCTATCATAGAGTGCACCCAGGCATTTTTATGTACAGTGAATGCTTGGATCCACAAATTAGGATATATATATATATATATATATATATATATATATCTCGCACTGACACCAATATGTATGTGTACTGTGTATATATATATATATATATATATATATATATATATATATATATATATATATATATATATATATATAGAGAGAGAGATATATATATATATAGAGAGAGAGATATATATATCCCACTGACACCAATGTGTATATGTAAACTGAATATATATATATGGATCCCACTGACACCAATGAATTATCATATATTAACCCACTGTAATATATATATTATAATTATATGATAATTCATTGGTGTCAGTGGGATCCATATGTTATATAATATATATATATATATATATATATATATATATAGTTTACAGTGGGTTAATTTTATGATAATTCATTGGTGTCAGTGGGATATTAAAATGGATCCCACTGACACCAATTATTTATTACATAATTAAACCACTGTAGACTATATATATATATATATATATATATATACACACCCACTCCCGATGCTTACCGGGCCCTGGACAGGTCCGGCTAAAACTTACCGGGCCTTGAGGTCACTTAGGTTGAGAACCACTGCTCTAATATGTTTATCATGAGCCAGGCGGATGAGGTTAGCTATCATGAACCTTATCCACCTGGCCTTGTAGCGAGTAGGATTGTGCAATGCTGCCCCCTATTCGTACGCAGCCAATCTTGTGCAAGCAGGGCATGGCAATCATCCTGATTGGATTGGATTGTGGCAATTGAAATCTTCTACACTTTAGGAGCAGTTAAAGGACCAGTTAATACAGTAAATTTGCATAAGCAACAAATGCATGATAACCAGACAATGCAATAGCACTTAGGGGCCGAATTATCAAGGCTTGATGCCACTGTTTGTGCGTGAGCCTTCAGGCTCGCTGGAAACAGTAGTTATGAAGCAGCGGTTTAAAGACCGCTGCTCCATAACTTGTCCGCTGCCTCTGAGGCTGCGGTCTTCAATCCGCCCGATCCTATACGATCGGGCTGATTGACACCCCCTGCTAGCAGCTGATTGGCCGCGAATCTGCAAGGGGTGGCATTGCAAAATTCACCAGAACTTCTTGTGCAATGATAAATGCAGACATCGTATGCTGTCGGCATTTATCGATGTGCGGCAGACATGATACGCTACATCGTATTCTGTCTGTCCGCACTTTAGTAAATCTGCCCCTTAGTCTGAACTTCAAATGAGCAGTAGATTTTTTTTTTCTGACAAATTTCAAAGTTATTCCTATTTCCACTCCTCATCATGTGACAGCCAATCACAAATGCATATATGTATATTCTGTGAATTCTTGCACATGCTCAGTAGCAGCTGGTAACTTAAAAAGTGTAAATAAAAAGACTGCACATTTTGTTAATGGAAATAAATTGGAAAGTTGTTTAAAATATCATGCTTTATCTGAATCATGAAATTATAATTTTGACTTGAGTGTCCCTTTAAGTAACAGCGGTCTTAAGATCACAGTTACTTAACTAGTGTTTCAGGCTTGGTCGCGCAAGCCTAAAATACTGGGGCCTTGAAGCTACATTCACTGCTTAATAAATGGGACCCTATGTGCTTAACGCCTCCAAGGAAGTCATCTTTAGAGCAGCAATGCACTACTACTGGGACCTAGATCAACACATCTGGTGAGCCAATGACAAGGGACATATATGTGCAGCCTGAAATCAGCAGTTAGCTCCCAGTAGTGCATTGCTGCTCCTGGGCCTACCTAGGTATGTTTTTCAACAAAGGATACCAGAAGATTTTAATGTCCTTTTAACCACTTACTGGTGCCGCTTGGTGAAGCTCCACATCTTCATATTGGGTATTGCTATCTTGGACCAGTAAGAATAAAGAAAATGTGATAATAAAAGTAAAGTGATAAGTCTCTTATAATTGCATTTTCATTCTGAACTACGGATGTTTAAAGGGACAGTCTACACCAGAAATATTATTTTGAAAGATAGTTATTCCCTTTATTACCCATGCCCTAGTTTTGCAAAACCAACACAGTTATATTAAAGGGACAGTCAAGTCCAAAAAAAACTTTCATGTTTCAGATAGGGCATGTAATTTTAAACAACTTTCCAATTTACTTTTATCACCAATTTTGCTTTGTTCTCTTGGTATTCTTAGTTGAATGCTAAACCTAGAAAGGCTCATATGATAATTTCTAAGTCCTTGAATGCCACCTCTTATCACATGCTTTTTTATTTGCTTTTCACAACAGGGGAGAGCTAGTTCATGTGAGCCATATAGATAACATTGTGATCACTCCCGTGGCTTGTGGCAGACACTGCACTAATTGGCTAAAATGAAAGTCAATAGATAATAAATAAAAAGTTATGCGATCAGGGGGCTGTCAGACGATTCTTAGATATAAGTTAATCACAGAGTTAAAAGGTATATTAATATAACTGTGTTGGCTATGCAAAACTGGGGAATGGGTAATAAAGGGATTATCTATCTTTTTAGACAACAAAAATTCTGGTGTTGACTGTCCCTTTAATACACTTTTTACCTCTGTGATTACCTTGTATCTAAGCCTCTGCAGACTGCCCCCTTATTTCAGTTCTTTTGACAGACTTGCATTTTAGCCAATCAGTGCGTGAGCACAATGTAATCTATATGACACTCATGAACTAATGCCCTCTAGTGGTGAAAAACCTTCAAAATGCATTCAGATAAGAGGTGTCCTTTAAGGTCTAAGAAATTAGCATATGAACCTCCTAGGTTTAGCTTTCAACTAAGAACACAAAGAGAACAAAGCAAATTTGGTCATAAAAGTAAATTGGAAAGTTGTTCAAAATGGCATGCCCTATCTGAATCATAAAAGTTTATTTTGGACTAGACTGTCCCTTTAATTTTAACTTTCCTGTCCCTTTTATAGCTTGAAGACTTTTGTAACTTTTTAAAAAAAAAAAAAAAGTTTTTGTAAGGTCTTTTAGCTACTAAACTTTTTTCTACGTTTTAATATAAATAAATGCTGAAGAGTTGAAGAGTGCACAGCTGTAGGTGAATAATTTAAAGAATTGTTTAGACAAATATATATCAAAGGTGAAACTTTATCTCAGTTGTGAAACATGTGAGTGATACAGTTGTTTGTGATTGATATAACCAACATATTTTTGAACCTATAAATCAACCTCTTAGTACAAAACAGAGCTAAAAAAGTTCAATCTCACATGAGAAAACTGCACCATTTAACAGATATATATAGATGTAAAAGAAAGAACCCTCTGGAGCCGTAAAAGAAATAGTTTCATTAAATGCAGATTTGTAAATCATAAACAGATGCATTAGAAATTTAAATTTATTTTCCTTAATTTTATTTTTTTTTCTAAGAAATGTTATAATAATGTTAAAGGGACATGAAATACCAAATTTTTCTTTGAACACAACATTTTTTCTTTCATGATTCAAATACAGCCTGCAATTTTAAAGGGTCATTAAACACTAAACAAATGCTAGATAGAATGATGCATTCAAAGAAAAGATTAGTCTGAGATGGATTTTTTAAGGTTTTATTAGCTGTTTAAATATTGACAAAACAAGTGTAAAGTTTAAGGGGCCGATTTAACAAGGTCAGTATCCGCCCCAATGCCTCTGTTTCCGCACGAGCCTTCAGGCACGCTCGAAACAGGAGTTAAGAAGCAGCGGTCTTAAGACCGCTGCTCCTTAAAAGGACAGTAAACACCAGAATTTTTGTTGTTTAAAAAGGTAGATAATACCCATTCCCCAATTTTGCATAACCAACACAGTTATAATAATATACTTTTACCTCTGCGATTACCTTGTATCTATGCCTCTGCAAACTGCCCCCTTATTTCAGTTCTTTTGACAGACATGCATTTTTAGCCAATCAGTGCTTGCTCTTAGGAGCTTCACGTGCCGGAGCTCAATGTTATCTATATGAAACACATGAACTAACGCCTTCTAGTGGTGAAAAACTGTCAAAATGCTTTCCGATTAGAGGTAGTCTTCAAGGTCTAAGAAATTAGCACATGAACCTCCTAGATTTAGCTTTCAACTAAAAATACCAAGAGAACAAAGCAAAATTGGTAATAAAAGTAAATTGGAAAGTTGTTTAAAATTACATACCCTATTTAAAGGGACAGTAAACCTTAAAAATAATGTTATATAATTCTGCACATAGTGCAGAATTATATAACATTATATTAGCCAAACTTTGTAAAACCTAATATTCCCTTTTTATTTTGTAAAAATACAGCTGTTTTACAGACCCGCTCTCTGTACTCTGCTGAGCGGGTCTGTTGTTTTTACTGAGCGCATCGGGCCAGCTGTATAGTCACAGCCCGGCCCGACCGCGCCATTAGACACAGTGCAGCTCGCTCCCGCTCTGTCTGACAGCAGGAGCGAGCTGCACTGTGTCTAATGGCGCGGTCGGGCCGGGCTGTGACTATACAGCTGGCCCGATGCGCTCAGTAAAAACAACAGACCCGCTCAGCAGAGTACAGAGAGCGGGTCTGTAAAACAGCGGTATTTTTACAAAATAAAAAGGGAATATTATGATTTACAAAGTTTGGCTAATATAATGTTATATAATTCTGCACTATGTGCAGCATTATATAACATTATTTTTAAGGTTTACTGACCCTTTAAATCATGAACAATTTTTTGTGACTTTACTGTCCCTTTAACTCGTCCGCTGCCATCCGCCCGATCATATATGATCGGGTTGATTGGCACCCCCTACTAGCGGTCGATTGGCCACAAATCTGCAGGGGGCGGCATTGCACAAGCAGTTCACTAGAACTGCTTGTGCAATGATAAATACCGACAGCATATAGCTATAGCGGATCATGTCCGCTCACACATACATATATCGGCCCCTGTCTATAAAACAATAGGAGCTACCATGTTGTAACTTAGGTTACCTCCTCTGCTGTGGCCAATTAGGGACAGTTATAAATAGGTCACTAGATGTGCAGCCAATCGCTGTGTGGAAAATAACAGTGCTCTGCTCTTCCAATTCTAACAGAAACTGAAAAGCTCACAATTACAAAATGGAATTACAGGAAAGGGAACAAAATAAATAATAAATGTATATTGCAGAGTTTTATATAAATATATATATAATTTACCATTTTATATTACCATCTCAAAGTGTTTAATGTCCCTTTAAACAACTTTCCAATTAATTTCTATTATATTTTTTTTTCTCTCTTGGTATCTTTTGTGGAAAAGCAGAGTATAAATAATCTAAGGAGCATAAACGTGTCTGTAGCACTATATGGCAGCAATTTGCAAGAATATTATCCATTTGCTGGAGCACGAGATGGCAGCCCTATTTCTTGCAATGTAGTGCTCCAGACACCATCATGGGAATGAAGCAAATTTGATTATAGAAGTAAATCCAACACTTTTAAAAAATGGTATGCTCTGTCTGAATCACAAATGAAAATGTTTTGGTTTCATTTCCCCTTTAAATACTAAAAGCAAGAGTTTTTAACAGGGGGGGGTAGCCATATCCCTTGGGGATATGGGACTGGATTTTTTGATTACAGAAAAACTACAGCAAAAATCTTACTGGTTGTGTTTCTCTGATTTGCTGTTTTTATATAAATTAACTAGTCCTAAAGCCTGTGCACATGGGCCATTTTTTGTAGTACAGCGGTCCCACCCCTTGCTCTCTCTCTTCCCCCTCTCTTTTGCTCTCTCTCCCCCCCCTCTCTTTTGCTCTCTCTCCTCCTCTCTTTTGCTCTCTCTCCCCCCTCTCTTTTGTGCGCTCTCTCTCCCCCTCTCTTTTGCGCGCTCTCTCTCCCTCTCTCCTTTGCTCTCTCTCCCCTCTCCTTTGCTCTCTCTCCCCCCTCTCCTTTGCTCTCTCTCCCCCCTCTCCTTTGCTCTCTCTCCCCCCTCTCCTTTGCTCTCTCTCCCCCCTCTCCTTTGCTCTGTCTCCCCCCTCTCCTTTGCTCTGTCTCCCCCTCTCCTTTGCTCTCTCTCCCCCCTCTCCTTTGCTCTATCTCCCCCTCTCCTTTGCTCTCTCTGCCCTTTCTCTTTTGCCCCCTCCAACCACGTCCGGCCACGCCCCCATCACGGCACTACCGCCGACCACGCCCCCTCACCACGCCCGCTCCACCTGGCCACGCCCATGACACCCCCCCCCCCCCCCGCAACGGCTGATCTGATCTGAAGTTGATCCTAAAGGCCATGTATGTTTGTCCTTGCTCAGTCTCTACTGTGCATGACTACATCTGACAAACATACCTTTTATTATATAGGATATGATACAACCCTTATGATTTTCTTTCAGCTGCTCTGTTCCTATCTATCCAAATGTAAAATACAAATAATCGATTGACATCTCTTGAAGTCATACTGGTACCTTATGGGACTGGTGATGAGGATATTTTGGCATCACCATTAGAGGTCTGTAATCATAGAAAACATTAAGAACCCCTGATTTCAAGGGAAATTAAACTACTGGACATAACTTAACACAATGTGCATGCCAGAAAATATTGTTTAGGATATTCAAGGAAATTTGTTTTTTCAGATATTTTTCATTGTTTTTAGGAGTTTCCCAAAATTACCCACTTTGGGCCAAAATCAATTATTGGATGAACTCAGTTTTATTGTTAGAGTTTTCCATCCGACCACAGGACGTTTTTTTTTTTTGCTAGATTTCAGGGTTTACATAAGAATTTTATCCTAATTAATACAATAATATTTTTGGTACGCAACCTCATCCTAAGAACCTTTCAGAAGAGAGAGAACAGGACTCCTGAGAACAAAAGCTAGAATAACTTCCATGCCTGTTCATTTTTATTGCAACTTAGGGTGCGCGTTCTTTTAGCTCACTATGCCCCTTCACAGAGAAAAAATATCCTGTAGCATATCAGTCTGACCCTGCCCAATGGCAGTCCAGTGCCGAAATACCAGGCAATTCTTCTCTAAACAAGAGAAACAACAACCCCAGACAATCATTACGGCCTTCTGTGGGCCTCATCAGTGAGGTGCAGTTGCATCTCTCTAAGGGCATGTGGGCAAGGAGTCCACGTCTGGTTTCCCCATTACTCCTAGGGAGACCCAAGAGTAATTTGCATAAATATCAGAAGAGAGAGAACAGTAGTCCTGAGATAGAATAAAATCTAGAATAACTTCCATCCTAAGAACCTGGAAAGGACAGTCGGCCCCAAAGTTCTCAGTTCTCAAACAAGCTTTGATAACACAATGCACGTCAGATCAGTATAGACTACAGAATACTAGCGATCCAGAGTTGGCTGCGTATTTTAAAAAATGGACTGGGTTTATTTGCACCCTCCCTGAGATAGCACAAATTCAATTAATGAAACCATTGATAAATTCTGCTTATGTTCAATTGAATATATACGCTGGGCATCTCCCCAATGCGTGGTTAGGTCAATAAAAGATATCCCCAATAATCGCACCTCCCCTTGCTTCACTCCCCCCCCCTTTTGTTTTTGTTGTTTGTTTTTGTTTATGCTTTGTTTGTAGCAGTCCCTTTTGAATATTTAGTCCTTATTGGAATATTAATATTTTTTTATTTAACAATAAATGAATGTCCTAATATCTTGGCTACTTCTTTACTGTATCACTGTCTGATGATGTATTGCTCTTTTATTTTTGTTTATTGGACTTATCAATAATAGAATTTAGTTTAGGAAATTGTTTAATATAAATTTTAAAACACCAACAGTTTGGTTACAAGAAGCTTAATATATTTGGTTTTGTATTTGGTTTAACTATTGATGATTTGAAAGCATATAATTTTCTTTGCATCCTGCGTGATGCCAATTACTTGCTTGATATGCTGTACCTACTGTTGGCTTTAAATAAATATATTAAAACTAAAAAAAAAACTACTGTACATAACTTCAACACAATCAGGCCCATTTATCAAAGGGCTTGCGGACCTGATCCGACACTGCGGATCAGGTCCGCAAGACCTCGCTAAATGCGGAGAGCAATACGCTCTCCGCATTTAACATTGCACCAGCAGCTCACAAGAGCTGCTGGTGCAACGCCGCCCCCTGCTGACTCGCGGCCAATCGGCAGCCAGCAGGGAGCTGTCAATCAACCCGATCGTATTCGATCGGGTTGATGTCCGGCGATTCCTGTCCGCCTGTTCAGAGCAGGCGGACAGGGTTATGGAGCAGCGGTGTTTAGACCGCTGCTTCATAACTTGTGTTTCTGGCGAGTCTGAAGACTCGCCAGAAACACGGCCCTTCAAGCTCCGTACGGAGCTTGATAAATGGGCCTGCTAGTGCGCATGTGCAGGCCAGAAAATATCGTTTAGGATATTCGAGGAAATTTGTTTCCCCGAATATTCGTTCCCTGCTCTATTCGTTTTTTTTGTTTCGTTTTAAACAAAACGAAAATCAAATTTTTGTTAAACATTTCCATTGTTTTCATTGAATGAATGTAAATGTTTCAAAGCTACATAGGAAAAGTTGACCTGTAGCTACAATACTTATCTTAACGTGCTCTAGAAAGTACGCTAACATGATCCTCAAACACCTAGCTTTACGCTCTTGGTTCCCAAGACCTGCACTAACTTTAGTGCAGGTCCTGGGAGCTGAGCGCACTATGGGGCCCATTTATCATCCGTCTGTCTGACATGATCTGCTCAGCGGATCATGTCCGACAGACATTTATGAATGCTGACAGCATACGCTGTCGGCATTTATCATTGCACAAGCAGTTCTTGCAAACTGCTTGTGCAATGCCGCCCCCTGCAGATTTACGGGCAATTGGCCGCTAGCAGGGGGTGTCAATCAGCCCGATTGTATGAGATCAGGCGGATTGATGTCCGCAGCCTCAGAGCAGGCGGACCAGTTAAGGAGCAGCGGTCTTAAGACTGCTGCGTCATAACTGCTGTTTTCTGCAAGCCTGAAGGCTCGCACAGAAACAGGGGCATCAGGGGCCATTGGGTCCTTGATAAATTGGCCCATAAGTCTCCTGTTAGCGCGGCCGGGGCTCTGGCAATAAGAGGATCAGGTTAGCACACTCTCCAGCGCTTTAACGTATTTAAATGAAATGAATACTGATGAATTTTATCAGTATTTTTCATTTTCTTTAAAGTTAATTATGCACAGTTAAAACACAGTATCTCATTATCCCCATGTATATAAACATAATCGCCGTATTTTTTTGAATAAAAAATATTAATATTTGCAGTTTTTTACTAACGTTTTTATGCATCCGTTTTCGTCCTGACTCCTCCCATCTTATACTTCCTGTCTTTCTCAGTCTTTAAGTATAGAGCGGTCCCACCCGCTCTATACGTATCATATATGCGCGTTCACAAGGAGCAAGACCATTTGCGCATGCGATTGACAATACTGCTGGGCTTCAATGCGCAGGCGTCTCCCTCAATACTGCTCCCTCCAATGCGCAGGCATCTCCCTCAATACTGCTCCCTCCAATGCGCAGGCGTCTCCGAATCGGCCACGAGCTTTGTGATGTGTATAATGCAGATTAGATGTGACGCATGCGCAGATGGGCCAATATGAAGATGTCGTAGTGTCATGGCCACCTAACGGCCAGGATTTCAATTGGCACAGAGACATACGTAATGAGGAAGTAGAAAAATGATAGAATAACGGGTTGTTATTACTGAAGACGATATTGGGATTTAAAAATAGGTAAAACTTCGTTTTAAAAAAAAATGTAAGAAATTTGATGAATGAAAGTAATTGTTACTACTCATCATGCTATTGATTTTCCTCCTGTGCCAGCAGCTGTCTTCAGAGCCATTCTCCTATTTAACTCTTTACAGGTGCTGGTTGGGAAAGCTCTGCATCTTCATACAGGGGCGCCGCTATCTTGTATGTCACATATTCTTTCTCTTTGTGACAGAAGTTGGGAACATTTACAGATGAGCAATGTTGCTGACTTTTTTTTTTACAGCCGTATCAGGCGCTTTGGGTTCACACAAAATACAGAGTAGGAGGTTTACATTTTTGCAGCTGCATACACTATATAACTAGGTCACATTAGTAATTTAGAGCAATGCAGGCACTGCAAAAATTCTAACCCAACAACATAGCTGTTGGCAACTTCACTGATGAGTGAATGCACACCACTTCTGTCATGTTCCAAGATGGCGACACCCAGTATGAAGATGTGGAGCTTCATCAACCAGCACTGATAAAGGGAAAGGCATTTCATTTTAAACAACTTTCCAATTTACTTCTATTATTTAATTTGCTTTGTTTTCTTGCTATCCTTATTTGAAAAGCATACCTAAGTAGGCTAAGAACAGTAGAGGGTTGGGAACTAGCTGCTGATTGGTGGCTACACATATATGGCTCTTGACATTGGCTCATTTAATGTATTCTGCTAGTGTCCAGTAGTGCACTGTTGCTCCTTTAACAAAGAATACAAAAAGAATTAAGCTAAATTGATAACAGAAATAAATTGGGAAAATGTGTTTTAAATAATATGCTCTTTCTGAATCATAAAAGAAAAATGCTGGGTTTCAATAATATTAGCATCCATTAAGACGGCTGTTATTTAGCCAAACAATAACATGATGAGTATTAACCATTTAATGTTGTTATAAACAGCAGTTTAACCCCTTCATGCCGTTAGGATGTCCCATGCTGTCCTAACAGCGATGGTCTTAAACGCCATTAAGACGGTATGGAATGTCCTAACTTATATGGTGTCCTGCAGCTCCCTCCTTTGACACAGCCAAGAGTCAGCTTCGAAATCATGTAATCACATCGACTATCGCGGGATTTCATTTTTACTTCAAGTGTTTACATCTGAACTTCGTTCCAAAGTTAACACTAATGTGCAGGTGTTCGGACAAAATAGCCAACCCGACAAATTAGCCAACCGCGTCACTTCTTGTGACAAGGCATCAGCTGTTTCAAAATGTCTCACCTTCATGTGCATACGTGCCTCGTTATGGCATTCCTGGCCACAGACATCAGTACTTCAGTGTCAAATTCCTCGACACAGGAAGTGATGTGGTTCGCTAATTTGTCGGGTTCGCTATTTTGTCCCTTTAATATTTTTATTTACACACAGGTGGATATACACACACAAACCACCTAGTTAGTAAAAATATTAAAAAAACATTTTATATATATATATATATATATATAAAGTTATAGCCTTTCTATAGGTATAGTGAAAATCATAGATACATTTAAATATAATTTAATCTTTCTAGGTGTTTTGCCAGGCAATCACAGATAAACACAGGGCTCTTTCTGGACGATTTTTTGAGCCAAAAATCTCACATTAAGTAACCTGCAGTGTCCTTATTTAGGAACAATGCCAGGCATGCTGACTCAAACACAAAACACTTCCTATCTTCAAAGAACCTGTGGCCATATGAGTAATTTCAGGATGTGCCATTTTACTATGGGATTGTTCTATTTTGTCATTTCAACAGCGTACATTGTTTAAACTTACTTTCCTCTTGCAGATTTTCATTTTAAATCATTATTAAATTACCTTTATTTAGGTTAAATTAAACAGACATTCTAAAACAGAGATTATATGCACTGATAGATTCATTAGCTCACTATCTGGCTAACTCACGCAAATGGGTTAAACAAACTAAAAATAAAATCCCACTCGGGAACCACACGCACTGCTGCTCTGGAAAAGAACAGGGACAAATAGATGCCTAATTGTTGCTGCGATTTCTTGTTGGCTGACTCTACCTATGTGTTTTACCCCTCTGCAAAACTGTTATACATTTTTTACAATTTTTTTTATCCTGCTTCCTTTGATATGGGCAACTGAGGACAGACATGAGGTCCGACACATATCAACCAATCACTGTGCAGCATTTAGGAATTCTAATGTACTCCAGGATCTCTGAGGGGCATGGAAATACTTTAATTTTCAGAGACAAATTACAGGAAACAGCCTAAATAAACACTGTGCATTGCAATGTTTTTTTATTTTTTTCAAATATGAAAACAATTTAGAGGAATAAAATTTTGAGTCGAATGTCCCTTTAAAGGAATAGTCTAGTCAAAATTAAGCTTTCACGATTCAAATAGAGCATCAATTTTAAGCAACTTTCTAATTTACGCCTATTACAAATTTTTCGTTCTCTTGGTATCTTTATTTTAAAAAGAAAGAATGTAAGCTTAAGTAGCCGGCCCATTTTGGGTTCAGCACTTGGGTAGCGCTTGCTGATTGGTGGCTAAATTTAAACACCAATCAGCACGCGCTACCCATGGTCATAACCAAAAATGGTCCGGCTCCTAAGCTTACATTCTTGCTTTTCAAATAAAGATACCAAGAACACAAAGAAAAATTGATAAATGGAGTAAATTAGAAAGTTGCTTAAAATTGCCTGTTCTATCTGAATCATGAAAGTTAAATTTTTCTCAAAGAAGAGTTTCTAGCTTTTGGAGGATTTATGGGTGTTTGCAATAAACAAGCTGAATGAGAGGAGCTTGTTTTACACATTTGAATAAGGCTTGGCAAAACCCCTTAGTAAACCCAACTTTAAAACTATTTGCTTAGTTTCCCTTTTTAGATTGAAGAATGCACTGGACAGATGGTGATCTCTTTCAAAATTTGCATCAAATCTAAGTCCAGGGGTATAAATAGACCTTACAGTGCGAAGGCTGTGAATGGTGATTATTTCAATATCTCACTTTCTGCTATTTGCAATCAATAAAGGCTGAGCCAGCAACCATACTTGAGTAGCTACTTCTTCTATATGACTGTGAGTCATACTTCCCCGTCGGTTACTAAGTGCTAAAGAACATTCACTTGTACAATTATCCTGTGTGGTCCCTTTATCATACTGGTAAAGGGAAATCCTTACACTTTCAGTACATTGTGAGGCCTGTTTTGTTGGGGGGATCCTATAGTCTGGATCCCCTATAAGATTTACTACAGATTACTATATAATCACACAAAGAAATCTTAAACATTACCTTTGACTGAGATATAGTTCTTTAACAAGTGAAATACAAGATAGAAACATACATATTAATTGCATTCACTATACCACCTAATGACAAATAGTATGCTCCCTAGTTCCCCATCTTCATGAGGTGATGAATTAAAATGCATTCATAACTATTTTTGCAAAGTACTCAGAGGATATAAACTTTTTTTTTTAGCAAAACTAGAGAACAATGCTTGTGATCTTGGAGTTTGGGTGTGGAGAGGTTGCAACGCAGAGAGAAAAGAAGGCCAATTGGACAGAATGCTGGACCAGAAGAATGAGGATGAATGGCCTGGTCAGTAAGTGAGAGCGGCTGATCAGGCAAGATTGAAGTTGGTCATGAAGAGTGCAGGGCCAACCTTGATAACAGGAGAGAATAGGAGTTCACAAACAACAAATAGGAAGAAACAGGGCTTCTGCAATTATATGTCACAGGGTTTTATTTCAGGGGTTGAGAAATGTGGAAATAATAGAGAGGAATTGCTTAAAATGCCCAACTCTACTTGATCTATATACAACTTGA
Source organism: Bombina bombina (assembly GCF_027579735.1). NCBI lineage: Eukaryota > Metazoa > Chordata > Amphibia > Anura > Bombinatoridae > Bombina > Bombina bombina. Next base: position 785,017,458 of record NC_069504.1, on the reverse strand, counting down.
TCAAGATGACTTGGGGCCAATATCTCAGCCTAATAGGGCAGTACCCGGGTTGGGACGCATGTTAAGCTGCATTCATTTTCTGGCCTGTGGCAGTTTTAAAATGACAGAGGGTGTTGTCAGTGAAATGTCATAGTCCACCTTCTCCAAGATCCTGCCACGTTTTCCAACTTCCCTACGCATTTGCTACAACAGATTTAATTCCTTCCCATCAACTTCTTTCTGCTCTGCAACTGGGCTTCAGCCTGTCATAACCAGAGCTATGACATATTACAGAGGCTGGAAACCTAGATCCCCCAATGGTTGTAAAAATCTATAAACCTACAGGGCCAATTAATTAGCTCATGAAACTAAATGCTGCAAATGGAATCTAAAATGCACTACCTCTTAAACACCTTGCCTCTTAAAATTCCTGCAATCCTACCTCCAACTGTCCCTATCTCCAATATTCCAACTGCCTCTCCTCTACCTGATACATCTGTACAATCCTCTATGAAAGTGACAGCCCAAAATACCACCTCCTGCTCCTTCATCTCAGTGAAGAGAAGATTTTATTCAGTGTGGCATTGTCTTAAATCTAGGATTTATGCTTCCTAATAGACTAATAGAAATAGAGAGATAGAGCCAATCCATTTAAATATAAAACATAACGTTTATTCGTCCCATCCGGGTAGTTAAAAGTTCATAATACACTCCACCACAATACAATACAAATACCAGGATAAAAGCAGCTGTGGATTAGAGCATACGCGTTTCGGCTTGAGCCGTATTCATAGCTAATAGACTAGTCATATTATTTTAAGTCATTTTTCCTCTGTCAGAAAAAGAGAGAGAGCACCAACAACTCACAGGATTGTGTTTCAACTATGGAAAATGGACCTATATATATATATATATATATATATATATATATATATATATATATATATATATATATATATATATATATATATATATGTGTGTGTGTGTGTGTGTGTGTGTGTGTGTAACCAGACTGAATGCAAGCCCTGGTGAACATCTACTTAAAAAGACATTTTTTAAAAATTTTTACACCCTGCCCCAAAAATATTATGTCTAAAAAAAGGCCTTAAACCTGGGGTGGGGTGGGGGGCGGCAGAATTTTGAGTGCCTAGGGCAGCACAAAACCTAAATACGCCCCCTGACCACAGTATAAAACAATGCAGGAAAACCTAAGGGTTTTAAAGGAACACAAGGCTTTGTATAAATTCTCTTGGTATCCTTAGTTGAAAAGCATACCTAGAAAGGCTAAGGAGCAGAAAGGCGCCACAAGGAGCCAGCTGGTGATTGGTGGCTATGTACTTATGACTTTTGTTATTAGCTCACTAAATGGGTTCAGATAGGTCCCGGTAGTACATTGTTGTTCTAGAGCTGACTTTAAAGAGAAAGTCTACTCCAAAAAAAAATGTATTTATTAGCAGCTAATAAAAAAGCATGTGATAAGAGGCTGTCTGTAGTGGCTTAGAAACAGGCAGGCATTTAGAGGTTTAAATATTATAAAGTATAGTAATATAACAATGTTGGTTGTGCTAATATGGGGAATGAGTAGTAAATGTGTTGTCTATCTTTTTAAACAATAACAATTTTGGAGTAGTCTGTCCCTTTAATTATGTTTTAACCCCTTTGCCATGCTTAGAGTATATTATTTTTGTACTGTTGCTTGCATATAACACATTTTTGTTTTTGCAATGCAATGCTCCTTTAAAAAGTATTTTCTAAGAATATGCCCTTGTCTATGCAAGCAGTTGATTTAAAGCCTACTGGATTAGGGACTGTTTGTCTATCTGCCCAGCTGTGACTATTAGGGAAAGTGTGGACATGAAGGGGTTAATAGCATTTAGCCTCTAGTTCCATTACACCTATACAAGGACCTAAAGGGACACCAAATTTACTCCCATATCCTACCCACACCACCCCAGATTAACGTTACTTCCACCACCAAGAGTTTTGAGATTAGGGTGTCTTGGGAACCCAATAACTCACATGAATAACAATTAGGTAACGTGACTTTAAAGGGACACTAAACCCATTTTTTTTTCTTCATGATTCAAATAGAGCATACACTTTTAAGCAACTTTCTAATTTACTCCTATTATCAATTTTTCTTTGTTCTCTTGCTATCTTTATTTAAAAAGCAGGAATGTGATGCATAGGAGAACCTGGGTTATGCTTGCTTTTTGGTGGGCAAATGTAAGTCTCCAATAAGCAAGCACTATCCATGGTGCTGAACCTAAAATGGGCTGGCTGTTAAGATTTACATTCCTGCTTTTAATATAAAGATAGCAAGAGAACGAAGAAAATTTGATAATAGGAGTAAAATAGAAAGTTTCTTAAAATTGCATGCTCTATCTGAATCATGAAAGAAAAAAAAATTTGGTTCAGTGTCCCTTTAACCTTATCTCTCTACAGAGTGTAAATTCAGATATTAGAGCCCAAAGACAGAATTAAATTATTAATATTTTAATAACAAAAGTCAAATTACAAAAACAGAAGACATACAAAAGAACAAGAATAAATGAAAAAATACAGTTCTTAAAAATAAAATGTGACAAACTAAACATAATACCTACACTTTGCACATATCATTAAGCTTCCATTAGGTTTGTGGGAACTCCCTTCAGATGTTGTTCTCATGTTGTCCCAGTGGAGTTCTGATATAATGTTGCTGCACATTCAATTATATCTCAGAGCCTTGTCAAGACCCCAGCCCCTTTGTTAATTATGACCACTTTTTGGAATTCCTTATCTAACAATACTAAGAGACTGCAGGCACCAGGAGAGGGTGGGTCTTTATAGCAATGCAGGCTAGGAGACAAACAGATCAAGTTAACACTGGCATTGCTGGGAAACCACACTACCTCTGCAAGTCCAGGTATTAACTACTCCACGTGAGTGTATCAAAAAAGACTGTGTCTTCTAAGACCAATAACAGAAATACTTTTTTTTTAAAATAGATTTTATTGGTAAAATATAATCAATACAATATTAAAATGAACAATGTGTAAACTGCAAGAGTTCTTGCGTACAGCAGAATTGTACAATACATATCCAATAGCTTGCTATAACTTCTAAAACAGTAGTTCTCAGTAGTGTAGAGTCTTGGGCGTATAGCTATGATGAAGTCCTTTTTGTATTTCTCATTCTGACTCTATGCAATATCCAGAGAACGCAACAGGGTGTTTTATTGGTACCTGAGGAGGCGTTGTTTGAATGGGCAAGGACTGTCCCTGCTGAACTACATTTAGCTTTTAAAAATTTAAGATAAAAACATCAGTATTATTGCATATATATTATATTATTAAACCCTGAGCATAAAAGAGACCAGTTTGTAAGAGAAGAGGTGAAGTCAAAAAAGATAGAGAATAGAAAAGAGATAAAGAACAAGGATGAGCAGAAAAGCAGAAAGACCCAGCTAGGATTTAGGGGAAGGGAGGGGGAAGGGAGGGGGAAGAGGGGGTTAAACTCAATAGCCGCGTTCGGGCAGACTCAGGAGCTAGTGGAGGCACTTCGCTTCCAGCGATGACGTGGCGCTAGGTGACGTCACAAGCAAGGGAGCTTAGAGAAAACGTTTGCTGCACAATAATGGACTTTGCGCATGCGAACATTTAAGCTCCCTTGTGTATTACATGCTCAACCCTCTGCAGCCCATTGGCTATCTATTACTAAATAGGGCTAATAAATAGCCAATGGGCTGCAGAGGGTTGAGCATGAGTGTAGCGAAATTCAAGTAGCCCTGCCACCCCTGAATTCATGGAAACAAACGATGATTAGATACCCCACTATGTCTAAGCCTCACTATGAATAAATACAAAATACCCCACTTTTTGCCAATACCGTCGCCAGCCCACCCCGTGAGGGAAATAGTAGTTAGTTGGCACAATGATTGAACGTCAGGTCTATTATGTGTTTTATATATATATATATATATATATATATATATATATATATATATATATATATATATATATATATATATATATATATATATAAAATATGATTTTTAGTGTGCTATAGAGAATGTAGCCCATTTATTTTCACTTCATACGCTACATATGGGCTACATTCTCTAGAGCACACGAAAATTCGTTATATATATATATAAACATGGCAGCCTCCATGAGCAACACGTGTGTAGAGGCTGCCATGTTTCCAAGCGTCTGAGCTTGCTCTGAAAAGTTCCAGCTTTTCCAGCACGCTGGAAGCGCTGGGAATTACGTCAGCAGAGCGCTCAAAAAACGCCAGGCATCTCACTTGCAAGTGTGAGGAAAACGATCCAAGCAAGTTCCAGTTGGCTTGGAGCGCTGCCTGAACGCAGCCATTGTTGTAGAGGGGTTGTATGTGTAACGGATTCCCAGTAAAACATGACCTCCTGAAAGAAGGTCATGTTTCCAGATTTAAAGTATGAGAATTCCTCAGAAGAGAGGAATTTAGATGTAGTGAGTATACACTCTTGCATAGTAGGTGTCAGGGAAGTTTTCCATTTTTTAGCTATTAATAACCTTGCACTATTAATACCCATTTGTAATAGTTTCCATCTTGTTTTACATTGTTTTCCAGATTTATAATTAAAAAGGGCAGTGATTGGTGTTAGTATGAAGGAATTTCCCATTAGTTCCTTATAAAAGGTTTCAATTTTTTTTCCAAAATAGGGACAAGTGTTTACATTGCCACCAAATGTGTGACACAGAAATACTTTTTATAGCAAAATAATAAGAATATAATACAAGTTTTTTGTTTGTTTTCTTTGCTATTGTTAATTTAGTATACCCATGATTTCAATACCAGAAACCATTGATAAATTACACTAAAATTGGATTTTGTAGCTATAACAGAATCATGGTACAATGATTATCATGACTGGGACATTGTCATACCGGGATACAAGTTATTTTAAATTAACAGATTATGAAAGAAAGGAGGAGGTGTTACCCTGTATATAAAAGAAAATATAAAGGCTACTGAAAGTTTAGGAAATAATGATGATGAGAAAAGTATTTGGGTGACTGTGGAAACTGGGGATAAAAATGTGTTTAGAATAGGGGTTGTATATAGACCTCATTTAAAGGATGAAAGACTGGACAATCTGTTAATATTATAAATAAATAAAATTACCATGAAGGGTAAGGTTTAAGTAATGGGGGACATAAAGACTGGAAGATTTCCTGTGCTAGATCAGTTAGAAGCGGGTGTATTCTTGAATCCTGGAAGTAGAAAAAACAACCCAGCGCTGAGATCTAATATACAAAGCTGCTGTAAAGGAGAAGGTTTCCCCACAAAACCTTAACAGTGCTAGCACAGGAAAATTACAATATCTGCAGATGTCAATTAATTACACTGTAGATTTAGATATAAACCCAAATATCCGAATTTTATTGATCAATTTTTAGATCTAGATCTCTATTTCAGCATGACCCTCACTGACAAATCTAATCATATTGTAGATTCTGCTCAAAAAAATGATAATCTGGTTCTACCTTAAAGGGACAGTCTACACCAGAATTTTTATTGTTTTAAAATATAGCTAATCCCTTAATTACCCATTCACCAGTTTTGCATAACCAACACAGTTATAATTATATACTTTTAACCTCTGTGATTATCTTGTATCTAAGCCTCTGCAAACAGCCTCTTTTTTCAGTTTATTTTGGCCTAGACTGTCCCTTTAAAATCATAAAATTTTTACTTTTTTAAGTGATTTTTTATCTTTCTTATCTTTTTTTATCTATTTATAAACATTGTATAAACATGTTTATGAATTTTTAAATCTTTTGAATTTTTAATTGGATTAAAACCTATATTATCCTCTATATCGGTAATCAAAGTGTGTGATGGCTTTTGTAAGGACTTTATATATTGTAAATAATAGAGAATACACTTTAAATTGATATGTCCCTTTAATATGTTATTGTGTGTAAGGCATACCACTTTAAGTGTAAGGTATAAAACCCTAGTCCTTAGGCATAATGAGCATCAAGCTTGACAAAGGCTGTATGCAGCTGAAACGCTTTGCTCTATTTGTGAGACTTCCAGGCATCCGTAGCTCTATCCGTGAGACATCGATTCATCTGTAGTCTTAAGGAAACTGACGCCGCAGGAGTTCATTCTAACTCAATTCAGGAGCGACATTTCACCGAGGAGCCGAGGTTCTGATACGATCCCAGGAGGATAACATACGGCTTCCGGTGTAAGTATAAATGTACACCTTGCCGTTGTGAATTTTATATGCTTTAAAGGATTTCCCTGTCCTCTCTCTCGCCCACCTTCTGCAGCTTTATGACTTCAAACTAATGCAGCTAATACTGGCTAAAGACAAAATTGTTTAATTTTCACATACAACTAACCAACAAACTTTTAACAGCTGAATAAGACCTCTAAACAATAAGACCGCTTCTCTGTTACAAAAAATGGACTTTTGCTTTGCAAACATATGCTACACTTCAATACTGTTATATATGTCTTGTAGGTCCAGATAATAATGAGTATATGCTTTTTATGCCTTTTTGATGTGCAATTTTGTGTTTTTTGTGCTTTATTGTTATCCATTACCACTGTGCACAGTGATTTATGTGTATATATATATATATATATATATATATATATATATATATATATATATATATATATTCTTTTAACCAACTAGTTTAATTAAAATATTATATTTTACCTATATAGGGTCTTTAAAAAAGCCATTTTTTTACACATTAAGCTACCTTTTAGGCAGCGCAGCTGTAATCCATTACTAATCTGCAGGCTCTGCAGATATTGTAATTTTCCTATATTCTTGAATCCTTCCCAGTGGAATCACTTGAGCAATTGATTAAGGAACCAACTCAAAAGGAAGCTATATTAGATTTAATACCTACAAACAGTTATACAGTATCAGATGTGTTTGTAGGTGAGAACTTAGGGCCTAGTAATCATAGATCTGTTTGGTTTAGTATTCATGTGCAGGCACTGTGCATCCAGACTAAAACAAAAGTTTCATACTTTAGGAAAACTGATTTTTCATACATCGGAGATTACCTGAATAACTATTTAAAATGGCAAGTTTATTTTGGGGGCACAGGAACAATGGGCATGTTTGAAGGATGCCATTTTAGATGCAACCACACACTGTAGTAGTCTTGTTTGTAAAAGTAAAAGAAAGAGGACACCAATATGGTTTTCAAAAAAAGTAGCACATGCTGAAAAGGCAAAAAAGATAGATTATTGAAATTACAGACATTCACTGACAAATTATGATATGCAAATATAGAGACTCCAACAAAAAAAACTAAGCAGTTAATTAGGAAGGTTAAAGCTCATGCGGAAGAGACGATAGCCTAGTCAGTAAAACATGGGGACAAAACTTTCTTTAGATATATCAGTGAAAGGAGAAAAACTAAGGTTGGAATAGTAAAACTGAAAACAGTTGATGGTAGAATAGTAGATGAAGATAAGCAAATTGCAGACTTTCTCAATTATTACTTCTGTCATCACAAAAAATTGTGGATAGAATGTCTTCATTAAGAGATGCTACTAAAAATGTAAATGGACTTACCGATTATCTTGGTTTAGCTCTACAAAATATTATGTGGGACAATAGTTAAATTTGGGTTAAAACTGTAATGGAGCGGTTATTTGATGAACACCATGATTATCTTGATTTTGATCATGCCTTGCTCAAACCTTGTTCATTAAAGTTTAATACGCTACCTCTGGTCACAAGGGAAATTTCAATACTTAGGAATCCTCTCTTAATTAAGTCAGAATCCTCTGACTTAATTAATTTGATGTCAGGTTACACTTCCTAGCATTTTGCTATGTGGAAACAAAAAGGTATCCCACAGATTAAACAGTTGATAGACACAACTGGCAATTTCAAATCATCTGAGAAATTGGAGGAGTTTAAAGTGACATGAGATATTTTTTTTCATGATTCAGATAGAGTATATGATTTTAGACAACTGTCTTAATTTGCTATTATCTAATTTGTTTTTTTTCACTTTGTATCCTTTGTTGAAAAGGATACCTAGGTAGGCTAGGGAGATGCTGATTGGTGGCTGCACATATATGCCTCTTGCTATTGGCTTACTGTTGTGTTCAGTTAGATCCCAGTAACGCATTGCTGCTTCTTCAACAAAGGATACCAAGATAAGGAAGCAAATTAGATAACAGAAGTAGATTGTAAAGTTGTTTAATCCCTTAACGACCAGCTCCGTACCCTGTACAGCGCTGGTCGTTATGCTCTTAAGAACCAGTGACATACCCTGTATGTCGCTGCAGCCCTCGGCCTCTCTCTGCCGTGATATCGCTAAAAATAGCGATATTGCGCTATTTTTGCATGCCCATGAGTGGGGCAGTGCAGAAATAGAAGGGCAGAGTTACTGATGCAGAGAGGGCCACTCTGTGGCCCTCTCTGCATCGGACAGTGGTCGTGCTGATCGTTGGTTGGTGGGAGGGTAAGGAGGGAGGCGGGTTGGCGGCCCATCGCTGGAGGGGGCGGGAGGGCGCGGGAGGTGGGCAGGAAGGGGTCGGACTGCCACACAAGAAAAAAAAATTAGTCAGAGCGGCAGGGAAGAGGAAGGAGGGAGGGGGAAGGAGGGAGAGGGGTGTATCATAAAGTGGAGGGTGGGAAAGCGATCTGGGAGGGGAGTAAATGAGGTGGGGGCAGCTAACACCACAGAAACAATATGTGGGGGTTTTTTTGTAAAATAAATAAAATGGCCAAATTTTAGGGGGGGGGAAATGGTGGATCTAGTTAGAGGAGGGAGGGTTAGAGAGCTGTTTGGGGGCGGTCAGGGAGGTTGGGCGGTAAGGGCATATCCTACACTGCAGAAAATATTAAAAAATATATTTATTTTTTTTAAAAAAAAAGCCTTTTATTTTAGTACTGACGGACTTTCTGCCAGTACTTAAGATGGGGGTGACCATTGCGGGGTGGGGGAGGGAAGAGAACTGTTTGAGAGGGATCAGGGGGTGTGATGTGTCAGGTTAAGAGGCTGATCTCTACACTAATGGTAAAATTAACCCTACAAGCTACCTAATTAACCCCTTCATTTAGCAGCCTTCTAATTACCAAAAAGCAATGCCAAAGGCATATATGCTATTTCTGAACAAAGGGGATCCCAAAAAAGCATTTACAACAATTTGTGCCATGATTGCATATGCTATTTGTAAATAATTTCAGTGAAAAAGCTAAAATTGTGAAAAGTTAGTTTTTTTTTTAATTTGATCGCATTTGGCGGTGAAATAGTGGCATGAAATATACCAAAATGGGCCTAGACAGTGGCGTCACTAGGGGGTGCGGACCGCACACGGGTGACACTCTCCAGGGGGTGACACCACCAGCAATTTTTTTTTAATTTTATTGAAATTCAAAGAAATATTATGTAGAGATGCATAGATTTTTTTATTAGAGGGGCCAGCAGTTGCAAACATTAGTGGGACTGGGCTGACGTGCTGTCATAGGAGGCAGGGCCTCACCTGTCCTATGTGTGTAATTACATCATTTAATACATTTTAATAATAAAAAAAAAACAGAATTTATGCTTACCTGATAAATTACTTTCTCCAACGGTGTGTCCGGTCCACTGCGTCATCCTTACTTGTGGGATATTCTCTTCCCCAACAGGAAATGGCAAAGAGCCCAGCAAAGCTGGTCACATGATCCCTCCTAGGCTCCGCCTACCCCAGTCATTCGACCGACGTACAGGAGGAATATGCATAGGAGAAATCATATGATACCGTGGTGACTGTAGTTAGAGAAAATAATTCATCAGACCTGATTAAAAAAACCAGGGCGGGCCGTGGACCGGACACACCGTTGGAGAAAGTAATTTATCAGGTAAGCATAAATTCTGTTTTCTCCAACATAGGTGTGTCCTGTCCACGGCGTCATCCTTACTTGTGGGAACCAATACCAAAGCTTTAGGACACGGATGAAGGGAGGGAGCAAATCAGGTCACCTAAATGGAAGGCACCACAGCTTGCAAAACCTTTCTCCCAAAAATAGCCTCTGAAGAAGCAAAAGTATCAAATTTGTAAAATTTGGCAAAAGTGTGCAGTGAAGACCAAGTCGCTGCCTTACATATCTGGTCAACAGAAGCCTCGTTCTTGAAGGCCCATGTGGAAGCCACAGCCCTAGTGGAGTGAGCTGTGATTCTTTCAGGAGGCTGCCGTCCGGCAGTCTCATAAGCCAATCGGATGATGCTTTTAAGCCAAAAGGAAAGAGAGGTAGAAGTTGCTTTTTGACCTCTCCTTTTACCAGAATAAACAACAAACAAGGAAGATGTTTGTCTGAAATCTTTTGTAGCCTCTAAATAGAATTTTAGAGCACGGACTACGTCCAAATTGTGTAGCAAACGTTCCTTCTTTGAAACTGGATTCGGACACAAAGAAGGTACAACTATCTCCTGGTTAATATTTTTGTTGGAAACAACCTTCGGAAGAAAACCAGGCTTAGTACGCAAAACCACCTTATCTGCATGGAACACCAGATAGGGCGGGGAACACTGCAAAGCAGATAACTCAGAAACTCTTCTAGCAGAAGAAATTGCAACCAAAAACAAAACTTTCCAAGATAATAACTTAATATCTACGGAATGTAAGGGTTCAAACGGAACCCCTTGAAGAACTGAAAGAACTAGATTAAGACTCCAGGGAGGAGTCGAAGGTCTGTAAACAGGCCTGATTCTAACCAGAGCCTGAACAAACGCTTGAACGTCTGGCACAGTTGCCAGCCTTTTGTGAAGTAAAACAGATAAAGCAGAGATCTGTCCCTTCAGAGAACTTGCAGATAATCCTTTCTCCAAACCTTCTTGTAGAAAGGATAGAATCTTAGGAATTTTTATCTTGTTCCATGGGAATCCTTTAGATTCACACCAACAGATATATTTTTTCCATATTTTATGGTAAATTTTTCTAGTTACAGGCTTTCTAGCCTGAATAAGAGTATCTATTACAGAATCTGAAAACCCATGCTTTGATAAAATCAAGCGTTCAATCTCCAAGCAGTCAGTTGGAGGGAAACCAGATTCGGATGTTCGAATGGACCCTGAACAAGAAGGTCCTGTCTCAAAGGTAGCTTCCATGGTGGAGCCGATGACATATTCACCAGGTCTGCATACCAAGTCCTGCGTGGCCACGCAGGAGCTATCAAGATCACCGAAGCCCTCTCCTGATTGATCCTGGCTACCAGCCTGGGAATGAGAGGAAACGGCGGGAATACATAAGCTAGGTTGAAGGTCCAAGGTGCTACTAGTGCATCCACTAGAGTCGCCTTGGGATCCCTGGATCTGGACAAGGAACCTTGAAGTTCTGACGAGAGGCCATCAGATCCATGTCTGGAATGCCCCATAATTGAGTTATTTGGGCAAAGATTTCCGGATGGAGTTCCCACTCCCCCGGATGGAAAGTCTGACGACTCAGAAAATCCGCTTCCCAATTTTCCGCTCCTGGGATGTGGATTGCAGACAAGTGGCAGGAGTGATCCTCCGCCCATTGAATTATCTTGGTCACTTCCTCCATCGCCAGGGAACTCCTTGTTCCCCCCTGATGGTTGATATATGCAACAGTCGTCATGTTGTCTGATTGAAACCTTATGAATTTGGCCTTTGTTAGATGAGGCCAAGCTTTGAGAGCATTGAATATCGCTCTCAGTTCCAGAATGTTTATCGGGAGAAGAGATTCTTCCCGAGACCATAGACCCTGCGCTTTCAGGGGTTCCCAGACCGCGCCCCAGCCCACCAGGCTGGCGTCGGTCGTGACAATGACCCACTCTGGTCTGCGGAAGCTCATTCCCTGTGACAGGTTGTCCAGGGTCAGCCACCAACGGAGTGAATCTCTGGTCTTTTGATCTACTTGAATCGTCGGAGACAAGTCTGTATAATCCCCATTCCACTGTCTGAGCATGCACAGTTGTAATGGTCTTAGATGAATTTGTGCAAAAGGAACTATGTCCATTGCTGCAACCATCAATCCTATTACTTCCATGCACTGCGCTATGGAAGGATGAAGAACAGAATGAAGTACTTGACAAGAGCTTAGAAGTTTTGATTTTCTGACCTCTGTCAGAAAAATCTTCATTTCTAAGGAATCTATTATTGTTCCCAAGAAGGGAGCTCTTGTTGACGGGGACAGAGAACTTTTTTCTATGTTCACTTTCCATCCGTGAGATCTGAGAAAGGCTAGGACGATGTCCGTATGAGCCTTTGCTTTTGACAGAGACGACGCTTGAATCAGGATGTCGTCTAAGTAAGGTACTACTGCAATGCCCCTTGGTCTTAGCACCGCTAGAAGGGACCCTAGTACCTTTGTGAAAATCCTTGGAGCAGTGGCTAATCCGAATGGAAGTGCCACAAACTGGTAATGCTTGTCCAGAAAAGCGAACCTTAGGAACCGATGATGTTCCTTGTGGATAGGAATATGTAGGTACGCGTCCTTTAAATCCACCGTGGTCATAAATTGACCTTCCTGGATGGTAGGAAGGATCGTTCGAATGGTTTCCATTTTGAACGATGGAACCCTGAGAAATTTGTTTAGAATCTTGAGATCTAAAATTGGTCTGAATGTTCCCTCTTTTTTGGGAACTATGAACAGGTTGGAGTAAAACCCCATCCCTTGTTCTCCTAATGGAACTGGATGAATCACTCCCATTCTTAACAGGTCTTCTACACAATGTAAGAATGCCTGTCTTTTTATTTGGTTTGAAGATAATTGAGACCTGTGGAACCTTCCCCTTGGGGGTAGTTCCTTGAATTCCAGGAGATAACCCTGGGGAACTATTTCTAGTGCCCAAGGATCCTGAACATCTCTTGCCCAAGCCTGAGCAAAGAGAGAAAGTCTGCCCCCCACCAGATCCGGTCCCGGATCGGGGGCCATCACTTCATGCTGTTTTGGTAGCAGTGGCAGGTTTCTTGGCCTGCTTACCCTTGTTCCAGCCTTGCATCGGTCTCCAGGCTGGTTTGGGTTGAGAAGTATTACCCTCTTGCTTAGAGGATGTAGAATTTGAGGCTGGTCCGTTTCTGCGAAAGGGACGAAAATTAGGCTTATTTTTAGCCTTAAAAGACCTATCCTGAGGAAGGGCGTGGCCCTTTCCCCCGGTGATGTCTGAAATAATCTCTTTCAAGTCAGGACCAAACAGTGTTTTACCCTTGAAAGGGATGTTAAGCAATTTTGTCTTGGAAGACACATCCGCTGACCAAGACTTTAGCCAAAGCGCTCTGCGCGCCACAATAGCAAACCCTGAATTTTTCGCCGCTAATCTAGCTAATTGCAAAGCGGCATCTAAAATAAAAGAGTTAGCCAATTTAAGTGCTTGAACTCTGTCCATAACCTCCTCATACGAAGATTCTTTATTGAGCGACTTTTCTAGTTCTTCGAACCAGAAACACGCTGCTGTAGTGACAGGAACAATGCATGAAATTGGTTGTAGAAGGTAACCTTGCTGAACAAACATCTTTTTAAGCAAACCCTCTAATTTTTTATCCATAGGATCTTTGAAAGCACAACTATCTTCTATAGGTATAGTAGTGCGTTTGTTTAGAGTAGAAACCGCCCCCTCGACCTTGGGGACTGTCTGCCATAAGTCCTTTCTGGGGTCGACCATAGGAAATAATTTCTTAAATATAGGGGGAGGAACAAAAGGTATGCCGGGCCTTTCCCATTCCTTATTTACTATGTCCGCCACCCGCTTGGGTATAGGAAAAGCATCGGGGGGCACCGGAACCTCTAGGAACTTGTCCATCTTACATAATTTCTCTGGAATGACCAAATTGTCACAATCATCCAGAGTAGATAATACCTCCTTAAGCAGTGCGCGGAGATGTTCTAATTTAAATTTAAATGTTACAACGTCAGGTTCAGCTTGTTGAGAAATGTTTCCTGAATCTGAAATTTCTCCCTCAGACAAAACCTCCCTCCTGGCCCCTTCAGATTGGTGTGAGGGTATGTCAGAACAGTTATCATCAGCGTCCTCTTGCTCTTCAGTGTTTAAAACAGAGCAATTGCGCTTTCTCTGATAAGTAGGCATTTTGGATAAAGTGTTTGCAATAGAATTATCCATTACAGCCGTTAATTGTTGCATGGTAATAAGTATTGGCACACTAGATGTACTAGGGGCCTCTTGTGTGGGCAAAACTGGTGTAGACACAGAAGGGGATGATGCAGTACCATGCTTACTCCCCTCATTTGAGGAATCATCTTGGGCAACATCATTATCTGTGGCATCATTGTCCCTACTTTGTTTGGACACTATGTCACAATCATCACATATATTTAAATGGGGAGAAACCTTGGCTTTCATACATATAGAACATCGTTTATCTGATGGTTCAGACATGTTAAACAGGCTTAAACTTGACAACAAAGCACAAAAAACGTTTTAAAATAAAACCATTACTGTCACTTTAAATTTTAAACTGAACACACTTTATCACTGAATATGTGAAAAAGTATGAAGGAATTGTTCAAAATTCACCAAAATTTCACCACAGTGTCTTAAAGCCTTAAAATTTGAAAGCTTTAACCCTTAAAATAACGGAACCGGAGCCGTTTTTACATTTAACCCCTATACAGTCCCAGGTATCTGCTTTGCTGAGACCCAACCAAGCCCAGAGGGGAATACGATACCAAATGACGCCTTCAATAAGCTTTTTCAGTGGTTCTTAGCTCCTCACACATGCATCTGCATGCCTTGCTCTCCAAAAACAACTGCGCATTAGTGGCGCGAAAATGAGGCTCTGCCTATGACTAGAAAAGGCCCCCAGTGAAAAAGGTGTCCAATACAGTGCCTGCCGTTTTTTTAAAACAATCCCCAAGATTATAATAACTATTAAGAGTTATAATCTGCCAAATATGCTTAGAAAGTAATCGTTTTAGCCCAGAAAAATGTCTACCAGTCTTTTAAGCCCTTATGAAGCCCTTTATTCTTTTACTTAAACTAAGAAAATGGCTTACCGGTTCCCATAGGGAAAATGACAGCCTTCCAGCATTACAAAGTCTTGTTAGAAATGTGGCCAGTCATACCTCAAGCAGCAAAGTCTGCCAACTGTTTCCCCCAACTGAAGTTACTTCATCTCAACAGTCCTGTGTGGAAACAGCCATCGATTTTAGTAACGTTTGCTAAAATCATCTTCCTCTTACAAACAGAAATCTTCATCTCTTTTCTGTTTCAGAGTAAATAGTACATACCAGCACTATTTTAAAATAACAAACACTTGATTGAAGGATAAAAACTACATTTAAACACCAAAAAACTCTTAACCATCTCCGTGGAGATGTTGCCTGTGCAACGGCAAAGAGAATGACTGGGGTAGGCGGAGCCTAGGAGGGATCATGTGACCAGCTTTGCTGGGCTCTTTGCCATTTCCTGTTGGGGAAGAGAATATCCCACAAGTAAGGATGACGCCGTGGACCGGACACACCTATGTTGGAGAAATTATACATTTTTTTTTGTATTTATTGGTGACCCCGCCACCTGCTCAGCTATCCTATTTTGATTACTTTTGAGTTTTGCGTGGCCAATAATTTATAATTTCTCAAATACATACACATTGCGCAAGTAGCTAGAGGCTGTGAGCCCTTCCGTTGTGCAATATGATGTATTTATTTGTATGGGCCGCTAGAGACTGCCACCCAGTGGCGAATAAGCTTTAATGTCTCCTCTTCGCGGCCCATACCTTTACCAATAGAGGCTGGTCTATAGCAGCCTCGGGAGCCCTGCCTGCCCCTCAGCCAATCAGCGCGGTCCCAGTCTCTGACAGTGAGGGACTTCAGTCAGTGGGTGGGACTGGTGTGGCGGGCGGGAGATCATCCCAGGTGTGGAGTGAGATGCTCTGTCACATGCCCAGACAGGCAGTGAAGACTGAAGAGGTGAAAGGTCTCGAGTTGACTGCACTGCAGCCAGGTCAGCCACGCACTCAGTGTCCTCTGTGTCCTCACTCTCAGAGTCTCATTGATCGTGTCAGTGTGAGAAGCTCAGAAGTTTGACTGAGAACTTGAAGGCTTGCTCACTCAGTGACAGGTCAGTGAGAGCTGCAGCTGCCGTGCTGTCCCGGGCCGCGTGATCTGCGTTGTGTTGTGAATGTGACGGACCGTTAAGTTTGACAGTGAGTGAGCGAGTGAGCTGCTGCTGAGCTGTACTTTACAAAAATTATATACTTTACTAGATAACAAGCAGGTGAGTTGTGTGTGATCAGACCTCAGATTCAGAATAGACCTCATTGCCAGCAACCCCTGACAGAGAGTAATATGCTCAGTTGCTGATGAGACTTACTGTCCAGTCCAGTTTGTGATCAGACCTCAGACTCGGAATAGACCTCATTGCCAGCAACCCCTGACAGAGAGTAATATGCTCAGTTGCTGATGAGACTTACTGTCCAGTCCAGTTTGTGATCAGACCTCAGACTCGGAATAGACCTCATTGCCAGCAACCCCTGACAGAGATTAATATGCTCAGTTGCTGATGAGACAATGTCCACTCCAGTTTGTGATCAGACCTTAGACTCAGAATAGACCTCATTGCCAGCAACCCCTGACAGAGATTAATATGCTCAGTTGCTGATGAGACTAATGTCCAGTCCAGTTTGTGATCAGACCTCAGACTCAGAATAGACCTCATTGCCAGCAACCCCTGACAGAGAGTAATATGCTCAGTTGCTGATGAGACAATGTCCAGTCCAGTTTGTGATCAGACCTCAGACTCAGAATAGACCTCATTGCCAGCTACCCCTGACAGAGAGTAATATGCTCAGTTGCTGATATGACTTAATGTCCAGCCTACAATGTCATAAATTGAATTCTCAGATCAGACGCCATGGTTGTGAAGTTACTTCCAGGCCCAGCCATTTGCTCAGATCAAAACTTAGGCTAGACAATGACATCACAGTTAAAAAAAAATAATACCCAGTTTCTTAATTGTCCACTTTTTCAATACATTTTACTATATTATCCACTTGGCTGTGTGGGGGACTGCCTGGCTACTCTATGCTCAGCATTAATATTTTCAGAGAGGAATGGACAGCAAAATGATTGTACTTTAAGATTATTATTTTGTTGAATGTTCTGTGTTATAGGATAGGAAGGAACATTGATATTTTTAATATAATATCTGACATCATGTAAGCTGGACCAGATGCATATAGGAGGCTTTTGTACAACGTTAAATGTCTAACATTATCACAATTATTTTTAGATTAAAACATTTATGTTGTATATGTCCCTTGATTAATAAGTTTTTAATGTGTTTTATGTAACCTGAGTGTGCAGAAAACCTGCAATATATACCGCTGAGTAACTGGGCGAGTAATGAAGTCTTTTGCCACTTTAAAAAGTGTAACTGATATACATCAATGCCACATTATGATACTGAATGGGTTAATTTCACCACTAAACAACACCAATTACATGGAGAGGTTAGCCAGTTACAACTGGGTCTGCCTATGCTTGATAGTTTAATGTTAATGTAAATGTAGAGAATAAGTGGAGCTATGATCCTGAGTGGGGCTGATACAGATAGAGTGAGAGTCAGGATAGCAGAGAGGAACAATAAGGAAAAAGCCTGTGAAACACTCAGGGGACCTTTTTTAATCTCTCCCTCTTCTTGTCTAACAGTTATCATCTCAACCCTCTCTCACCCAATCTCTCTACGATTGACAATGTAGATATAATAAAATGTGTGCATCTGTATGAGCATGTGTGTGTACGTGAATTTGTATGTACAAATGTGTGTGTGCGTACACTAGAGAGTATCAGTTAGGTTTCACTGTTGTGCAGATTACTACTTTTACCTCCAGACATAGTTAGTATTACGATTGCTATGTCTTCTATGTACTTATGTATAGACATATATGAATAATTTGTTACATAATTTTTTATGTGAGTTGATGTACTCCCCCCCTCTGTGTTTTTCTCTCTCTCTCCCCTCTGTGTCTCTCTCTCTCCTCTGTGTCTCTCTCTCTCTCCTCAGTCTCTCTCTCTCCCCTCTCTCTATGTCTCTCTCTCCCCTCTGTCTCTCTCTCTCCTCTGTCTCTCTCTCTCTCCCCTCTCTCTCTCCTCTGTCTTTCTGACTCTCTCCCCTCTGTGTGTCTCTCTCTCTCCCCCCTCTGCCTCTCTCTTTCCCCTCTGTCTCTCTCTCTCTCTCCCCTCTGTCTCTCTCTGGCTCTGTCTCTCTTTCCCCTCTGTCTCTCTCTCTCTCTCTCTCTCTCTCTCTCTCTCTCTCTCTCTCTCTCCCCTATGTCTCTCTCTCTCCCCCCTTTGTCTCTCTCTCTCTCTCCCCTCTGTCTCTCTCTTTTCTCTCTCTCCCTCTGTCTCTCTCCCCTCTGTCTCTCTCCCCTCTGTCTCTCTCTCTCTCTCCCCTGTTTCTCTCTCTCTCCTGTCTCTCTCTCTCTCTCCCCTCTGTCTCTCTCTCTCCCCTCCGTCTCTCTCTCTCTCCCCTCTGTCTTTCTCTTTTCTCTTTCCTCTCTCTCTCTCTCTCTCTCTCTCTCTCCCTCTGTCTCTCTATCTCCCCTCTGTCTCTCTCTCTCCCTCCTCTCTCTCTCTCTCTCTCTCTCTCTCTCTCTCTCTCTCTCTTTCCCCTCTGTCTCTCTCCCCTCTGTCTCTTTCTCTCCCCTCTGTCTCTCTCTCTCCCCTCTGTCTCTCTCTCTCTCTCTCTCTCTCTCTCTCTTCCCTTCTGTCTCTCTCTCTCTCCTCTGTCTCTCTCTCTCTTCCCTCTGTCTCTCTCTCTCTTCCCTCTGTCTCTCTCTCCCCTCTGTGTGTCTCTCTCTCTCCCCTCTGTGTGTGTGTCTCTCTCCCCTCTGTGTGTCTCTCTCTCCCCTCTGTCTCTCTCCCCTCTGTCTCTCTCTCTCCCCTTTGTCTGTCTGTCTGTCTCTCTCCCCTCTGTCTCTCTCTTTCCCCTCTGGCTCTCTCTTTCCCCTCTGTCTCTCTCTCTCTCCCCCTCTGTCTCTCTCTCTCTCTCTCCCCCTCTGTCTCTCTCTCTCTCCCCCTCTGTCTCTCTCTCTCTCCCCCCTCTGTCTCTCTCTCTCTCCCCCCTCTGTCTCTCTCTCTCCCCCTCTGTCTCTCTCTTTCCCCTCTGTCTCTCTCTTTCCCCTCTGTCTCTCTCTCTCTCCCCCTCTGTCTCTCTCTCTCTCTCTCCCCCTCTGTCTCTCTCTCTCTCCCCCTCTGTCTCTCTCTCTCTCTCCCCCTCTGTCTCTCTCTCTCTCCCCTTCTGTCTCTCTCTTTCCCCTCTGTCTCTCTCTTTCCCCTCTGGCTCTCTCTTTCCCCTCTGGCTCTCTCTCTCTCTCCCCTCTGTCTCTCTCTCCCCTCTGTATCTCTCACTCTCTCCTCTGTCTCTCTCTCTCCCCTCTGTCTCTCTGTCTCTCTCTCCCCTCTGTCTCTCTCTCTCGACTCTGTCTCTCTGTCTCCCCCCTCTCTCTCTCTCCCCCTCTCTCTCTCTCCCCCCCCCTCTGTCTCTCCCCTCTGTCTTTCTCTCCCCTCTGTCTCTCTCCCCTCTGTATCTCTCTCTCCCCTCTCTCTCTCTCTCCCTCTGTCTCTCTCTCTCCCCTCTCTCTCTCTCTCTCTCTCCCCCCCTCTCTCTCTCCCCTCTGTCTCTCTCTCTCTTGCCCCTCTGTCTCTCTCTTTCCCCTCTGTCTCTCTCTCTCCCCTCTGTCTCTCTCTCTCCCCTCTGTCTCTCTCTTCCCCTCTGTCTCTCTCTCCCCCTCTGTCTCTCCCATCTCTTCCCCTCTATCTCTCTGTCCGTCTCTCTCTCCCCTCTGTCTCTCTCCCCTCTGTATCTCTCTCTCCCCTCTGTCTCTCTCTCTCCTCTCTCTCTCTCTCTCTCTCTCTCTCTCTCTCTCTCTCCCTCTCTCTCTCTCTCTCCCTCTCTCTCTCTCTCTCTCTCTCTCTCTCTCCCCTCTGTCTCTCTCTCTCTCCCCTCTGTCTCTCTCTCTTGCCCCTCTGTCTCTCTCTTTCCCCTGTCTCTCTTTCTCCCCTCTGTCTCTCTTTCTCCCCTCTGTCTCTCTCTCCCCCTCTGTCTCTCTCTCTCCCCTCTCTCTCTCTCTCTCCCCCCTCTGTCTCTCTCTCTCCCCTCTGTCTCTTTCTCTCCCCTCTGTCTCTCTCTCCCCCTCTGTCTCTCTCTCTCCACATTATGATACTGAATGGGTTAATTTCACCACTAAACAACACCAATTACATGGAGAGGTTAGCCAGTTACAACTGGGTCTGCCTATGCTTGATAGTTTAATGTTAATGTAAATGTAGAGAATAAGTGGAGCTATGATCCTGAGTGGGGCTGATACAGATAGAGTGAGAGTCAGGATAGCAGAGAGGAACAATAAGGAAAAAGCCTGTGAAACACTCAGGGGACCTTTTTTAATCTCTCCCTCTTCTTGTCTAACAGTTATCATCTCAACCCTCTCTCACCCAATCTCTCTACGATTGACAATGTAGATATAATAAAATGTGTGCATCTGTATGAGCATGTGTGTGTACGTGAATTTGTATGTACAAATGTGTGTGTGCGTACACTAGAGAGTATCAGTTAGGTTTCACTGTTGTGCAGATTACTACTTTTACCTCCAGACATAGTTAGTATTACGATTGCTATGTCTTCTATGTACTTATGTATAGACATATATGAATAATTTGTTACATAATTTTTTATGTGAGTTGATGTACTCCCCCCCTCTGTGTTTTTCTCTCTCTCTCCCCTCTGTGTCTCTCTCTCTCCTCTGTGTCTCTCTCTCTCTCCTCAGTCTCTCTCTCTCCCCTCTCTCTATGTCTCTCTCTCCCCTCTGTCTCTCTCTCTCCTCTGTCTCTCTCTCTCTCCCCTCTCTCTCTCCTCTGTCTTTCTGACTCTCTCCCCTCTGTGTGTGTCTCTCTCTCCCCCCTCTGCCTCTCTCTTTCCCCTCTGTCTCTCTCTCTCTCTCCCCTCTGTCTCTCTCTGGCTCTGTCTCTCTTTCCCCTCTGTCTCTCTCTCTCTCTCTCTCCCCTATGTCTCTCTCTCTCCCCCCTTTGTCTCTCTCTCTCTCTCTCTCTCCCCTCTGTCTCTCTCTTTTCTCTCTCTCCCTCTGTCTCTCTCCCCTCTGTCTCTCTCCCCTCTGTCTCTCTCTCTCTCTCCCCTGTTTCTCTCTCTCTCCTGTCTCTCTCTCTCTCTCTCTCTCTCCCCTCTGTCTCTCTCTCTCCCCTCCGTCTCTCTCTCTCTCCCCTCTGTCTTTCTCTTTTCTCTTTCCTCTCTCTCTCTCTCTCTCTCTCTCTCTCTCCCTCTGTCTCTCTATCTCCCCTCTGTCTCTCTCTCTCCCTCCTCTCTCTCTCTCTCTCTCTCTCTCTCTCTCTCTTTCCCCTCTGTCTCTCTCCCCTCTGTCTCTTTCTCTCCCCTCTGTCTCTCTCTCTCCCCTCTGTCTCTCTCTCTCCCCTCTGTCTCTCTCTCTCTCTCTCTCTCTCTCTCTCTCTCTCTCTCTCTCTCTCTCTTCCCTTCTGTCTCTCTCTCTCTCCTCTGTCTCTCTCTCTCTTCCCTCTGTCTCTCTCTCTCTTCCCTCTGTCTCTCTCTCCCCTCTGTGTGTCTCTCTCTCTCCCCTCTGTGTGTGTGTCTCTCTCCCCTCTGTGTGTCTCTCTCTCCCCTCTGTCTCTCTCCCCTCTGTCTCTCTCTCTCCCCTCTGTCTCTTTCTCTCCCCTCTGTCTCTCTCTCCCCTTTGTCTGTCTGTCTGTCTCTCTCCCCTCTGTCTCTCTCTTTCCCCTCTGGCTCTCTCTTTCCCCTCTGTCTCTCTCTCCCCCTCTGTCTCTCTCTCTCTCCCCCTCTGTCTCTCTCTCTCTCCCCCTCTGTCTCTCTCTCTCTCCCCCCTCTGTCTCTCTCTCTCTCCCCCCTCTGTCTCTCTCTCTCCCCCTCTGTCTCTCTCTTTCCCCTCTGTCTCTCTCTTTCCCCTCTGTCTCTCTCTCTCTCCCCCTCTGTCTCTCTCTCTCTCTCTCCCCCTCTGTCTCTCTCTCTCTCCCCCTCTGTCTCTCTCTCTCTCCCCCTCTGTCTCTCTCTCTCTCCCCCTCTGTCTCTCTCTCTCTCTCTCTCCCCCTCTGTCTCTCTCTCTCTCCCCCTCTGTCTCTCTCTTTCCCCTCTGTCTCTCTCTTTCCCCTCTGGCTCTCTCTTTCCCCTCTGGCTCTCTCTCTCTCTCCCCTCTGTCTCTCTCTCCCCTCTGTATCTCTCACTCTCTCCTCTGTCTCTCTCTCTCCCCTCTGTCTCTCTGTCTCTCTCTCCCCTCTGTCTCTCTCTCTCGACTCTGTCTCTCTGTCTCCCCCCTCTCTCTCTCTCCCCCTCTCTCTCTCTCCCCCCCCTCTGTCTCTCCCCTCTGTCTTTCTCTCCCCTCTGTCTCTCTCCCCTCTGTATCTCTCTCTCCCCTCTCTCTCTCTCTCCCTCTGTCTCTCTCTCTCCCCTCTCTCTCTCTCTCTCTCTCTCTCTCTCTCTCTCTCCCCCCCTCTCTCCCCTCTGTCTCTCTCTCTCTTGCCCCTCTGTCTCTCTCTTTCCCCTCTGTCTCTCTCTCTCCCCTCTGTCTCTCTCTTCCCCTCTGTCTCTCTCTCCCCCTCTGTCTCTCCCATCTCTTCCCCTCTATCTCTCTGTCCGTCTCTCTCTCCCCTCTGTCTCTCTCCCCTCTGTATCTCTCTCTCCCCTCTGTCTCTCTCTCTCCTCTCTCTCTCTCTCTCTCCCTCTCTCTCTCTCTCTCCCTCTCTCTCTCTCTCTCCCCTCTGTCTCTCTCTCTCTCCCCTCTGTCTCTCTCTCTCTTGCCCCTCTGTCTCTCTCTTTCCCCTGTCTCTCTTTCTCCCCTCTGTCTCTCTTTCTCCCCTCTGTCTCTCTCTCCCCCTCTGTCTCTCTCTCTCCCCTCTCTCTCTCCCCCCTCTGTCTCTCTCTCTCCCTTCTGTCTCTTTCTCTCCCCTCTGTCTCTCTCTCCCCCTCTGTCTCTCTCTCTCCCCTCTCTCTCTCTCTCTCCTGCCCCTCTGTCTCTTTATCTCCCCTCTGTCTCTTTCTCTCCCCTCTGTCTCTCTCTCTCCTCTCTGTCTCTCTTTCTCCCCTCTATCTCTCTCTCCCCCTCTGTCTCTCTCTCTCTCTCTCTCCCCTCTATCTCTCCCCTCTGTCTCTCTCTCTCCCCTTTGTCTCTCTCTCTCCCTCTCTGTCTCTCTCTCTCTCCCCCTCTGTCTCTCTCACCCCCTCTGTCTCTCTCTCCCCCTCTGTCTCCCTCTGTCTCTCTCTCTCTCCCCCCTCTGTCTCTCTCTATCCCCCCTCTGTCTCTCTCTCTCCCCTCTGTCTCTCTCTCTCTCTCTCCCTTCTGTGTGTGTCTCTCTCCCCTCTGTGTGTGTCTCCCTCTCTCCCCTCTGTCTCTCTCTTCCCCTCTGTCTCTCTCTCTCCCCTCTGTCTCTCTCTCCCCTCTGTCTCTCTCTCCCCTCTGTCTCTCTCTCCCCTCTGTCTCTCTCTCCCCTCTGTCTCTCCCTCCCCTCTTTCTCTCTCTCCCCTCTGTCTCTCCCTCCCCTCTTTCTGTCTCTCTCTCCCCTCTGTCTCTCTCTTTCCCTTCTTTCTCTCTCTTTCCCCTCTGTCTCTCCCTCCCCTCTGTCTGTCTCTCTCTCCCCTCTGTCTGTCTCTCTTTTTCCCCACTCTCTCTCTCCCCTCTCTCTCTCCCCTCTGTCTCTCTCTTCCCTTTGTCTGTCTCTCTCTCTACCTCCCCCCTCTGTCTCTCTCTTTCCCCTCTGTCTCTCTCTCCCCCCTCTGTCTCTCTCACCCCCCTCTGTCTCTCTCTCCCCCTCTGTCTCCCTCTGTCTCTCTCTCTCCCCCCTCTGTCTCTCTCTCTCTCCCCCCTCTGTCTCTCTCTCCCCTCTGTCTCTCTCTCTCCCCTCTCTCTCTCTCCCCTCTGTGTGTGTCTCTTTCTCCCCTCTGTGTGTGTGTCTCTCTCTCTCTCTCCCCTCTGTCTCTCTCTCTCCCCTCTGTCTCTCTCTCTTCCCTCTGTCTCTCTCTCCCCTCTGTCTCTCTCTCTCCCCTCTGTCTCTCTCTCTCCCCTCTGTCTCTCTCTCCCCTCTGTCTCTCTCTCCTCTCTGTCTCTCCCTCCCCTCTTTCTGTCTCTCTCTCCCCTCTGTCTCTCTCTTTCCCTTCTGTATCTCTCTTTCCCCTCTGTCTCTCCCTCCCCTCTGTCTGTCTCTCTCTCCCCTCTGTCTCTCTCTCTTTCCCCACTCTCTCTCTCCCCTCTCTCTCTCCCCTCTGTCTCTCTCTTCCCTTTGTCTGTCTCTCTCTCTACCTCCCCCCTCTGTCTCTCTCTTTCCCCTCTGTCTCTCTCTTTCCCCTCTGTCTCTCTCTTTCCCCTCTGTCTCTCTCTCCCCCTCTGTCTCTCTCCCCCTATGTCTCTCTCTCCCCTCTGTCTCTCTCTCCCCTCTGTCTCTCTCTCCCCTCTGTCTCTCTCTCTTTCCCCTCTCTCTCTCCCCCTCTGTCTCTCTCTCTCCCCTCTGTCTCTCCCTCTCTCTCTCTCTCTCTCTCTCTCTCTCTCTCTCTCTCTCTCTCTCTCTCTCTCTCTCTCTCTCTCTCTCTCTCTCTCTCTCTCTCTCTCTCTCTCTCCCCTCTCTCTCCCTTCTGTCTCTCTCTCTCCCCTCTGTCTCTCTCTCTCTCCCCTCTGTCTCTCTCTCCCCCTCTGTCTCTCTCTCCCCCTCTGTCTCTCTCTCTCTCCCCTCTGTATGTCTCTCTCTCCCCTCTGTCTGTCTCTCTCCCTCCCCTCTGTCTCTCTCTCCCCCTCTGTCTCCCTCTGTCTCTCTCTCTCTCCCCCCTCTGTCTCTCTCTATCCCCCCTCTGTCTCTCTCTCTCCCCTCTGTCTCTCTCTCCCTTCTGTGTGTCTCTCTCTCCCCTCTGTGTGTGTGTCTCTCTCTCCCCTCTGTCTCTCTCTCCCCTCTGTCTCTCTCCCCCCTCTGTCTCTCCCTCCCCTCTTTCTGTCTCTCTCTCCCCTCTGTCTCTCTCTTTCCCTTCTTTCTCTCTCTTTCCCCTCTGTCTCTCCCTCCCCTCTGTCTGTCTCTTTCTCCCCTCTGTCTCTCTCTTCCCTTTGTCTGTCTCTCTCTCTACCTCCCCCTCTGTCTCTCTCTTTCCCCTCTGTATCTCTCTCCCCCCTCTGTCTCTCTCACCCCCCTCTGTCTCTCTCTCCCCCTCTGTCTCCCTCTGTCTCTCTCTCTCCCCCCTCTGTCTCTCTCTCTCCCCCCTCTGTCTCTCTCTCTCCCCCCTATGTCTCTCTCTCTCTCCCCTCTGTCTCTCTCTCTCTCCCCTCTGTCTCTCTCTCTCTCCCCTCTCTCTCTCTCTCTCCCCTCTGTGTGTGTCTCTTTCTCCCCTCTGTGTGTGTGTGTCTCTCTCTCTCCCCTCTGTCTCTCTCCCCTCTGTGTGTCTCTTTCTCCCCTCTGTGTGTGTGTCTCTCTCTCTCTCCCCTCTGTCTCTCTCTTCCCCTCTGTCTCTCTCTCCCCCCTCTGTCTCTCTCTCTCTCCCCTCTGTCTCTCTCTCCCCTCTCTCTCTCTCCCCTCTGTGTGTGTCTCTTTCTCCCCTCTGTGTGTGTGTCTCTCTCTCTTTCCCCTCTCTCTATCTCCCCTCTGTGTGTGTCTCTTTCTCCCCTCTGTGTGTGTGTCTCTCTCTCTCTCTCCCCTCTGTCTCTCTCTTCCCCTCTGTCTCTCTCTCTCCCCTCTGTCTCTCTCTCTCCCCTCTGTCTCTCTCTCTTCCCTCTGTCTCTCTCTCTTCCCTCTGTCTCTCTCTCTTCCCTCTGTCTCTCTCTCTCCCCTCTGTCTCTCTCTCTCCCCTCTGTCTCTCTCTCTCCCCTCTGTCTCTCCCTCCCCTCTTTCTGTCTCTCCCTCCCCTCTGTCTCTCTCTTTCCCTTCTGTATCTCTCTTTCCCCTCTGTCTCTCCCTCCCCTCTGTCTGTCTCTCTCTCCCCTCTGTCTCTCTCTCTTTCCCCACTCTCTCTCTCTCCCCTCTCTCTCTCCCCTCTGTCTCTCTCTTCCCTTTGTCTGTCTCTCTCTCTACCTCCCCCCTCTGTCTCTCTCTTTCCCCTCTGTCTCTCTCTCCCCCCCCTCTGTCTCTCTCCCCCTATGTCTCTCTCTCCCCTCTGTCTCTCTCTCCCCTCTGTCTCTCTCTCCCCTCTGTCTCTCTCTCTTTCACCTCTCTCTCTCCCCCTCTGTCTCTCTCTCCCCTCTGTCTCTCTCTCCCCTCTGTCTCTCTCTCTCTCTCTGTCTCTCTCTTTCCCCTCTGTCTCTTTCTATCTCTCTCTCTCTCCCCTCTCTCTCCCTTCTGTCTCTCTCTCTCTCCCTTCTGTCTCTCTCTCTCTCCCCTCTGTCTCTCTCTCCCCCTCTGTCTCTCTCTCTCTCTCTCTCTCTCTCCCCTCTGTATGTCTCTCTCTCCCCTCTGTCTGTCTCTCTCCCTCCCCTCTGTCTCTCTCTCCCCCTCTGTCTCCCTCTGTCTCTCTCTCTCTCTCTCCCCCCTCTGTCTCTCTCTATCCCCCCTCTGTCTCTCTCTCTCTCCCCTCTCTCTCCCTCTCCCTTCTGTGTGTCTCTCTCTCCCCTCTGTGTGTGTGTCTCTCTCCCCCCTCTGTCTCTCTCTTCCCCTCTGTCTCTCTCTTTCCCCTCTGTCTCTCTCTCCCCACCTCTGTCTCTCTCTCCCCTCTGTCTCTCTCTCCCCTCTGTATCTCTCTCCCCTCTGTCTCTCTCTCTTTCCCCTCTCTCTCTCCCCCTCTGTCTCTCTCTCTCCCCTCTGTCTCTCTCTCCCCTCTGTCTCTCTCTCTCTCTCTCCCTCTGTCTCTCTATTTCCCCTCTGTCTCTTTCTTTCTCTCTCTCTCTCTCTCTCCCCTCTCTCTCCCTTCTGTCTCTCTCTCTCCCTTCTGTCTCTCTCTCTCTCCCCTCTGTCTCTCTCTCCCCCTCTGTCTCTCTCTCTCTCCCCTCTGTATGTCTCTCTCTCCCCTCTGTCTGTCTCTCTCCCTCCCCTCTGTCTCTCTCTCCCCCTCTGTCTCCCTCTGTCTCTCTCTCTCTCTCCCCCCTCTGTCTCTCTCTATCCCCCCTCTGTCTCTCTCTCTCTCCCCTCTGTCTCTCTCTCCCTCTCCCTTCTGTGTGTCTCTCTCTCCCCTCTGTGTGTGTGTCTCTCTCCCCCCTCTGTCTCTCTCTTCCCCTCTGTCTCTCTCTCTCCCCTCTGTCTCTCTCTCCCCTCTGTCTCTCTCTCCCCTCTGTCTCTCTCTCCCCTCTGTCTCTCTCTCCCCTCTGTCTCTCCCTCCCCTCTTTCTGTCTCTCTCTCCCCTCTGTCTCTCTCTTTCCCTTCTTTCTCTCTCTTTCCATTCTTTCTCTCTCTTTCCCCTCTGTCTCTCCCTCCCCTCTGTCTGTCTCTCTCTCCCCTCTGTCTCTCTCTTCCCTTTGTCTGTCTCTCTCTCTACCTCCCCCCTCTGTCTCTCTCTTCCCTTTGTCTGTCTCTCTCTCTCTCCCCCCTCTGTCTCTCTCACCCCCCTCTGTCTCTCTCTCCCCCTCTGTCTCCCTCTGTCTCTCTCTCTCTCTCCCCCCTCTGTCTCTCTCCCCCCTCTGTCTCTCTCTCTCTCCCCTCTGTCTCTCTCTCTCTCTCCCCTCTCTCTCTCTCCCCTCTGTGTGTGTCTCTTTCTCCCCTCTGTGTGTGTGTGTCTCTCTCTCTCCCCTCTGTCTCTCTCCGCTCTGTGTGTGTCTCTTTCTCCCCTCTGTGTGTGTCTCTCTCTCTCTCCCCTCTGTCTCTCTCTTCCCCTCTGTCTCTCTCTCCCCCCTCTGTCTCTCTCTCTCTCCCCTCTGTCTCTCTCTCTCTCTCCCCTCTCTCTCTCTCCCCTCTGTGTGTGTCTCTTTCTCCCCTCTGTGTGTGTGTCTCTCTCTCTCTCCCCTCTCTCTCTCTCCCCTCTGTGTGTGTCTCTTTCTCCCCTCTGTGTGTGTGTCTCTCTCTCTCTCTCTCCCCTCTGTCTCTCTCTTCCCCTCTGTCTCTCTCTCTCCCCTCTGTCTCTCTCTCCCATCTGTCTCTCTCTCTTCCCTCTGTCTCTCTCTCCCCTCTGTCTCTCTCTCTCCCCTCTGTCTCTCTCTCTCCCCTCTGTCTCTCTCTCCCCTCTGTCTCTCCCTCCCCTCTTTCTGTCTCTCTCTCCCCTCTGTCTCTCTCTTTCCCTTCTGTATCTCTCTTCCCCCTCTGTCTCTCCCTCCCCTCTGTCTGTCTCTCTCTCCCCTCTGTCTCTCTCTCTTTCTCCACTCTCTCTCTCTCCCCTCTCTCTCTCCCCTCTGTCTCTCTCTTCCCTTTGTCTGTCTCTCTCTCTACCTCCCCCCTCTGTCTCTCTCTTTCCCCTCTGTCTCTCTCTCCCCCCCTCTGTCTCTCTCCCCCTATGTCTCTCTCTCCCCTCTGTCTCTCTCTCCCCTCTGTCTCTCTCTCTTTCCCCTCTCTCTCTCCCCCTCTGTCTCTCTCTCTCCCCTCTGTCTCTCTCTCCCCTCTGTCTCTCTCTCTCTCTCCCTCTGTCTCTCTCTTTCCCCTCTGTCTCTTTCTCTCTCTCTCTCTCTCTCTCTCTCTCCCCTCTCTCTCCCTTCTGTCTCTCTCTCTCCCTTCTGTCTCTCTCTCTCTCCCTTCTGTCTCTCTCTCCCCCTCTGTCTCTCTCTCCCCTCTGTATGTCTCTCTCTCCCCTCTGTCTGTCTCTCTCCCTCCCCTCTGTCTCTCTCTCCCCCTCTGTCTCCCTCTGTCTCTCTCTCTCTCCCCCCTCTGTCTCTCTCTATCCCCCCTCTGTCTCTCTCTCTCTCCCCTCTGTCTCTCTCTCCCTCTCCCTTCTGTGTGTCTCTCTCTCCCCTCTGTGTGTGTGTCTCTATCCCCCCTCTGTCTCTCTCTTCCCCTCTGTCTCTCTCTCTCCCCTCTGTCTCTCTCTCCCCTCTGTCTCTCTCTCCCCTCTGTCTCTCCCTCCCCTCTTTCTGTCTCTCTATCCCCTCTGTCTCTCTCTTTCCCTTCTTTCTCGCTCTTTCCCCTCTGTCTCTCCCTCCCCTCTGTCTGTCTCTCTCCCCTCTGTCTCTCTCTTTTTCCCCACTCCCTCTCTCCCCTCTCTCTCTCCCCTCTGTCTCTCTCTTCCCTTTGTCTGTCTCTCTCTCTACCTCCCCCTCTGTCTCTCTCACCCCCCTCTGTCTCTCTCTCCCCCTCTGTCTCCCTCTGTCTCTCTCTCTCCCCCCTCTGTCTCTCTCTCTCCCCTCTGTCTCTCTCTCTCTCCCCTCTGTCTCTCTCTCTCTCCCCTCTCTCTCTCTCCCCTCTGTGTATGTCTCTTTCTCCCCTCTGTGTGTGTCTCTCTCTCTCTCTCCCCTCTGTCTCTCTCTTCCCCTCTGTCTCTCTCTCTTCCCTCTGTCTCTCTCTCCCCTCTGTCTCTCTCTCTCCCCTCTGTCTCTCTCTCTCCCCTCTGTCTCTCTCTCTCCCCTCTGTCTCTCTCTCTCCCCTCTGTCTCTACCTCCCCTCTTTCTGTCTCTCTCTCCCCTCTGTCTCTCTCTTTCCCTTCTGTATCTCTCTTTCCCCTCTGTCTCTCCCTCCCCTCTGTCTGTCTCTCTCTCCCCTCTGTCTCTCTCTCTTTCCCCACTCTCTCTCTCCCCTCTCTCTCTCCCCTCTGTCTCTCTCTTCCCTTTGTCTGTCTCTCTCTCTACCTCCCCCCTCTGTCTCTCTCTTTCCCCTCTGTCTCTCTCTTTCCCCTCTGTCTCTCTCTCCCCCCCTCTGTCTCTCTCTCCCCTATGTCTCTCTCTCCCCTCTGTCTCTCTCTCCCCTCTGTCTCTCTCTCCCCTCTGTCTCTCTCTCTTTCCCCTCTCTCTCTCCCCCTCTGTCTCTCTCTCTCCCCTCTGTCTCTCTCTCCCCTCTGTCTCTCTCTCTCTCTCTCTCTCTCCCTCTGTCTCTCTCTTTCCCCTCTGTCTCTTTCTTTCTCTCTTTCTCTCTCTCTCCCCTCTCTCTCCCTTCTGTCTCTCTCCCTCCCCTCTGTCTCTCTCTTTCCCCTCTGTCTCACTCTCTCCCCTCTGTCTCACTCTCTCCCCTCTGTCTCACTCTCTCCCCTCTGTCTCTCTCTCCCCACTGTCTCTCTCTCCCCACTGTCTCTCTCTCTCCCCCTCTGTCTCCCCTCTGTCTCTGTCTCTCTCTCCTTTGTATCTCTCTCTCTCCCCTCTCTCTCTCTCTTTTCCCCCTCTGTCTCTCCCCCCTCTGTCTCTCTCTCTCTCTCCCCTCTGTCTCTCTCTCTCTCCCCGTATGTCTCTCCCCTCTTTCTCTCTCTCCCCTCTGTATCTCTCTCTCTCTCCCCTCTGTCTCTCTCTCTCTCCCCTCTGTCTCTCTCTTCCCCTCTGTCTCTCTCTTCCCCTCTGTCTCTCTCTCTCTCCCCTCTTTTTCTCTCTCCCCTCTGTCTGTCTCTCTCTCCCATCTGTGTCTCTCTTTCCCTTCTGTCTCTCTCTTTCCCCTCTGTCTCTCCATCCCCTCTGTCTCTCTCTTCCCCTCTGTCTCTCTCTCCCCTCTGTCTCTCTCTCCCCTCTGTCTCTCTCTCTCTCCCCTCTGTTTCTCTCTCCCCTCTGTCTGTCTCTCTCTCCCATCTGTGTCTCTCTTTCCCTTCTGTCTCTCTCTTTCCCCTCTGTCTCTCCATCCCCTCTGTCTCTCTCTCTCTCCCCTCTGTCTCTCTATTTCCCTACTGTCTCTTTCTTTTCCCTCTGCCTCTCTCTTTCCCCTCTGTCTCACTCTCTCCCCTCTTTCCCTCTCTCTCCCCCTCTGTCTCTCTCTCTCCTCCTCTGTCTCTCTCTCTCCTCCTCTGTCTCTCTCTCTCCTCCTCTGTCTCTCTCTCTCCCCCTCTGTCTCTCTCTCTCTCTCCTCCTCTGTCTCTCTCTCTCCCCCTCTGTCTCTCTCCCCCTCTGTCTCTCCCCTTTGTCTCTCTCTCCCCTCTGTCTCTTTCCCCTCTGTCTCTCTCTCTTTCCCCTCTGTCTCTCTCTCTCTCTCCCCTCTGTCTCTCTCTCTCTCTCCCCTCTGTCTCTCTCTCTCTCCCCTCTGTCTCTCTCTCTCCCCCCTCTGTCTGTCTCTCTCTCTCCCCCTCTGTCTGTCTCTTTCCCCTCTGTCTCTCTATTTCCCCTCTGCCTCTCTCTTTCCCCTCTGTCTGTCTCTTTCCCCCTGTCTCTCTCTTTCCCCTCTGCCTCTCTCTTTTCCCTCTGTCTCGAAAGTTTAAATATTTTATCATGACCATTCTTGGTCGCGTGCTGCCATCTTTTGGCTGTCTTATCATGCCTACCCTATGTGCTCTCTCTACCTGTATTCCTCCCTCTGCGACTTGTATGCCTAGTAGATTGGGTAAAGTCTGGGAGCTGAAAAGTAGGAGATCTTCAAACTCTCTGGACTCTGGTAGTCCTATGACACGCACATTACTCCTCCTAGACCTGTCTTCTAAATCCTCGATCTTAGCTTTTAGTGCTTTTATCTCGTCTGTGTGTGTGTCTATAGCAGATTCCTGATTAAAATGTCTGTCCTCAATACTCGAAATTCGATTTTCTACCTCTACCAGTCTACTTGAAAATTGCTTTATTTCACTTGAAATCTCTGAGATCTCGCCCTTAATTATTTCAAATTGAGGCAGAATTAAATCTGCCAATTGATTCGTGGTAAGTTGTTTTTCCAGATTCGGATCTGGGCTTCTAAAAGAAACTTCTTGTAAATTTTCCTGTAGGGGTTTTTGTTTTTTATCCCTCCTCGGAGGCATGGCTGGGGATTTATTTTTGGGATTTGTGATGTATTTCTCCATTTATTATGTAAATGCCAACTTCCCTGTTTAACCACTAGATGAGTGTATGGGGAGAATATACTGGTGCAGTGAAGCTCGGATTGTAATACAAAAGAATAGATACTGTGCTAGACTACTATACCCCTTTTGGAATTTGATGATCGATCCTTTCTGGTCTGCAACCTAGCCTTTTTATCCGAGCAATTTCTTTAATATTATGGTTGCTCAGGCGAAATTGATTTTGTAAGAGAAAAAAAACAGGATCTAGGTTAGGATGTCAGTATGGCCTTTCACACCTTAATAGACAGTAGGACACAAGACTGATCGGAATTGCTGTTACCAAAAACTATATACAATACAGGACCAATCTTTCAGAGAGGCACAGTTTCATAGCCTCACAATATGAACATTTGGCGATTTAAATTCACTTTTAACAGAATATACACAGAGAAATTTTAAGCTACACAGACATACCATACAGCTCCAATCTTGCAGAGAAGCACAATTTCATAACATCAAGATATGGACATTTGACAATTTAAATTCACTTTTAGCAGAATATACACAGATAAATTTTAAGCTATGCAGATTAAATTTAACCAGGCTACCCTGAGGGTTAGACAATAGGTGACCCAATATAAAAAACCTCTAGCCTGTCTGAAAATGGTATCCTATGCTATGAGGGCTAAATAGTTGTTACCACCTTTTCTGGGGAGGCACTTCTCAAATGTATTTTAACAGCCGCGTAACCTTCCTCAGTAATCAAGGTAAAGGCCTCTGACCTCAACTTAGGTCTACCACACACCAAGTATCACAGCCATTATCTTATCTGCTGAGCTAGCTCTATCAGACCTATATGGGCACTGGGTAGGAAGGTGTGCCTTGATCTGGTTAAATATATGTCACCTTGAGTTCACGTTGTACAGCCTATTATCTATGGCATCCTGGTAATTATCTGTTTGGGAGAAACCTGTTCGGGCTCTTAAAAGCAGGAGCCCACACCCTTAAATGTATCAAAATTCTCCGGAAAATACAAGCTAACAGAGGATGGCCCCAATAGATTTGGGTAATGTTCTATCATCTGTAGTTAAAGAGGTCAGGGTCCATGTATTCTTGGACACAGATATTAAAGGTAGTTATTTAAGGCAGTCTTTTCCAGGTTTCCAAGTTTCCCCCTTGAAATACAGTCTTATGGAGCCTTATACAGGGAAAAAAGAGCAAGGGAAGAAAAAAAAAGGGACGCTGTCTCACTCTCTCCCCTCCGTCTCTCACTCTCTCTCCCCTCTGTCGCTCTCTTTCCCCTCTGTCTCTCTCTCCCCTCTGTCTCTCTCTCCCTCCCTTCTGTCTCTCTCTCTCTCCATTTCCCCTTTGTCTCTCTCTTCCCCTCTGTCTGTCTCTCTCTCCCATCTGTGTCTCTCTTTCCCTTCTGTCTCTCTCTTTCCCCTCTGTCTCTCCATCCCCTCTGTCTCTCTCTCTCTCTCCCCTCTGTCTCTCTCTTTCCCTACTGTCTCTTTCTTTCCCCTCAGACTCTCTCTTTCCCCTCTGTCTCACTCTCTCCCCTCTTTCTCTCTCTCTCCCCTCTGTCTCTCTCTCTCTCCCCGTATGTCTCTCCCCTCTTTCTCTCTCTCCCCTCTGTATCTCTCTCTCTCTCCCCTCTGTCTCTCTCTCTCTCCCCTCTGTCTCTCTCTTCCCCTCTGTCTCTCTCTTCCCCTCTGTCTCTCTCTCTCTCCCCTCTGTTTCTCTCTCCCCTCTGTCTGTCTCTCTCTCCCATCTGTGTCTCTCTTTCCCTTCTGTCTCTCTCCCTCTGTCTCTCTCTCTCCCCTCTGTCTCTCTCTCCCCTCTGTCTCTCTCTCTCTCTCTCTCTCCCCTCTGTCTCTCTCTCTCTCTCTCTCTCTCCCTCTGTCTCTCTCTTTCCCCTCTGTCTCTTTCTTTCTCTCTTTCTCTCTCTCTCCCCTCTCTCTCCCTTCTGTCTCTCTCCCTCCCCTCTGTCTCTCTCTTTCCCCTCTGTCTCACTCTCTCCCCTCTGTCTCACTCTCTCCCCTCTGTCTCACTCTCTCCCCTCTGTCTCTCTCTCCCCACTGTCTCTCTCTCCCCACTGTCTCTCTCTCTCCCCCTCTGTCTCCCCTCTGTCTCTGTCTCTCTCTCCTTTGTATCTCTCTCTCTCCCCTCTCTCTCTCTCTTTTCCCCCTCTGTCTCTCCCCCCTCTGTCTCTCTCTCTCTCTCCCCTCTGTCTCTCTCTCTCTCCCCGTATGTCTCTCCCCTCTTTCTCTCTCTCCCCTCTGTATCTCTCTCTCTCTCCCCTCTGTCTCTCTCTCTCTCCCCTCTGTCTCTCTCTTCCCCTCTGTCTCTCTCTTCCCCTCTGTCTCTCTCTCTCTCCCCTCTTTTTCTCTCTCCCCTCTGTCTGTCTCTCTCTCCCATCTGTGTCTCTCTTTCCCTTCTGTCTCTCTCTTTCCCCTCTGTCTCTCCATCCCCTCTGTCTCTCTCTTCCCCTCTGTCTCTCTCTCCCCTCTGTCTCTCTCTCCCCTCTGTCTCTCTCTCTCTCCCCTCTGTTTCTCTCTCCCCTCTGTCTGTCTCTCTCTCCCATCTGTGTCTCTCTTTCCCTTCTGTCTCTCTCTTTCCCCTCTGTCTCTCCATCCCCTCTGTCTCTCTCTCTCTCCCCTCTGTCTCTCTATTTCCCTACTGTCTCTTTCTTTTCCCTCTGCCTCTCTCTTTCCCCTCTGTCTCACTCTCTCCCCTCTTTCCCTCTCTCTCCCCCTCTGTCTCTCTCTCTCCTCCTCTGTCTCTCTCTCTCCTCCTCTGTCTCTCTCTCTCCTCCTCTGTCTCTCTCTCTCCCCCTCTGTCTCTCTCTCTCTCTCCTCCTCTGTCTCTCTCTCTCCCCCTCTGTCTCTCTCCCCCTCTGTCTCTCCCCTTTGTCTCTCTCTCCCCTCTGTCTCTTTCCCCTCTGTCTCTCTCTCTTTCCCCTCTGTCTCTCTCTCTCTCTCCCCTCTGTCTCTCTCTCTCTCCCCTCTGTCTCTCTCTCTCTCCCCTCTGTCTCTCTCTCTCCCCCCTCTGTCTGTCTCTCTCTCTCCCCCTCTGTCTGTCTCTTTCCCCTCTGTCTCTCTATTTCCCCTCTGCCTCTCTCTTTCCCCTCTGTCTGTCTCTTTCCCCCTGTCTCTCTCTTTCCCCTCTGCCTCTCTCTTTTCCCTCTGTCTCGAAAGTTTAAATATTTTATCATGACCATTCTTGGTCGCGTGCTGCCATCTTTTGGCTGTCTTATCATGCCTACCCTATGTGCTCTCTCTACCTGTATTCCTCCCTCTGCGACTTGTATGCCTAGTAGATTGGGTAAAGTCTGGGAGCTGAAAAGTAGGAGATCTTCAAACTCTCTGGACTCTGGTAGTCCTATGACACGCACATTACTCCTCCTAGACCTGTCTTCTAAATCCTCGATCTTAGCTTTTAGTGCTTTTATCTCGTCTGTGTGTGTGTCTATAGCAGATTCCTGATTAAAATGTCTGTCCTCAATACTCGAAATTCGATTTTCTACCTCTACCAGTCTACTTGAAAATTGCTTTATTTCACTTGAAATCTCTGAGATCTCGCCCTTAATTATTTCAAATTGAGGCAGAATTAAATCTGCCAATTGATTCGTGGTAAGTTGTTTTTCCAGATTCGGATCTGGGCTTCTAAAAGAAACTTCTTGTAAATTTTCCTGTAGGGGTTTTTGTTTTTTATCCCTCCTCGGAGGCATGGCTGGGGATTTATTTTTGGGATTTGTGATGTATTTCTCCATTTATTATGTAAATGCCAACTTCCCTGTTTAACCACTAGATGAGTGTATGGGGAGAATATACTGGTGCAGTGAAGCTCGGATTGTAATACAAAAGAATAGATACTGTGCTAGACTACTATACCCCTTTTGGAATTTGATGATCGATCCTTTCTGGTCTGCAACCTAGCCTTTTTATCCGAGCAATTTCTTTAATATTATGGTTGCTCAGGCGAAATTGATTTTGTAAGAGAAAAAAAACAGGATCTAGGTTAGGATGTCAGTATGGCCTTTCACACCTTAATAGACAGTAGGACACAAGACTGATCGGAATTGCTGTTACCAAAAACTATATACAATACAGGACCAATCTTTCAGAGAGGCACAGTTTCATAGCCTCACAATATGAACATTTGGCGATTTAAATTCACTTTTAACAGAATATACACAGAGAAATTTTAAGCTACACAGACATACCATACAGCTCCAATCTTGCAGAGAAGCACAATTTCATAACATCAAGATATGGACATTTGACAATTTAAATTCACTTTTAGCAGAATATACACAGATAAATTTTAAGCTATGCAGATTAAATTTAACCAGGCTACCCTGAGGGTTAGACAATAGGTGACCCAATATAAAAAACCTCTAGCCTGTCTGAAAATGGTATCCTATGCTATGAGGGCTAAATAGTTGTTACCACCTTTTCTGGGGAGGCACTTCTCAAATGTATTTTAACAGCCGCGTAACCTTCCTCAGTAATCAAGGTAAAGGCCTCTGACCTCAACTTAGGTCTACCACACACCAAGTATCACAGCCATTATCTTATCTGCTGAGCTAGCTCTATCAGACCTATATGGGCACTGGGTAGGAAGGTGTGCCTTGATCTGGTTAAATATATGTCACCTTGAGTTCACGTTGTACAGCCTATTATCTATGGCATCCTGGTAATTATCTGTTTGGGAGAAACCTGTTCGGGCTCTTAAAAGCAGGAGCCCACACCCTTAAATGTATCAAAATTCTCCGGAAAATACAAGCTAACAGAGGATGGCCCCAATAGATTTGGGTAATGTTCTATCATCTGTAGTTAAAGAGGTCAGGGTCCATGTATTCTTGGACACAGATATTAAAGGTAGTTATTTAAGGCAGTCTTTTCCAGGTTTCCAAGTTTCCCCCTTGAAATACAGTCTTATGGAGCCTTATACAGGGAAAAAAGAGCAAGGGAAGAAAAAAAAAGGGACGCTGTCTCACTCTCTCCCCTCCGTCTCTCACTCTCTCTCCCCTCTGTCGCTCTCTTTCCCCTCTGTCTCTCTCTCCCCTCTGTCTCTCTCTCCCTCCCTTCTGTCTCTCTCTCTCTCCATTTCCCCTTTGTCTCTCTCTTCCCCTCTGTCTGTCTCTCTCTCCCATCTGTGTCTCTCTTTCCCTTCTGTCTCTCTCTTTCCCCTCTGTCTCTCCATCCCCTCTGTCTCTCTCTCTCTCTCCCCTCTGTCTCTCTCTTTCCCTACTGTCTCTTTCTTTCCCCTCAGACTCTCTCTTTCCCCTCTGTCTCACTCTCTCCCCTCTTTCTCTCTCTCTCCCCTCTGTCTCTCTCTCTCTCCCCGTATGTCTCTCCCCTCTTTCTCTCTCTCCCCTCTGTATCTCTCTCTCTCTCCCCTCTGTCTCTCTCTCTCTCCCCTCTGTCTCTCTCTTCCCCTCTGTCTCTCTCTTCCCCTCTGTCTCTCTCTCTCTCCCCTCTGTTTCTCTCTCCCCTCTGTCTGTCTCTCTCTCCCATCTGTGTCTCTCTTTCCCTTCTGTCTCTCTCTTTCCCCTCTGTCTCTCCATCCCCTCTGTCTCTCTCTTCCCCTCTGTCTCTCTCTCCCCTCTGTCTCTCTCTCTCTCCCCTCTGTTTCTCTCTCCCCTCTGTCTGTCTCTCTCTCCCATCTGTGTCTCTCTTTCCCTTCTGTCTCTCTCTTTCCCCTCTGTCTCTCCATCCCCTCTGTCTCTCTCTCTCTCCCCTCTGTCTCTCTCTTTCCCTACTGTCTCTTTCTTTTCCCTCTGCCTCTCTCTTTCCCCTCTGTCTCACTCTCTCTCCCCCTCTGTCTCCCTCTCTCTCCCCCTCTGTCTCTCTCTCTCCCCCTCTGTCTCTCTCCCCCTCTGTCTCTCCCCTTTGTTTCTCTCTCCCCTCTGTCTCTTTCCCCTCTGTCTCTCTCTCTTTCCCCTCTGTCTCTCTCTCTCTCTTTCCCCTCTGTCTCTCTCTCTCTCTCTCCCCTCTGTCTCTCTCTCTCTCCCCTCTGTCTCTCTCTCTCTCCCCTCTGTCTCTCTCTCTCCCCCCTCTGTCTGTCTCTCTCTCTCCCCTCTGTCTGCCTCTTTCCCCTCTGTCTCTCTCTTTCCCCTCTGCCTCTCTCTTTCCCCTCTGGCTGTCTCTTTCCCCCTGTCTCTCTCTTTCCCCTCTGCCTCTCTCTTTCCCCTCTGTCTCACTCTCTCCCCTCTGTCTCTCACTCTCTCTCCCCTCTGTCTCTCTCTTTCCCCTCTGTCTCTCTCTCCCCTCTGTCTCTCTCTCCCTCCCTTCTGTCTCTCTCTCCCTCCCTTCTGTCTCTCTCTCTCCATTTCCCCTCTGTCTCTCTCTTCCCCTCTGTCTGTCTCTCTTTCCCTTCTGTCTCTCTCTTTCCCCTCTGTCTCTCCATCCCCTCTGTCTCTCTCTCTCTCTCCCCTCTGTCTCTCTCTTTCCCTACTGTCTCTTTCTTTCCCCTCTGCCTCTCTTTCCCCTCTGTCTCACTCTCTCCCCTCTTTCTCTCTCTCTCCCCCTCTGTCTCTCTCTCTCCTCCTCTGTCTCTCTCTCTCCTCCTTTGTCTCTCTCTCTCTCCCCCTCTGTCTCTCTCTCTCCCCCTCTGTCTCTCTCTCTCTCCCCCTCTGTCTCGCTCCCCCTCTGTCTCTCCCCTCTGTCTCTCTCTCCCCTCTGTCTCTTTCCCCTCTGTCTCTCTCTCTTTCCCCTCTGTCTCTCTCTTTCTCTCTCCCCTCTGTCTCTCTCTCTCTCCCCTCTGTCTCTCTCTCTCCCCCTTCTGTCTGTCTCTCTCTCTCCCCTCTGTCTGTCTCTTTCCCCCTGTCTCCCTCTTTCCCCTCTGCCTCTCTCTTTCCCCTCTGTCTGTCTCTTTCCCCCGTCTCTCTCTTTCCCCTCTGCCTCTCTCTTTCCCCTCTGTCTCACTCTCTCCCCTCTGTCTCTCACTCTCTCTCCCCTCTGTCTCTCTCTTTCCTCTCTGTCTCTCTCTTTCCCCTCTGTCTCTCTCTCCCTCCCTTCTGTCTCTCTCTCCCTCCCTTCTGTCTCTCTCTCTCCATTTCCCCTCTGTCTCTCTCTTCCCCTCTGTCTGTTTCTCTCTCCCCTCTGTCTGTCTCTCTCTCTCCCATCTGTCTCTCTCTCTCCCCCCTCTGTCTCTCTCTCTCCCCCCTCTGACTCTCTCTCTCCCCCCTCTGCCTCTGTCTCTCTCTCCCCTCTGTGTCTCTCCCCTCTGTCTCTCTCTCCTCTGTCTCTCTCTCCCCTCTGTCTCTTTCTCTCTCTCTCCCCTCTATCTCTCTCTTTCCCCTCTGTCTCTCTCTCTTCCCCTCTGTCTCTCTCTCTCTCTCCCCTCTGTCTCTCTCTCTCTCTCCCCTCTCTCTCTCCCCTCTGTCTCTCTCTTCCCTTTGTCTGGCTCTCTCTCTACCTCCCCCCTCTGTCTATCTCTTTCCCCTCTGTCTCTCTCTTTCCCCTCTGTCTCTCTCCCCTCTGTCTCTCTCTCCCCTCTGTCTCTCTCTCCCCTCTGTCTCTCTCTCCCCTCTGTCTCTCTCTCCCCCTCTGTCTCTCTCTCTTTCCCCTCTGTCTCTCTCTTTCCCCTCTGT
This sequence comes from Bombina bombina, assembly GCF_027579735.1. Classification (NCBI taxonomy): domain Eukaryota; kingdom Metazoa; phylum Chordata; class Amphibia; order Anura; family Bombinatoridae; genus Bombina; species Bombina bombina. The sequence goes on along the minus strand of NC_069504.1, from coordinate 784,978,165 downwards.
CTCTCTCTCCCCTCTGTGTCTCTCTTTCCCTTCTGTCTCTCTCTTTCCCTTCTGTCTCTCTCTTTCCCCTCTGTCTCTCCATCCCCTCTGTCTCTCTCTCTCTGCCCTCTGTCTCTCTCTTTCCCTACTGTCTCTTTCTTTCCCCTCTGCCTCTCTCTTTCCCCTCTGTCTCACTCTCTCCCCTCTTTCTATCTCTCTCCCCCTCTGTCTCTCTCTCTCCTCCTCTGTCTCTCTCTCTCCTCCTCTGTCTCTCTCTCTCCTCCTCTGTCTCTCTCTCTCTCCCCCTCTGTCTCTCTCTCTCTCCCCCTCTGTCTCTCTCTCTCTCTCCCCCTCTGTCTCTCTCTCTCTCCCTCTGTCTCTCCCCTCTGTCTCTCTCTCCCCTCTGTCTCTCTCTCTTTCCCCTCTGTCTCTCTCTCTCCCCTCTGTCTCTCTCTCTCTCCCCCCTCTGTCTGTCTCTCTCTCTCCCCTCTGTCTGTCTCTTTCCCCCTGTCTCTCTCTTTCCCCTCTGCCTCTCTCTTTCCCCTCTGTCTCACTCTCTCCCCTCTGTCTCTCACTCTCTCTCCCCTCTGTCTCTCTCTCTTTCCTCTCTGTCTCTCTCTTTCCCCTCTGTCTCTCTCTCCCCTCTGTCTCTCTCTCCCTCCCTTCTGTCTCTCTCTCTCCATTTCCCCTCTGTCTCTCTCTTCCCCTCTGTCTCTCTCTCTCCCCTCTGTTTCTCTCTCCCCTCTGTCTGTCTCTCTCTCTCCCATCTGTCTCTCTCTTTCCCTTCTGTCTCTCTCTCTCCCCCCTCTGACTCTCTCTCTCCCCCCTCTGCCTCTCTCTCTCTCCCCTCTGTGTCTCTCCCCTCTGTCTCTCTCTCATCTCTGTCTCTCTCTCCCCTCTGTCTCTTTCTCTATCTCCCCTCTATCTCTCTCTTTCCCCTCTGTCTCTCTCTTCCCCTCTGTCTCTCTCTCTCTCCCCTCTGTCTCTCTCTCTCTCTCTCTCCCATCTGTCTGTCTCTCTCTTTCCCTTCTGTCTCTCTCTCCCCTCTGTCTCTCTCCCCTTTGTATCTCTCTCTCCCCTCTGTCTCTCTCTCTCTCCCCCCTCTGTCTCCCCCCCTCTGTCTCTCTCTCTCTCTCCCATCTGTCTCTCTCTCTCCCCTCTGTCTCTCTCTCTCTCTCTCCCCTCTGTCTCTCTCCCCTCTGTCTCTCCCCTCTCTCTCTCTCTCTTCCCCCTCTGTCTCTGTGTGTGTCTCTCTCTCCCCTCTGTGTCTCTCCCCTCTGTCTCTCTCTCTCTCCTCTGTCTCTCTCTCATCTCTGTCTCTCTCTCCCCTCTGTCTCTTTCTCTCTCCCCCCTCTATCTCTCTCTTTCCCCTCTGTCTCTATCTTCCCCTCTGTCTCTCTCTCTATCCCCTCTGTCTCTCTCTCTCTCCCATCTGTCTATCTCTTTCCCTTCTGTCTCTCTCTCTCCCCTCTGTCTCTCTCCCCTTTGTATCTCTCTCTCCCCTCTGTCTCTCTCTCTCCCCCCTCTGTCTCCCCCCCTCTGTCTCTCTCTCTCTCCCATCTGTCTCTCTCTCTCCCCTCTGTCTCTCTCTCTCTCTCCCCTCTGTCTCTCTCTTTCCCCTCTGTCTCACTCTCTCCCCTCTGTCTCACTCTCTCCCTCTGTCTCTCTCTCTCTCTCTCTCCCCTCTGTCTCTCTCTCTCCCCTCTGTCTTACTCTCTCCCCTCTGTCTCACTCTCTCCCCTCTGTCTCACTCTCTCCCCCTCTGTCTCTCTCCCCCTCTGTCTCTCTCTCTCTCCCCCTCTGTCTCTCTCTCTCTCCCCCTCTGTCTCACTCTCTCCCTCTGTCTCTCTCTCTCCCCTCTGTCTCTCTCTCTCCCCTCTATCTCTCTCTCATTCCCCCTCTGTCTCTCTCTCTCCCCTCTGTCTCACTCTCTCCCCTCTGTCTCACTCTCTCCCCCTCTGTCTCTCTCCCCCTCTGTCTCTCTCCCCCTCTGTCTCTCTCTCTCTCCCCCTCTGTCTCACTCTCTCCCCCTCTGTCTCTCTCTCTCTCCCCCTCTGTCTCACTCTCTCCCCTCTGTCTCACGCTCTCCCCTCTGTCTCACTCTCACCCCTCTGTCTCTCTCTCCCCTCTGTCTCTCTCCCCTTTGTATCTCTCTCTCTCCCCTCTGTCTCCCCCCCTGTCTCTCTCTCTCTCCCCTCTGTCTCTCTCTCCCCCCTCTGTCTCTCTCTCTCTCTCTCTCTCTCTCTCCCCTCTGTCTCTCTCTCTCCCCTCTGTCTCTCGCTCTCTCTCTCCCCCTCTGTCTCTCTCTCTCCCCTCTGTCTCTCTCTCACTCTCCCCCTCTGTCTTGCTCTCCCTTCTGTCTCTCTCTCCCCCCTCTGTCTCTCTCTCTCTCTCTCTCTCCCCCTCTGTCTCTCTCTCTCTTTCTCTCCCCTCTGTCTCTCTCTCCACTCTGTCTCTGTCTCTCTCTCCCCTTTGTCTCTGTCTCTCTCCCCTCTGTCTCTCACTCTCTCCCCTCTGTGTGTCTCTCTCTCCCTTCTGTGTGTCTCTCTCTCCCTCTCCCCTCTGTCTCTGTCTCTCTCTCCCCTCTGTCTCTCTCTCTCCCCTGTCTCTCTCTCTCCCCTCTGTCTCTCTCTCCCCCCCCCTCTGTCTCTCTCTCCCCCCTCTGTCTCTTTCTCTCTGTCTCTCTCTCCCCTCTGTCTCTCTCTCCCCTCTGTCTCTCTCTCTCTCTCTCCCCTCTGTCTTTCTCTCTCTCCCCTCTGTCTCCCCCTCTGTTTTAAACATATTTTAATGGGCCTGGATTTCTAGATCTCATAATCAGAGCAAGCATTTTGTTATCCGGCAAGAGGTTCTGTTACAACCCTTTAGACTAAAATCAGATGTTTACTAAGGTGACCAGTTTTCCAAGACACCATTTAAAGGGACATGAAACCCATATGTTTTCTTTCATGATTTAGAATGAGCATGCAATTTTAAATATCTTTCCAATTTACATCTAATATCTAATTTTCTACATTCTCTTGGTATCCTTTTTAAAAATCATATGTAAATATGCTCAGTAGCTGCTGATTGATGGCTGCACATAGATGCCTCGTGATTGGCTCACCCATGTGCATTGATATTCTTCAACAAAGAATAGCTAAAGAATGAAGGTGTGTTCTCAGTGCCTCACCAGTCTCTGACCTCACCGCACGTCACTGGACTGGGGAACTTGTAGGCACGCAGCCCGGGGCTGTGCACTGACAGACTTGGAACAGAGTCAGAGAGCAGAATTTTCATAGTTTGCGCGCCTAAACCTTTTCTTTAGTGATTTATTTTTAGAGTGCACTGTTTATCTTTTTATTTGATGCTCTGCTGAGCCAGGGAGCAGCTCTAGGTGTGAGCTTTATAATTAATGCAGTGCAGTTTACATATTTTGCATGTGTGTGTGTCTGAGTTTTTGTGTGTGTGTCTGAGTGTTTTTGTGTGTGCCTGAGTGGTGTGCCTGAGTGTTTTTGTGTGTGTGCCTGAGAGTTTTTGTGTGTGTGACTGAGTGTTTTGTGTGTGTGTGTGTGAGTGTTTTTGTGTGTGTGTGTCTAAGTGTTTGTGTGTGTGCCTGAGTGTTTTTGTGTGTGTGTCAGAGTGTTTTTGTGTGTGTTTGTGTCTAAGTGTTTGCATGTGTCTGACAGTGTCTGAGTGTTTTTGTGTGTGTGTCTGGGTGTGTTTCTGAGTGTTTGTGTGTGCATCTGAGTGTGTTTTTACGTGTGTCTGAGTGTGTGTGTGCGTGAGTGTTTGTATGTGTGTGCCTGTGTTTTTGTGTTTGTGTGTGCCTGCTTCTGTCCATTTGAGAAGTTTGCCTTTTATATGAAATCCTCTTCTTGCACTAAAAAAAACATTACTGGGGGGTTGAATGGGGGGGGGGGGTAACACCAACCCTAGTGACTCCACTGGGCCTAGATCAATAATTTGGGTTATCTACTAAAAAAAAGATATAGTTTTGATAGGTAAATATAAAAAAAATGCTCTGTTTTTGTTTAAATGTAGTTATAGCAAAAATTCTAAAAATGCTCTGGTGTTTTAGGGAAGTTTATGTCTGAAATATCCGGTCCTTAAGGGGGTTGAAGTTTTATGTTCTAACTGAATCACAAACGAAAACATTTGGGTTTTATGTCCACAACAACCATTTGTTTGCTTATTTACAGGATAAACACTACATTATACATTTTGTTAACAACTATCAAATATTCAGAGAGAATTGGAATATGAATAATATAACCTTATGGAAGAGAGGAAAAATTAAATCAGTTATTCTTTACTAGTTGGTAAGCCTGCCCAGAGGGCAGTCTATGTGTTGTTAATAAAAAAAATAAAAAAATTGAACTACAGAAAAAAATAAACAAATTATCAAAAAGAAAAAAATAAACCTAATCCCTACAACCCCCCCCCATAAAAACACCCCCTAATCTAATGCTAAACTACCAATAGCCCTTAAAAGGGCTACAGCTCTTTTGTAGTTACTAAAAATTCTAAGTCCCCCCTAACAGTAAAACCCACCACCCACCAAACCCCCCAAAATAAATAAACCTAACACTAAAAAAACTAAACTATCCATTACCCTCTTTTACTGCCCATCCCTAATCTTTAAAAAAAAAAAAAAAATTAAAAAAACAAAGTCTAACCCCCAAAAATTAAAAAAATAAACCTAAGTTTAAATTAAGCTAAAATTACAGAAAATACAAAAAATCTAATATTACAGAAAATAAAAAAACTAAATTACCAAAGTTTAAAAAATTAAACCTAACCCCTATGAAAATAAAAAAGCCCCCCAAAATAAAAACACCCCCTAATCTAATGCTCATTGCCTAAGTATAACAGCTCTTTTAAAAATTAAAAATAATAAGACCCCCTAACAGTAAAACCCCCCACCCACCAAACCCCCCTTAATAAAAAACCTAACACTAAAAATCCTAAACTATCCATTGCCCTGAAAAGGGCATTTGTATGGACATTGCCCTTAAAAGGGTATTCAACTCTTTTGCTGCCTATCCCTAATCTTAATATATATATATATATATATATATATATATATATATATATATATATATATATATATATATATATATATATATATATATACAGTATATACAAAAAACTAACAATAAAGCCCCAAATAGATACTCCCGGGTCCTGAAGTCCGGCGGAGAAGGTCCTCTTCCATGTGGTAAAGTCTTTTTGCAAGCAGCCGACATCTTCTTCCAAGTGGGGACCTCTTCTTTCTTCATCCAGGACAGTGGAACTGAAGACCGGCGATGGCGGAACTGAAGTAAAAAAAATATATTTAAAAAAAAAGCCTAAATCTAACCCCCAAAAATTAAAAAATTAAACCTAATCCCTATGAAAAAGGTACGTGATTAAAGATGGCGTCCCTTGAATTCCTATTGGCTGATTTGATTCTTCAAATTCAAATCAACCAATAGGATGAGAGCTACTGAAATCCTATTGGCTGTTTAAATCAGCCAATAGGATTTCAGTAGCTCTCATCCTATTGGCTGATTTGAATTTGAAGAATCAAATCAGCCAATAGGAATTCAAGGGACACCATCTTTAATAGCGTACCTTGAATTCACTATTCAGTGTACAGTGGCGATCGGAAGAAGAGGATCCTCCACGCTCCATGGCTCCATGGTCGCCGGTCTTCAGTTCCGCCGTCGCCAGGTTTTCAGTTCTGCTGTCCTGGATGAAGAAAGAAGAGGTCCCCACTTGGAATAAGATGTCAGCCGCTTGGAAGAAGACTTCACCGCATGTAAGAGGACCTTCTTCGCCGGACTTCAGGACTGGTGAGTATCTAGCAGCAACATCCACTGCACACAAAACAAGCAGTTCAAAACCGTAGATAAACAAATAAAGTACAGAGGCTCAAAAAGGTGAAAATAAAAAGTCTGTATTCTTGAAAATCAAATAATGCAAAAGTTATTACAAACAGGCAATGTAGCAGGTCAACTTCATCAATGACCATCTTCATGATGGTCATTGATTAAGTTGACCTGCTACATTGCCTGTTTGTAATAACTTTTGCCTTATTTGATTTTCAAGAATACAGACTTTTTATTTTCACCTTTTTGAGCCTCTGTACTTTATTTGTTTATCTCCGGTTTTGAACTGCTTGTTTCGTGTGCAGTGGATGTTGCTGCTACAATTTGTGAAAGCGGTGGTGGATCGTTTTTTACCACTTGCACCGGCTTGACAGATGAATTCGTCATCAGGACGTCAGGAGTAACCCAGGAGGGGCGGAACCTTACGTGAAGCGCGAGCCGAGGCCACACACAGAGCGGATGTCTGAGCGCTCCCACGTTGTTGCTGTTACCTGGTGAGTATCTATTTGGGGCTTTAGTGTTGAGGGGTTTTTTTAAAAAAAAATTTTTTTTTAGATTAGGGATGGACAGCAAAAGAGTTGAATGCCCATTTAAGGACAATGCCCATACAAATGCCCTTTTCAGGGCAATGGGTAGATTAGGTTTTTTTAGTGTTATTTTTTTATTTTGGGGGGTTTAGTGGGTGGGGGGTTTTACTGTTAGGGGGTCTTAGTATGTTTAATTCACAAAAGAGCTGTTTAACTTAGGGCAATGCCATACAAAAGGCCCTTTTAAGGGCTATTGGTAGTTTATTCTTATATTAGGGGGTGTTTTAATTTTTGGGGGGCTTTTTTATTTTCATAGGGATTAGGTTTAATTTTGTAAACTTTGGTAATTTGGTTTTTTATATTCTGTAAAGTTAGCCTTTTTTTTGTAATCTTAGATTTTTTATTTTTTGTAACTTTAATATTTTTTAGTTTAGGTAATTTGTGATAATTTAGGGAGGGTTAGGTTAGGGGGCTTAGTAATTTAATTTGTTATTTGCATTGTGGGTTTTGGTGGTTTAAGGGGTTAATAGGTTAATTAGGTTTATTGCGATGTGATGGTTTTGCGGTTTAGGGGTTAATAGGGTAAATAGGTTTATTGCGATGTGGGGGTTTTGCGGTTTAAGGGTTACTAGGTTAATTATGTTTATTGCGATGTGGGGGTTTTGTGGTTTAGGGATTAATAGGGTAATTAGGCTTATTGCGATGTGGGTGGTTAACGATTAAGGGATTAAGGGGTTAATTACTTTATTATTTTGCGATGTGTGGGTTTGCAGTGTATGTGTTAATACTTTGGGTGGGAGGTTCAGGTTTTTTTTTGTTATACTTCGTGTGGGCGGTGTTTTTTTATATTTTGTAATGCTCCGTTTGCCTTTGCTGCATCCCGGTGGATTCCAAAAATGGCATAGTGGCATAGTGCCATTTTCGGAATCCCCCGGGATGCAGCTTCGCTGCACCCAGGTGAATTATTTTGGCTGCGCGCGCAGCCAACATTCTGTTGGCTGCCTCACGCTGCCAACATTCCATTGAGGATGCATGCGCAACTGCCGACGGCGACGGACATTACACACGTGATTATAGTATAGATCATTATTTAGTCAATTTGGGTCAGAAAGAGGTTGTAGAAAGTGTGTATGAAATGGTCTAAATTGTTGTTAAGAACATAGAAATAATAGATATTATGTACAATATGAAAAAGGTATTTAAAAAGAGAATCCCACTAAGGATTAATTTATTTATTATCTTACACTCCAGTTTACATGAAGTAGTGTTCAATTCTAGAAAATAGTAATTGTTTGAAATGCAATCTGGGTTTTCTAGATGTAATACATTTTCTATGGTACTACCCAACAATACCGAAAATGTAGAAAATTGTGAATTATTGGCTTAACAAAACATTAAAAATCAAAGTTGAGATCAATATTGATAAAGTATTATTCTTCACAGAAGATCACAAGACTTTAGATTCTGACTTTTTTATCATTTGTTATTTTATTAGGCAGAAAGCATCTTCAAATTTTGAAAATACAAAAACTATCAGTTAATTATCATATGATCATTGAACAATTAGATTCTCTTATGGAACTAAAATCAAAATTCTTCGATTATTTCAAAAATGGGAAGGTTTCATTAAGTCACAACCGATGCAAGATGAGAGAATAGGTGGTAATTTGTTCCTGTAATTCAATGTATATTGTACATATTTTGTTGAATTTCAATAAATATAAGTATGAGGTTTTATTGGCATTATAAAAAATAAATGTAACAATTCAGTAGGTCATGATAATATTCAACCACTGGTTTTAAAGGAACTTTGATCTGTGCTAGCTGCCCCATTAAATCATCTGCTTAATCAGTAACTATTGACAAGAGTTGTTCCAGATGATTAGAGAATAGTGAATGTAGTATCTCTTCATAAAAAAGGCAGTATGGAAGAATCTGGTAACTACAGGCCAGTCCTTTTAACTTCAGAATTAGAGAAATTAATGGAAACTCTCTTAAAAGAGAGCCAAAATAAGCATAGTTTTAATTTAGGGAGATCATGTCAGACTAATCTGATTGACTTCTTTGATTATGAAACAAAAGTATTAGACTAGGGTGGAGCAGTTGATGTAGTGTATCTACATTTCAGCAAACCATTTGACACTGTCCCACACAACAAACAAATTTGCAGGCTCAAAAATTGTGAAATGGGTAGGATGCTGGCTTAAAGGGACACTCAATCAGAATTAAACTTTCATTATTCAGATAGAGCATGCCATTTTAAACAACTTTCCAATTAACTTCCATTAACGAAATGTGCAGTCTTTTTATATTTTAACTTTTTCAGTCACCAGCTCCTACTGAGCATGTGCAAGAATAAGTGTGTATGCATTTGTGAATGGCTAATGGCTTTCACATGGTACGTGTATGCATTTGTGATTGGCTGATGGCTGTTACAAGGTACAGGGGGAGTGAAAAAAGACATAACTTTTAAAATTGTCAGAAAAAAAATCTACTACTCATTTGAAGTTCAGACTAAGTGCTATTGCATTGTCTTGTTATCTTGCATTTGTTGATTATGCAAATCTACTGTGTTGACTGGTCCTTTAAGGATAAAAAACAGAGTGTCTTAGTAAATAGAGTGCAGAAAACAGACAGGGCAGTTACTAGTGGTGTTCCTCATGGGTTAGTACTGGGGCATGTTTTATTTAACATATTTATCAATATCAGCAAAAGGTTGCAGGACAAAGTATGTCTGCTTGCGGATGATACAAAAACTTATAATAGAGTAGATATTCCAGGGGGATGGACCAAATGAAAAGTGATATAAAAAAATGGAGGTTTGGACAAATGACTGATCTAAAGTTTAACACTGCAAAGTGCAAAGCTATGCATTTAGGAAATAAAAATCCAAATGTTAATTACAGCCTCAATTTCACTTTTTTGACTGTTACAAATATTGCAAATGTTTCAAGTAAGGCCAGTAGAATGCTTGGTTGTTTTGGTGGAGGTATTTGCAGCAGAAATAGTATTTTTTTTTATGCCAATTTACAGATCACTAGTAAAACCTCAACTTGAGTATTGTGTGCAATTCTGGAGGCCATGTGTATAGAAAGATATAAACAACCTGGAATCTGTGCAAAGGAGGGCTACTAAAATGGTACATGGTATAGAAAATAAAACTTATCAGGAATGGCTCAGTGATCTAAATATGTATAACTTATAGAAGAGAAGGAAAATAGGTGATATAATAGTAACTTTCAAGTATATTAAGAGGCTTAGTTAAGCTTAGGCTGTGAGTAACTTTCATAAAAAGAAAAATTCAAGAACAAGGTCATGATCTCAAACTGAAGGGTAGTAGGTTCAGGAGAAATTTGTGAAAGTTCTTTTTTACAGAAAGGGTGATTGATTCATGGGGGCATATTTATCAAGCTCCGTATGGAGCTTGATGCCCCGTGTTTCCGGCGAGCCTTCAGGCTCTCCGGAAACAAAAGTTATGAAGTAACGGTCTAAAGACCACTGCTCCATAACCTGCCCGCCTGCTCTGAGGCGGTGGACAGAAATCGACAGTAATCAAACCGATCGAATACGATCAGGTTGATTGACACCCCCTGCTAGCGGCCGATTGTCCGCAAATCTGCAGGGGGCGGCATCGCACTAGCAGTTCGCTATATTGGATCATGTCCGCTCGCACCATAATAAATAGGCCCCATGGACTAAACTCCCATAAGAGGTGGTAATGACAAATACTGTGTGTGACTTCAAGAATACATGGGATAAGCATAAGGTTACCCTACAACCAGGATAAGTTTATACTTTAAGGACATTTTGGGCAGACTTGTTGGGCCTATGGGTTTTATCTGCCGCCAAAATCTATGTTTCTATATTAAACATGTGAACCTGAAATAAAGAACTTGCTCCCTTTAAAATTTATAGATTTTACCAATGTGTTTTCTGAAGAGAAGGTTGACACACTGGCCCTACTCCTCCTTATGGCCCAACATACCCTTTGTTCTTGAAACTCTAGCCATGAAACAATATATTAATGGATATGTTGGGAAAAAAAGGATTTCTATGTGGAGACAATAGATTGAAGTCTTCATCTTTGTGCTTGAGTACACTAATTAATAAGAATAGGTACACATTACCTCTAATCATAGATTCTCACAGTATTCAGTACAGAGACGCTGTGTATACCTGCCCCAAAAATGATCTCAAGTGATTTTTAATTTATGCACAAACATACCTTATTTGTGGTGGTATCATGTGAGTTGGCAATTGTAAATAGTGTTACTTTTAGATGAAATAAACAATATTACACTACTTGCACACCTTTGTTTCTCATACTGTAACCTGCTTAAATCTATGGAGCACCACACTGTGAGAAAACGTTTCTACCATACTCCAAGAGAAAAGGAAGGATATATTCCCCAAGAAAACACCAGAGGTCTCTACCTCAAGCAAGTGGTACCTCATATTGATTGAGCTAACCTCTAGTAAGTGAATCTAATGATAAGTGTGTATTTTGTTAATGAAGAACTTCCATATAAACACCTATAGGATTGAACTTTATATCTGGAAGCAGTTACAGCACTGCATGAGAACTTTCACCCACTGTGTGGAAAAATATCACTATAGTTTATTATTCAGGGGCAAAAAGCTACTAGTCCAGAGGTGAAGAGTTACTAGACCACTCAATATTAAATCTAGAGAAAAAGCCACATATTCTACTTGTCTACTGCACTGCTATTTCTTACTCATCCCTGTATGCCTATGTATATCTATCTATCTAGCTACATACATACAGTCGCATAGATTACGCGTTTAACGTTAGAGGCTGTGCGGTGCTAACGAGCAGTTTATGCTCACCGTTCACTTACAGATAGCGCGGGTTTTACGGGTCTTTATAACCCAGAAAAGAAGTGAGCATTGAGCAAAATGTTGCTCTTTACCGCACTCCAATACCAGCGCTGCTTACGTTAGCAGTGACCTGGTGTAACGTGCTCGTGCATGATTTCCCCATAGGAATCAATGGGGAGAGCCGGCTGAAAAAAAGTCTAACACCTGCCAAAAAGCAGCGTAAAGCTCCTTAACACAGCCCCATTGATTCCTATGGGGAAATACATTTTATGTCTACACCTAACACCCTAACATGAACCCCAAGTCTAAACACCCCTAATCTTACACTTATTAACCCCTATTCTCCCGCCCCTAACATCACCGACACCTACATTATATTATTAACCCCTAATCTGCCGCTCCGGACACCGCCGCCACCTACATTATACTTATGAACCCCTAATCTGACGCCCCCAACATTGCTGAAACCTACATTATATTTATTAACCCCTAATCTGCTGCCCCCAATGTCGCCACAACCTACCTACACTTATTAACCCCTAATCTGCTGCCCCCAACGTCGCCGCCACTATGATAAACATATTAACCCCTAAACCGCCGTACTCCCGCATCGCAAACCTTAGTTAAAGATTATTAACCCCTAATCTGCCGTCCCTAACATCGCCGCCACCTACCTACATTTATTAACCCCTAATCTGCTGCCCCCAATGTTGCCGCCACTATTCTAAATTTATTAACCCCTAAACCTAAGTCTAACCCTAACTACCCCTAACTTAAATATAATTTAAATAAATATAAATAAAATTACTATGATTAACTAAATTATTCCTATTTAAAACTAAATACTTACCTATATAATAAACCCTAAGCTAGCTTCAATATAACTAATAATTACATTGTATCTAGTTTAGGGTTTATTTTTATTTTACAGGCAAGTTTGTATTTATTTTAACTAGGTAGAATAGTTACTAAATAGTTATTAACTATTTAATAAACTACCTATTTAAAATAAATACAAAAGTACCTGTAAAATAAAACCTAACCTAAATTACAATTACACCTAACACTACACTATAATTAAATTAATTTCCTAAACGCAATACAATTAAATACAATTAAATAAAATTTGCTAAAGTACAACCCCCCCCCACTAAATTACAGAAAATAATAAGCAAATTACAAGATTTTTAAACTAATTACACCTAATCTAATCCCCCTAACAGAATAAAAAAGCCCACCCAAAATAAAAAAGCCCTACCCTACACTAAATTACAAATAGCCCTTAAAAGGGCCTTTTGCGGGGCATTTCCCCCAAGTAATCAGCTCTTTTACCTGTAAAAACAATTACAAATCCCCCCAACATTAAAACCCACCACCCACACAACCAACCCTACTCTAAAACCCACCCAATACCCCCTTAAAAAAACCTAACACTAACCCCTTGAAGATCACCTTACCGGGAGAAGTCTTCACCCAACCGGGCCAAATTCCTCAACGAATCCAGCAGAAGTGGTCCTTCAGACGGGCAGAAGTGGTCCTCCAGATGGGCAGAAGTCTTCATCCAGACGGCATCTTCTCTCTTCATCCATCCGGCGTGGAGCGGGCCCATCTTCAAGACATCCGACAGGGAGCATCCTCTTCTTTCCACGGCGACTGAAGAATGAATAGGATTGAGCTGGCATTCTATTGGCTGATTGGAACAGCCAATAGAATGCCAGCTCAATCCTATTGGCTGATTGGATCAGCCAATAGGATTTTTCCTACCTTAATTCCGATTGGCTGATAGAATTCTATCAGCCAATCAGAATCTAAGGGACGCCATCTTGGATGACGTCACTTAAAGGAACCTTCATTCTTCAGTCGCGTGGAAAGAAGAGGATGCTCTGCGTCGGATGTCTTGAAGATGGACCCGCTCCACGCCGGATGGATGAAGATAGAAGATGCGGTCTGGATGAAGACTTCTGCCAGTCTGGAGGACCACTTCTGCTGGATTCGTTGAGGACTTCGACCCGGTTGGGTGAAGACGTCTCCCGGTAAGGTGATCTTCAATCTTCAAGGGGTTAGTGTTAGGTTTGTTTTTTAAGGGGGTATTGGGTGGGTTTTAGAGTAGGGTTGGTTGTGTGGGTGGTGGGTTTTAATGTTGGGGGGGATTTGTAATTTTTTTACAGGTAAAAGAGCTGATTGCTTGGGGGCAATGCCCCGCAAAAGGCCCTTTTAAGGGCTATTTGTAATTTAGTGCAGGGTAGGGCTTTTTATTTTGGGGGGCTTTTTTATTCTGTTAGGGGGATTAGATTAGGTGTAATTAGTTTAAAAATCTTGTAATTTGTTTATTATTTTCTGTGATTTAGTGGGGGGTTTTGTACTTTAGCTAATTTTATTTATTTGTATTTAATTGTATTTAGTTTAGGGAATTAATTAAATTATAGTGTAGTGTTAGGTGTAATTGTAACTTAGGTTAGGTTTTATTTTACAGGTACTTTTGTATTTATTTTAACTAGGTAGTTTATTAAATTGTTAATAGCTATTTAGTAACTATTCTACCGAGTTAAAATAAATAAAAACTTGCCTGTAAAATACAAATAAACTCTAAGCTAGATACAATGTAACTATTATTTATTTTGTAGGTAAGTATTTAGTTTTAAATAGGAATAATTTAGTTAATGATAGGAATTTTATTTAGATTTATTTAAATTATATTTAAGTTAGGGGGGGTTAGGGTTAGTGTTAGACTTAGATTTAGGGGTTAATAACTTTAGTATAGTGGCGGCGACGTTGGGGGCGGCAGATTAGGGGTTAATAAATGTAGGTAGGTAGGTGTCGGCGATGTTAGGGACGGCAGATTAGGGGTTAATAATATTTAACTAATGTTTGTGAGGCAGGAGTGTGGCGGTTTAGGGGTTAATATATTTATTATAGTGGCAGCGATGCCCGGTTCGGGAGATTAGGGGTTAAAAAATTTATTTTAGTGATTGCAATGTGGGGGGGGGGGGGGCCTCGGTTTAGGTGTTAATAGGTAGTTTATGGGTGTTAGTGTACTTTTTAGCACTTAAGTTAAGAGTTTTATGCTACGGTGTTGTAGTGTAAAACTCTTAACTACTCACGTTAATATGCGGTACCAGGCTTGAAAGGAGAGGGTGTACCGCTCACTTTTTGGCAGATTCGTAATACCGGCGCTATGCAAGTCCCATTGAAAAAATAGGATACGCAATTGACGTAAGTGGATTTGCGGTATTTCCAAGTCTGGCCAAAAAAGTGAGCGGTACATCTGTACCTGCAAGACTCGTAATACCAGCGGGCGTTAAAAAGCAGCGTTGGGACCGGCCAACGCTGCTTTTTAAGCCTAAAGCAAGACTCGTAATCTAGCCGATTGTATATATAGATACACACATAAGGTACACATAGATACAGTGTATGTGTGTGTATCTATATATATATATATTAGAGAGAAAGAGAGAGAGAGATCAACTACAAATCCTAGATGCCAAATGTAGACAGAGATTTCATTCAATAATGGAAGAGAAATTTACATTCTCTATTGTTAAAAGAATAATATTTGTTCTTTGTTCAAAAAGCTTTCCATCAAACACAGCACTTTATAACCACAACATATACGCTTCCCCAAGGGGCACATAAGCAGACTTAAATGCAAGAGCCATAACCTTTTAGGTATGCTTTTATTTTAGGTTCTGTTATTTATGTACAATTAAGCTGATCAAAACATTTATATATGTACATCAAATGTGTCAGCAAGGGCATTGGAGGTCACTATTTAAAACTGAGAGAGATGAAGCAGAATATAATGAATTTGGAAAGTCTGATTAATTTGAACCACTAGTAATAAAATATTTTCCAGTCCTGGAAAGTCTGATCACATTACACAAATGTTTCTTAAACTGTGCACCAAGAAACTCTATTTTGTATGATAGGGTGCAACAGAAAAGAACAAGTCACCCTATATTCGGCCATGGCACAATGGGACTATTTTTTTAGAAAGATGCTTACTTTCAAAAGAGGTAGAGTTTTGGCATGTTGGGTAATAAAAGAGAATCCTACCTTAAAAGGGGGCACACACAACAATCGAAATATTGCATATTTCATAGAGATCACATTAAAAAATCTCGACAAAAATATGATGCTCTTTCTAGAAAACTTGCCAAACTTAAATATAAACAAAAGAGATCCCCTATATCAGATACAAACACTTATACAGACCTTCTGTAATGCTTGTGGGATATTCCTCTATCAGACCAAACATGGCCACTAGTCTTCTTATTCCGGCGTCAAGTGGAATGACAGGAAAAATCCCAGAGCAGAGAGAGTTTGTAAAATGAGGTAAGCAGTACTCACGGTAGGCAGGGTAGTCCTTGGCGGCAACAGGAAGACAATCCAGTAGTATAGCAGTTCAGGGGTTAACCAATAGAAGGGCCAGGAACATGCAGGAGTCAGCAACAAAATAGCAATCCAACAATTCAGGGGTTAAACAGGCAGAGTTCAGCAACAGTATAGCAATCCAGCAGTTCAGGGGTTAAGCAGGCAGAGTGGTCAGACAAGCAGAGTTCAGCAACAGTATAGCAATCCAGCAGTTCAGGGGTTAAGCAGGCAGAGTGGTCAGACAAGCAGAGTTCAGCAACAGTATAGCAATCTAGCAGTTTAGGGGTTAAGCCGACAGTGTGGTCAGATAAGCAGAGTTCAGCAACAGTATAGCAATCCAGCAGTTTAGGGGTTAAGCAGGCAGAGTGGTCAGACAAGCAGAGTTCAGCAACAATATAGCAATACAGCATTTTAGGGGTTAAGCAGGCAGTTTGGTCAGACAAGCAGAGTTCAGCAACAGTATAGCAATACAGCAGTTTAGGGGTTAAGCAGACAAGCAGAGTTCAGCAACAGTATAGCAATCCAGCATTTTAGGGGTTAAGCAGACAGTGTGGTCAGACAAGCAGAGTTCAGCAACAGTATAGCAATCCAGCAGTTTAGGGGTTAAGAAGGCAGAGTGATCAGACAAGCAGAGTTCAGCAACAGTATAGCAATCCAGCATTTTAGGGGTTAAGCAGACAGTGTGGTCAGACAAGCAGAGTTCAGCAACAGTATAGCAATCCAGCAGTTTAGGGGTTAAGAAGGCAGAGTGATCAGACAAGCAGAGTTCAGCAACAGTATAGCAATCCAGCATTTTAGGGGTTAAGCAGGCAGTTTGGTCAGACAAGCAGAGTTCAGCAACAGTATAGCAATCCAGCAGTTTAGGGGTTAAGCAGGCAGAGTGGTCAGACAAGCAGAGTTCAGCAACAGTATAGCAATCCAGAAGTTTAGGGGTTAAGCAGGCAGTGTGGTCAGACAAGCAGAGTTCAGCAACAGTATAGGAATCATGCAGTTTAGGGGTTAAGCAGGCAGAGTGGTCAGACAAGCAGAGTTCAGCAACAATATAACAGTCCAGCATAAAGTAATACAACACCCAGGAGCACACTAAGCAACACCTATACTTTTGGCAGTGAAGATAGTAAGTGAAAGACTTACATAGGCGCAGGATTCACGCTACTGGAGATCCGGACCGGCTTCAGAGGGGGAGAGACGTGCCGCAATGACGTCACAGGAACCGCTGCATCCCTGGCAACAGCCAAAGCGGCACGGCAAGTCGCCTATTACAGACATCATTAGATCAAAATGTAGCTCAAATAATCATGCACATACATAGATACAGTATATATATATATATAGGTAGCACAACCCTTAATATAGCTGAGCAATTCTGAATGTAATATGAACAACTATATAATATACCTCAGACATTGGGTGTAGACTCTCAACTTACACTTAAAAGGACAGTCAAGTCAAAATTAAATTTTCATTATTCAGATAGGGCATGTAATTTTAAATAACTTTCCAATTTACTTTTATCATTAAATTTGCTTTGTGGCCACTACTGTGGAATGATTGATTGGCTAAAATACAAGTCTGTCAAAAGAACTGAGATAAGGGGCAGTCTGCAGAGGCTTAGATACAAGGTAATAACAGAGGTAAAAAGTTTATTAATATAACAGTGTTGATTATACAAAACTGGGGAATGGGTAATAAAGGGATTATCTATTGTTTTAAACAATAACATTTTTCAAGTAGACCGTCCCTTTAATATGACTTACATTGACAAAAAACCCTATGTTAACTCACTCCTGAACAGGTAGAACAGAATAGTGGCTGAAGAAGTTAGAGAAGCCATTAAGCATAGATGAGGTTGAAAGAAGACAGAAGTCCATCGAGTTCAGCCTATAGAGATCCTACCTGAATTACAATAAATAAGCTGCCAACTACATTAATACAACTAGAAAACTGACCCCAAGCAATCAATTCCTGGAATTAGTTTTTAGCCAGACATGTATCTGAAACACTTTATAATCGTTTAAGATATTGGCCTTCACTACCTCCTTAGGCAAACATTTAGAAAATTTGATTGCTCTTACAGTAAAAAAAAATGTTTACATTGCTGGAGATTAAATTTCCTTTCTGGTAACCTTAAAGTGTGTTCTTTTGTCACAAACAATTGCCTTGGAATAAACAGATATTTCACCCACTCTGTATATGGGACTTTAATATAATTGTATCATATCATCTCTTGAGCACCTATTTTCTAAAGTAAACAGACCCAGTTTGGCTAAACTCTCCTCATAGGTTAAATCCTCCATTCCCCTTATTATTATTGTGGCCTTTCTCTGAAAATTTTCTAATTCTTCAATGTCCTTTTTTAAAATTGGTCCCCATGTCTTACACATTAACAGCTGGTTGATTTCCTTTACACACATCCTGCCAAAAACAACCTGTAGAACACTATGCCCTAACACTGTTGCTACACCCCACTCAATGCAATGCGAAAGGTGTATAATCTTTATCCTACAAGTTTTTAATAGACTATTACATACACCTTCCTAGATATGTGAAAGCATGGTCTCAGGAACTAGATATGTAACTTCCTATTAAAAATTGGCAGATTATTTTTAAAAATACACCCCATTCCTCCACAGAGATAAATGTTACATTTTTTTTATTGAGGTGGAACCTCACTCCACATAAGCACACTAAAATATTCCCTGGTTCAAATTCTAGATGTTGGATGGAGTGTTCAACATATTACACTATGCTCCATTAATGGTGGAATTGTTCTCATATACAGACCTATTAGAAGACAGTAATCATGAAAACAGGTAAAATAATTGTACTATTGGTCCTGTCAAAACCATTAACCTTTCTCTTTAATGAATACCTATCAATTCGATGTAAATAGCGCATGGGCCTGCTACATATCAGTGCCAAATCACTTATTCCAAAATACTAGAAACAACAGGATACCCCGGTCCTATAGGAATAGAGATGAAAAGTGATGTAAATACACTACCCCTTTAAAGATACAAATATCTTATGAATAACTGTACAGATATGTACCATTAAATAGTTCTTAAGAGGGGTGGAGCCAAGGCAGGCATAATGGAGGACGTGTGATATGTGAGCTCCAGGTGCAGTGAATAAGAAAAGTGGAGAAAAGGTTATCATAAGCTCCCAGAGGGTCACTAAAACACCACCGGAGTGTTTATACATCAATCCTCTGTGTTTTATGACCACTCAGTTTGCTCAGTGTAAAAGCTGACATGCAGTCTTTGACGTCTTGCAAGCTGAGTACAAGAACCAAAATGCCGGTCTCCTAAGAATCAGATAAGCTGGAGAGAAAACAGAGGATAAAACGGCAAGGAAGCTGCCACATCACAGGGTAAGGAGTTCAGAGGGTAATATGGCAAGCAATTAATCTACAGGGTGATTGAGGAAGAAAGACAATTTTAAGACGCCATAGCAGGGAATCAGCCACGTGGGAGGCAGCATGTTAATAAAGTGATTATAAACAGCCAGAGAGACTTGAACAGCAACATGCCTACTATTTAATAAAGACTTTTAACCCTACATGATGTTAATGAATCGGGCTGCAGAGGAAGCATAAGTAAATAAAGCATTAAAATGTGAAAGCTGGATCACAAAATAACACATAAAAAGAAATAGCATTGTATGGTGATATAGCACAGATTGTACCTATCTATAGTACACAGCATATCACCAAAACTACTCAGAAACTTTGGATGGAAGGAAAATAACTTTGACACAGAACATTCACCCTATATAAATCACTCCCTGCAATTTATTTTTCTCCTGTAAACCACTCCGGCTTTGCATGTGACTCCAAAGTGCTATTAAAACACTAGTGCTGCAGCAGACTTTCTCCCACTTCAGGACATAAACAGGGGTCTTGCTATCCTTTGTTCAACAGCTAGATCATTTCAAGTGTTCCTCCATTTTATTATATGAGCTATATCATGTCAGTCAGAAGACAAAGTAAACTAAATGCTACAAATAAACCTGCAGCAGCCAATATATTTTTTAAACCTCAGAAAGGAGAAAAGGCTCATGATAAAGAAATTGTTGTAACTGAGGAAGAAATGGAAGAAGTTCTAGAACCAACTTCGCCAGCGGGTAATAATATACCCATTACCAGAAGTGACATAAGGAACCTTGTCTCCAAACAAGACATATCCACAATATTTGACAAAATGTGGGAAAAGCTGGACACCCTCCAGAACACTGTTACAAACAGTCTCACTGAAATCAAACAGGATATTTCGGAACTGGGATACAGGTTAGAATCCTTGGAAGAAAAAGAAGAAACACTGGAAGAAGACATTACAACCATAACTCAACAAATGGCTGATCAACAACAGGAATTGGCAGACATTAATGACAAGCTGGAAGACCTGGAAAATAGGAGCAGGAGGTGTAATATACGTCTAAAGGGTATCCCTGAAACTATAGTTACAACAGAATTAAGCAATTATCTTCTACAACTATTCCAGGCTATCACAAGCTCTGCTGAGGATGGAAAATTCCAAATGGAAAGGGCACATAGAGCTCTAAGAGCAAAACCAAAGGACACAGAACCACCAAGGGACGTCATAATTAAACTATTACGCTTCCAAGAAAAAGAAGAAATCATGACTGCAGCTAGAAAAAATCCAACCTTTAAATTTCAGGGCTCAGTCATACAATTTTACCAGGACCTTTGTATCAAAACACTGCAGAAGCGTTCTGCTCTCCGTCCGCTGACACAACTACTGCGAAAAAATCAGATATTATACAGATGGGGATTCCCTTTCGCACTTCACATACACCATGAGGGCAGAACAATCACTATCAAGGAGAAACAAGACATACCAGGTCTATGCCAACTGCTTAAGCTGGATTGTCCAGAGATTCCAGATAACTCTCAAGACAATACCAAAAGACCCACACAGCCATTAAGAGGAACAGCTCAAAGTGAACGTTGGACAAAGGTCTCTAAAAGGAAACAAAGGCCCTGAAGGATTAAAGAGACTGAGAGAACTGACTGATGTTCTTTAACAAGTATAATCTTTCTTTGCCTTACTCCGTGTGGAGGAGTTATTGTCACGGCTCATGTTGTGGTAAAAGACTTGAATATCAATCTCCTAGTAGTAAATAATGGCACAAGCATAAAGTATATTTATTTATGTCAGTAAAAAGAACATTAAGTAAATTATAAAGAACTGGAGATTGATAAGATATGACTAAATTACACTATCCATGACATTAGTTATTATTATATGTTCCCTCTAGGAATAAAAGATCCACTTTTTCAATTCATTATTATATAAGATACACTATGTAATATTTAGCTGCACACCCACTTAGATAGATTTGATGTTGCAGACAAACAAGAATAACTTGAAGGATTACAGATTGTTTAATAGTTTGTTGTTGTTTAATGTTGAGCTATGTTTTTTATGTTTTTGTTGTTTTTTTGTTTCAAGTACCGTCGAGCAGTGGTCAGGAAAGTTTCTCCATAACAGGATGGACACTAAGAGAGCAGTTGTTAGTCAGGAAATGGAGGCATTGATGTTCAGGTATGAGGAGGGGAGAGGTAAAATGCTCAATTATGGATTCTAGATGGAAGATAATCTCCCATAATGTAAGAGGTTTGAATACCAATATTAAAAGGAAAACTGCACTTACCCAATATAACAATATGAA
Organism: Bombina bombina; assembly: GCF_027579735.1. Lineage (NCBI taxonomy): Eukaryota > Metazoa > Chordata > Amphibia > Anura > Bombinatoridae > Bombina > Bombina bombina. Next base: position 784,956,906 of record NC_069504.1, on the reverse strand, counting down.
GGCTAAAATCATTTTCCTACAGGAGACACATTTTACACACCATCAAATCCCTAAATATTGGGACAAACAATACACGCAACACTTTCACTCCACAACCGATAAAAAGAAAAGAGGAGTATCAATACTTATTCATAATTCCATTCAATTTATAAAAGAAGAGGTGATAAGGGATAAGGAAGGCAGATATCTTATAGTGAGGGGGACTGTGCAAGACAAACAAGTCACACTCTGCAACATATATGCACCTAATGAGCAACAACACAAATTTTTTGATAATCTTTCGAATTTACTGACCCAATGGTCTCAAACCTTGATAATATTTGCTGGGGATTTTAATGTAAACTTAAAGATTTTAAGGGATACTAATACATCTAAACTTACAAATAAACAATTAAGACTTAACTCTATTACCAAATCCATTAGGGGATCTTTAGAGAATCATAATATATATGACACTTGGATGACATTATATGGACAAACAAATGACCACACATACTACTCACCTGCACATAAAACATATACCAAACTCGACTATATATTTATTAGCCAAATTCTATTACCAAACCTAATCTCTTCATCCATTCACGCCTCAGTATGGTCAGACCATTCCATAATACAGATACAACTAAAAGGTCTTATTAATGTAGAAAGACAAAGATCCTGGACATACGACCCTACAATACTAAAGCAACCAGGTATACAAACTAAAATATTAAAGAGTCTGGAAGAGTACTGGAAATTAAACGTAGACCCTGCAATCAACCCAGTAATCATATGGGCTGCACATAAGCCATATATTAGAGGGTTACTTATAAAGGAAAAAGCTTTATATATAAAACAGAGTAGGTTTGCGGTAGCTACCTTGCAACAAGAGATTGAACTCTTGGAAAAGGCACATCAAAATACACTATCCCAACTATCACTAGACACATTGACAAATAAAAGAAAAGAACTGGCTAAAATTTTATCTGATAATTCAGTGAGGTCCATTAATAAATTAAAAACATACTATTTCCTATATGCAAACAAGCCAGATAGATATCTGGCCCATAAGCTAAGAGAAAGAACAAAATCTTTCACAATAGCACAAATTCAAAAACCAGATGGTACTATGACATCTCATCCGCAAGAAATTACAGAATGTTTTGCCAAATATTATGAATCTCTGTATGATGGGAAGAAGGTGGGTCAATCCCCCCAGATAGAGACCCTAAGAAATAAACTACTAATGTTAGCGAATCTGCCAAAATTAGACAAAGCGGACGCAGAGGCACTGGATGCAGAGATCTCTGCTACTGAGGTGTCTGCAGCTATTAAAGATCTTAAAATAGGAAAGGCAGCAGGTCCCGATGGATTTTCAGGAGATTACTACAAGCTATTTAGAACCAATTTGACTTCCCACCTACATAAATTTTGTAAAGATGTCATGTCAGGCACGCCGGTTCCCTCTGAACTTTTACAGGCCAAGATAGTAGTAATCCCTAAGCCAGGGAAAAACCCCAAAATAGTACAAAATTATAGGCCAATTTCCTTAATTAACCAAGATCTCAAGATTCTCACCAAAATCCTAGCAAACAGGCTTAAACAATACTTACCTTCATTGATCCATCCTGATCAGGTAGGGTTTATTAAAGATAGGGAGGCCCCTGATAATGTAAGACGCATAGTGACGCTGATAGAATATCTGAAGGGAACAGAAACGCCTTCTCTGCTCCTTTCTCTGGATGCGGAGAAAGCGTTTGACAGAGTAGATTGGCAATATATGATGGCAGTTCTCAAATATATGGGATTCGGTAGTAAATTTAGGGGGGCAATCAAAAATATATACACAAATCCAGTAGCAACAATTAGGGCAGCGGGATATCAGTCTCGACCTATCAATATATTGAATGGAACTCGTCAGGGATGTCCGTTGTCTCCACTTTTATTTGCGTTGTGCATAGAACCTTTGGCGTCTTGTATTCGCAACTCTAAGGATATCCATGGGGTTAAATTAAATAAAGGGGAACAAACACTAACTTTATTTGCAGACGATATCTTGCTTACAATTACAAAACCAATGCTTTCCCTCCCTAGGTTGTACCAATTATTAGAAGATTTTTCCAATGTTTCGGGTTTCAAAATAAATTCGGATAAATGTGAAGCACTCCCTCTATCATTACCAACACACACACAAAAGTTGATAGAAGCGAACTTTGATTTTAAATGGGTTAATCATTCCCTAAAATATCTAGGCATACAAATCACAGACACCATAGAAACATTGTATAAAGCAAACTACATCCCAATTTACAAAACTATAAGAAGAGATATATTGAAATGGAAGAAAGGGAACTTTTCTTGGTATGGCAGATTATCTGCCATTAAAATGAATGTCCTACCAAGACTGTTATATCTATTTAGAGCTTTACCTATTAAAATCCCAATAAAAGAGCTTGAAGAACTACAATCTGAAATTATTAAATTTATAAGAGGACATAAAACAGCTAGAATAGCTGCTCATATTTTAAAACAACACAAGCTATTGGGAGGTGTAGGAGTCCCTAATCTTAGAGATTATTATCATGCTGCCAGACTGGCACAAAATGCTCTTTTATGTAAAGATTGCCAGGGGATGACATGGCCAGGTATTGAAGCAGATATTGGAAGACTAAGCACTCCGGGAGATATATTATGGAAACCCTCAGATCCAAAAGACCAGAGGATAATTAAACTAAAAACTACAGAAGATTCTAAGCTTATGTGGAGGTCACTAACACATACAATGAAATTACTCTCGCCACACACTATTATAATACCTCTAAGTACACTACTCCCAAAAGAATTTCAAAAACAAATAGATAAGTGGGGAAATAAAGGCCTCTATAGGGTAGCTGATTTCCTAGACAATGGGAAGTTGTTGACATTTACACAATTAAGAGATAAAATACACCCAAATACATTGCACTGGTTTTTATATCTCCAAATTTCCCATGCTATAAATACATATAGACTAGGCAGCATCCCAGCCTGCCCAAAAACTGCTCTGGAACAAATGATAATGACACCCGGTAGAAATAAAAAAATGATTACACGCTTATACTTAGCCATTCAAGAAGCAAATAGTTCAGCAAAATTGGTAATTTATGACAAATGGGAACAAGATTTAGCTATAACCTATGATAGAGAAGATTGGAGCCAGATTTTCTCCTCAATGAGGAGAAGCTTAATAGGGGCAGACCTTATCGAAAATTCAATAAAAACCTCATATAGATGGTACCTTACACCACTGAAAACCTCACATTACACCACACAGGGTAGTAGATTATGTTATCGGGGATGTAATGGGATAGGGACCTATTTTCACATGTGGTGGGAGTGTCCAAAGATACAACCTACATGGGACAAGCTTTCTCAACTATTTAAGGTGATTCTAGACGACTCCTTTACATTATCAGCCTCACAGGCCTTACTACATATCCCTCAGGAGTCAATGAACTCGATTACTAATAGATGGGTTAATATTATATGTACAGCAACCAGAATATGTATAGCTAGAAAATGGAAAGTGGGGGCTCCAGAATGGGGTGAGGTAATGATCAAAATTGAAGATGTTTATAATATGCTAGAATCAGCTGCATGGATACAAGGGACATCTGAGAGATTCCAAAACATGTGGATACACTGGATTTTAAATAAACAGAAATATGTAGGTACATACAGATCAACACTAAGTAACCAATAAGGCTTTTTTAGGGCAATTAAATTGGAGAGAATAGGAACTTTCTTAAATATAGATATAGCGTTCTAAAGAAATCTACAACATTGTCACTGCTCGACGGGAAAAGTTTAAAGTTAAAGGTTTTTCTTTGTATACAGTTATGAAGTTTAGGTTTAGGGAAATGGGATAAGAGGGGGGAGGGGGTGGAGAGGGAGTTAGGGAAGGGGGGAGAAAAATTGATGAAAATGATATAAACAGGGTGCTGAAAACTTTAATTGTTTTAAGAATACTAGGACATTGTAACCCAGCACACTGTTTTATTATGTTGTATTTGATGTGATCCATGACAATAAAAATTATTTCAACTAAATAGTTCTTAAGATATGGTCTATAATGAAAGAGCAATAAAAGCATTTTAAAAATTGCCAGAAACCCCAACATAGAACCAATGCTTTAAGGCATTTGTAATTGTTATGGCAATCATCTGGTAGCGTGACATACACTAGACCACTCATTTGAAAAAGCAGGATTGCTGTTTTTAAATAAGGGCTCTTAAAGGGATAGTCTAGTCAAAATTAAACTTTCATGATTCCGTAAGCATGCAATTTCAAGCAGCTTTCTAATTTACTCCTATTATATTTTTATCTTCATTCTCTTGCTATCTATATTTGAATATAACCTTTGGAGCCAGCCCATTTTTGGTTCTGAACCTGGGTAGCGCTTGCTGATTGGTGGCTACATTTAGACACCAATCAGAAACTAAAAATGGGCCAGCTCTGATGCTTACATTCGTGCTTTTTCAAATAAAGATACCAAGACAATGAAGATAAATTGATAATAGGAGTAAATTAGAAAGTTGCTTAAAATTGAATGCTCTACCTGAATCATGAAAAATTAATTTTGACTAGACTATTCCTTTAATATTCCTTTAAGTTTCTCTATGTATTGTGAGGGGCAAATTACGGCATACGCACGCCCCTTGATGCAAATACATATACCTATAATTCTGTCAGGTGATCACATTACCGATTATCCAATGGGATTGTTTTTAATGGTATATAAGGATACATAGGTAATGTGGGAGTATCCTACTACTACAGCGTTCAGACGAAAAGCGCCAGGACCCACCCATTGAGCTGGTGTAGTTTGGGATAAATTTATATGAAGTGATGTGCTATGGTTTTAATCTTGTCAAATAAAGAATAACTTTTACATTTTCCAAACCGCTGTGGCTAATCGATTTCTTTGGATTACTATTCTGCCTGAACACAGCGTGTTAAATCTGGCACAGTTCCACACTGCTTGTTCACTACTGGAACCTGGATGTCATGTGACCCTGGGAGGTTGTCCCTAATGACTAGCGGCCAGGAAGTGTGGATCGAGACCGCAACAACATTACTAGAGGATCCAATTGGATTAAAAGTCTATAGGAGCGACTCCTGTCAAGTAAATTGAATCGTTAACCCCTTAATGACCACAGCACTTTTCCATTTTCTGTCCGTTTGGGACCAAGGCTATTTTTACATTTTTGAGGTGTTTGTGTTTAGCTGTAATTTTCCTCTTACTCATTTACTGTACCCACACATATTATATACCATTTTTCTCGCCATTAAATGGACTTTCTAAAGATACCATTATTTATCATATCTTATAATTTACTATAAAAAAAAAAAAAAAAATATGAGGAAAAAATGGAAAAAAAACACACTTTTTCTAACTTTGACCCCCAAAATCTGTTACACATCTACAACCACCAAAAAACACCCATGCTAAATAGTTTCTAAATTTTGTCCTGATTTTAGAAATACCCAATGTTTACATGTTCTTTGCTTTTTTTGTAAACTATAGGACCATAAATACAAGTAGCACTTTGCTATTTCCAAACCATTTCTTTTCAAAATTAGCGACAGTTACATTAGAACACTGATATCTTTCAGGAATCTCTGAATATCCATTGACATGTATATATTTTTTTTTAGTAGACAACCCAAAGTATTGATCTAGGCCCATTTTGGTATATTTCATGCCACCATTTCACCGCCAAATGCAATCAAATACAAAAAATCGTTCACTTTTCACAATTTTTTTCACAAACTTTTGGTTTCTAACTTAAATTATTTACAAACAGCTTGTGCAATTATGAAATAAATGGTTGTAAATTCTTCTCTGAGATCCCCTTTGTTCAGAAATAGCAGACATATATGACTTTGGCGTTGCTTTTTGGTAATTAGAAGGCTGCTAAATGCCACTGCGCACCACACGTGTATTATGCCCAGCAGTGAAGGGGTTAATTAGGGAGCATGTAGGGAGCTTTTTTGGGGTAGTTTTAGCTTTAGTGTAGTGTAGTAGACAACCCCAAGTATTGATCTAGGCCAATTTTGGTATATTTCATGCCACCATTTCACCGCCAAATGCGATCAAATTAAAAAAAACGTTAATTTTTTCTCAATTTTAGGTTTCTCACTGAAATTATTTACAAACAGCTTGTGCAATTATGGCACAGATGGTTGTAAATGCTTCTCTGGGATCCCCTTTGTTCAGAAATAGCAGACATATATGGCTTTGGCATTGCTTTTTGGTAATTAGAAGGCCTCTAAATGCCGGTGCGCATCACACGTGTATTATGGCTAGCAGTGAAGGGGTTAATTATGTAGCTTGTAGGGAGCTTGCAGGGTTAATTTTAGCTTTAGTGTAGAGCTCAGCCTCCCACCTGAAACATCAGACCCCCTGATCCCTCCCAAACAGCTCTCTTCCCTCCCCCACCCCACAATTGTCCCCGCCATCTTAAGTACTGGCAGAAACTCTGCCAGTACTAAAATAAAAGGTATTTGGCCCTTTTTTAAAAATAAAAAAAAGCATATTTACATATGCTTATGTGTAGGATCCCCCCTTAGACCCCAACCTCACTGATCCCCCACCAAACAGCTCTAACCCTTCCCCTCTGCCTTAATGGGCGCCATCTTGGGTACTGGCAGCTGTCTGCCAGTACCCAGTTTTGTAAAAAAATGTGCCTTTTTTTTTTAAATGCCCTTTTCTGTAGTGTAGCTTTCCCCCCCCACCAAGACCAACCCCCAACCCCTTCCAGGTCCCTTAGATAACATTTTTAATAATTACATTTATTATTTTTTTTTAGCTTTTAACTTTTTTTTTTTCTGTAGTGTAGCGGTTCCCACCCGCTCCCGCCCCGTGCACGCCCCCGCCCACCACCCCCTGTGCACGCGCGCGCTCCCGTGCGCGCCCCCGTAGATCCCGCCCCCTCCACTTCACACAGAGCACCGATGGCCGCCCACCCGCCTCCCACGTAAGCTCCCACCCACCAACGATACCGGCCATCGATGTCCGGTGCAGAGAGGGCCACAGAGTGGCTCTCTCTGCATCGGATGGCCAAGGGGGGTTATTGCAGGATGCCTCCATATCGAGGCATCACTGCAATAACCGGAAAGCAGCTGGAAGCGAGCAGGATCGCTTCCAGCTGCTTTCCAGACCAAGGACGTACGCCACACGTCCTCGGTCATTAAGTGTATTTTTTTTTGAGGACGTGTGGCGTACGTCCTTGGTCCTTAAGGGGTTAAAAACCTGTTTATAATCCATTTAAAAATAAAGATTATCCTGTGGCGGTACGCTTTGGTGCACTAAAAACTTCCGTAAATGGCACAGTGTTTGTCCCCACCACACTGTGTGTTTTCCTCTGATTGAGGTGATCCCTGAGGCCATGGTTGTTATCTGATAGCCACCTGGGCACGTAACCCTTTATTTTTTAAAATAGGGGTCACATCTCACTGTAGTGCGTAAGAACATGATAAAAGACACCTAGAAAAGAGGTAATCACCTACTAATGACAGTGGTATAAGACCCACATTGGAAAGAGGAGGTTCTCCTCTGTATTTTAATACCACTCGGAGTTCATATCACTCTGTTTTATGGGAGGATAACTTCTCTAAAAGTAATCCCTCCCCCTCCTCAATAATGTTCTCTGAGGCAGGAAACGTACCTCAATCAATTCAAATTATTGATTTAATTTAATTCCAGTACTGTAACCCAATAGACTATTCCACAATATATAATTACACGTTGGGGATTTTCTTACATTATCCCCTAGCCCTGGTCTTTGTAATTCATATCCCTAAAGTAAACTGGGAATTCCCTCCACACAAAAAAATTGCATATTATCTGAGGTGTGACAATTGAATAGGGCATATCAATGGATTGCACGGCCATTTATGTCTGTTTTGAGGTCTGATAAGGGTATGTAGCTAGACAAGGGACTGTAGGGTCATTTGGGTCTGATGTGAGGTATGATGGGTATAAGACTTCTAGACCATGGTTATTCTTGCTTTCTACAGACTCTAGCCTAAATTGGCATATCCTGGTTGGTGGAATTTGGCTAATAAAAAACATATGCAGTAAACAAGTGTTAATTTGTTTAAAAAAATGTTTACACTTGGCTGATATGTTATTCTATAGCATCACAACATAAATGTCTTGTAATTACAAGGTGTTTACTGTCCATTTCAGTGATCCAATATATGATATCTCACAGTAAACAAGATCTAATAGCAATACAGAAAAACAATAATTAAAACACGTAGAAAATATGTTTAAAAAGAAAATAAATCTGTGTAATTGTTAAACATTCCCATGCCTTTTTTGTTTTGGTAAAGTAGTATGTGACATGGTCAGGATTTTTTACTTTAATTGCAGTCTAGTTAAAATTAAACTTTCATGATTCAGATAGGGCATGCAATTTTAAACAACTTTCCAATTTATTTTTATTATGATCAAATTAGCTTTTTGCTCTTGGTATTGTTGAAAGATAAACCTAGGTAGGCTCATATGCTGATTTCTAAGCCCTTGAAGGCCGCCTCTTATCTTGTGCATTTTGACAGGTTTTCACAGCTAGACAGTGCTAGTTCACGTGTGCCATATAGATAACATTGTGATCACTTTTGTGGAGTTATTTATGAGTAAGCACTGGTTGGCTAAAATGCAAATCTGTCAAAAGAACTGAGATAAGGGGGCAGTCTGCAGAGATACAAGGTAATTAAAGAGGTAAAAAGTATATTAATATAACCGTGTTGGTTATGCAAAACTGGGGAAAGGGTATTAAAGGGATATTCTATCTTTTTAAACAACAAAAATTCTGGAGTAGACTGTCGCTTTAAATGAACACCAAATACAGTAGGATTAAATAAAAAGACAATGCAATATTATTTACTTTGAATTTGAAATGAGCAGTAGAATATTGTTAAGCAAATTTTAAAGTTAATCCAATTTTAAGCACAAAGACTATGGACCACTCACACTCAGGTGCCTCGTGGAGTACAGATGGGGTAGTATCTGCATTAGAAGGACTGTATCGGGAATTAGTGAGCACCAGTAGCTTTTGCCTCTCACCTCCCTCCATCACTTCCTCAGTTACTTTGGCCAGTTATGTTGACGCTTTAGTTGTCTGCAATCCACCACTTGGCCCTAACATCCATATCATCACTCCCTAGACACAAACAGGTGCCTAAATAGTGGCATCAAAAAAGACACTGGCTTGTGACTGTGAGTGCCCATGGTGTGTGTGTCTGTGCACGAGTGCTGGGCCAAGCAGGGATATGTTAGTTATGTCTCAATAAGGACACATGAAACTTGTGGGCTGTCCCTGAATATAAGGGAGTAATTATGTGGCTCATTTAGGGGGGGCTAAAATATCTAAAATATGCCTTTAAGGTTAAAAGTAAAATGTCCAAGGAACCTGGAAGTCAAATAATTTCTTTCAGTTTTAAATACTTTTAAAGGGACATTAAAGGGACAGTCTAGGCCAAAATAAACTTTCATGATTCAGATAGGGCATGTCATTTTTTGAACAATTTTCCAATTTACTTTTATCACCAATTTTGCTTTGTCTCTTCGTATTCTTAGTTGAAAGCTTAACCTAGGAGGTTCATATGCTAATTTCTTAGACCTTGAAGGCCACCTCTTTTCAGAATGCATTTTAAAAGTTTTTCACCATTAGATGGTGTTCGTTCATGTATTTCATATAGATAACACTGTGCTCGTGCATGTGAAGTTATCTGGGAGCAGGCACTGATTGGCTAAACTGCAAGTCTGTCAAAAGAACTGAAATAAAGGGGCAGTTTGCAGAGACTTAGATACAAGGTAATCACAGAGGTAAAAAGTATATTAATATAACTGTGTTGGTTATGCAAAACTGGGGAATGGGTAATAGAGGGATTATCTATCTTTTAAAACAATTTTAAACAACTTCTATTTACTTTTATGATAAAATTTGCAGTTTTCTTGTGGTATTCTTTATTGAAAAGCAAACCAAATGGATTGCAGAAATGCACAACTGGGAGCCATCTGGTGATTGGTGGCTACACATAAATTCCTCTTGAAATTGGCTCAACAGATGTGTTTATCTAACTCCCAGCAGAGCATTGCTGCTGTGGAGCTGACTTTAAAGGGATACTAAACCCAAAATGTATGATTCAGATAGAGCATGCAATTTTAAGCAACTTTCTAATTTACTCTTATTATCAATTTTTCTTCGTTCTCTTGCTATCTTTATTTGAAAAACAGGAATGAAAGCTTAGAAGTCGGCCTATTTATGATTCAGCACCCAGGATAGCGCTTGCTGATTGGTGACTACATTTAGTCAAATAAAGATACCAAGAGAACAACGAAAAATTGATAAATAGGAGTAAATTAGAAAGTTGCTTAAAATAGGATATTTTGGGTTTACTATCCCTTTAACAGTAAATTTACCTTTTGCAGGGGCTAAAAACATCATTATACACAAGCAACAGTGCAATAATAAAATGATCCAATACTTAAAGGGACAGTCAAGTCCAAAAAAACTTTCATGATTCAGATGGGGCATGTAATTTTAAACAACTTTCCAATTTACTTTTATCACCAATTTTGCTTTGTTCTCTTGGTATTCTTAGTTAAAAGCTAAACCTATGAGGTTCATATGCTAATTTATTAGGGAAAACAAAGCAACAATTCCTTGACAGAGTAAGGGAACATCGTGATTATGTTAAAATTAAGAAAGAGACTAACAGTGTTGCACGACACTTTCAGGCCTGTCTTGATTCAAATTTTGAGTTACTCAAATTCAATTCATTGGTAGTGATGTTGGCCTAACTCACAAGAGAGGGGGAGATCAGAACAAATACCTCCTCCAAAAAGAAACAGGCTGGATCTATCGCCTACAGACATGTGCTCCGATTGGCCTGAATGAAAAATTAGAATTTGCTCCTTTTCTGTAATATGAGGGATTGTTTGAATTTAAATGCATGTTTATATATTCTTTATGGATATATTTTTTTTCCCTTGTTTCTCTATCTTTTGTATAAAACGTGTTTCATAGATATTTTTCTAGTTTTTGGAATCTGATCATTTAAATTTCCTTAAGTGACATTAATTTGGGTAGTACTATGTTCTTGAACTAATAATATATACAAGTTCTGCAAAGTTATTTTGGGTTAACTCCCCTAGTAGCTGAGTGGTTTCAGCCGCATATAAAAAAGATTTGTTTAGTTGGGTCCTTTCTATGTTCAACAGGCTTGATTCTGTGTACTTTTAAGTTTCCTGATTTTGACCTGAAATAAAATGTTATCTTAACATAGATGACTTTAGGCTTTGAAGCTTTAGATTTCCACCATATGGGGTTATACTTTGTAGGCGAGTGGATTAACAACTAGCTTAGTACGCTTTAGCTTGACAAACTAAATTTTAGGTCTTAGGTTCGACTCTACCCTCTCCTGATAATTATTTTTTACTTATCCTGGTATTATCTCTTATAGTTTTTTGAAAGTAAAAAATATTTTCTATTGATCAATGTATAAATTACTAACCTTAATAAACCCCATTGTCTGCATTTTCTGGGTCTGGGGAGGCGCCTTCATTTGTTTGTGTTCTCCCGAAAGTAATTATTATGGGGTTTGCATGCTTAAGGCGAATATGTTCATCATTTCTTGGAGGTGTGTTCAGTTTAGCCTATAAAAGGCAGAGGATTCCTTAATGACGTCAGCCCTGAGGAAGTCCCTGCCAGTCAAGGGGATGAAACGCGCGTAGGCAGCAGCTGATCTCTCTGATGAGACGCCTACCTTTGGGATTTGTTACTTACCTCACAAAGTTTCATGGAGCTTGTTTGTTTGGAGCAGTTGGTTGTTTGACCGCATTTCACTTTTAATGTGCGGTTTCTGATGCAGCTTGGAGACACGGATTCAAAGTTTCATTACATCTGAAGAATGTGAGTGTTTGGATTTTGATATCCACAGGGTAGTGGATTCCTTTCCTACCGTTAAAGAGCGGATGACCGGACACTTGCTCTATAACATCATTTGGAGTCATAATAACAAAGAAAGACTGTTGAATAGCAAGAATCGTTATACTAACTGTTCTTCTTGTTTACATACTTTCTTTTGTGCATGCAATCACTGTGTTTCCTGTACTCCACAATTTACATTTGCATTTATGCTATACCTATCACTAAACACATAGATCCTCTACATACAGTATATCATAGGGTTGCCACCCGTCCCTTAAAATACAGAACACTTATAAGTTACACATGCTGCAGGGTGTGCAGGGAGGAATATGAATAGTGCTGTCCAGAAACACAATACATGTTCCTCCTTGCACACCCTGCAGTATGTGTAACTCATAAGTGTCCAGGAAAACATGGCTGAGGTGGCAACCCTAGTATTTCATGACAATTATAACCCCTTATATTGGGACTGCCCTCTGATTGTGGTGTTATGTTTAGTCACCGGTATAAGATATCCGTGTTATATTTGCTGCATCTGTTATTACAATTTCTTTATTACAAACGGTGTAATTAGTTTATTAAGAGGGAATTACATGGATCCTCATTTGGTCATCATGGCATTGGTATCCCCATTCACATACTGTGGGTTTGCTCTCTGATGGAGGTGTTGTAATTTTTCCTCTTGGGAAATAATGTTATTCCTTTTGGGAAATTATGCTATTGATCTTGTATTGATAGTTCATTATTAATTTCTTCTGCTTCACTTTGGAGTTTACTACATAGATCCTCATTCTTAATCATGACAACATATCTCTTATATCTATTTGGGGTTGTCCACTGATAGAGGTGTTGTAGGTTTCCTCCTTTTGAAGCCAAAATAAATATGTTTATCAAGCTCCATATATTGTACCATACCCAAAGAGACGTCTCTCATTGATATTAATAATTTCATTTAATTTTGGTGTTAATTCATTAAATTGTTAGTGCTTTAAATAAATGTCGTTTTTTGAGTATTATTCTCTGTCTCTGTCAAGTTCCACACTTGCAACTTTATAGTAATTGAACTCCTAATTTTTTAGGAATGCCTGTGTGTTTTTTGGAGAGTGCTGAAATCCCTATCTTTATATATATATATATATATATATATATATATATATATATATATATATATATATATATATATATATATATATATATATATATATATGGACTACTAATCCTTATTTTCCTTTCTCCTGTTTTGTATACAAATTAATTGTTATATAGAGTCTGCACCTCTGTTCCAAATTTAACAAAATTGTGGACTCTTAGGCAGCTCCCTTATAGATAGTGTTGCTAATTTCTTAGACATTGAAGGCCGCCTCTAATCTGAATGCATTTTGACAGTTTTTCACCACTAGAGGGCATTAGTTCATGTGTTTCATATAGATAACATTGAGCTCACGCACGTGACGATACCTAGGAGTGAGCACTGATTGGCTAAAATGCAAGTCTGTCAAAAGAACTGAAATAAGGGGGCAGTTTGTAGAGGCATAAATACAAGGTAATTACAGGGGTAAAATGTGTATCATTATAACTGTGTAGGTTATGCAAAACTGGGGACTGGGTAATAAAGGGATTATCTATCTTTTTAAACAAGAAAAATTCTGGTGTTGACTGTCCCAATAGGAGCATTTTCCTTTTGCATTTTATGTCCCTTTAATTAATCTATGCCTTAACTATGCAGCATTTTTGGAGTAAAACAACTGAGTTTTAAACAGTTTCTATAAAACAGTGAATGGGGATATTAAATGTACCGTAACTTTTAAAAAAATAACTGTATTAAATTCATAGATTCACTCCCTAAGTACAAATAAATAGTTTTACATTTCTAGTTCAAATATACAATATATGTTATAATAATATTGATACTGTAACTGTATATATCAGTAAACTGAGCATCCACATGTGAAATTGTAAGATGAATAGTCAGGAAATGTTCCATTTTAAGAGCAGAGTTATATTCTGGAAATGTTATCGTGGGTTCTAATATTTTTCTGATAATGAAACTTATTGTACTGTAAAAATTCCACAGGAATTATGCTGAGCACTAAAAGTATGGTAAACACGATAAGTGTGCATGATTAACCCCTTAAAGGGATAGGAAAGTCAAAATTAAACTTGCATGATTCAGATAGAGCATGTCATTTTAAGACACTTTTAAATTCACTTCTATTTTCAAATGTGCTTCGTTCTCTTGGTATTCGTTGTTGAAAAAGAATATGCACATATCCGAAGCTAGTGGGAGCTAGTTGCACACATTTGTCCCTTTTGATTGGCTAACTAGATGTGTTCAGCTAGCTGTCAGTAGTGCAATGATGTTTCTTCGCCAACTGATAACAAAAGAATAAAGCAAATTTGATAATAGAAGTAATTTGGAAAGTTGTTTAAAATCATGATAGAAAATTTTGTGGTTTTCTGTCCCTTTAAGGACCAGGAACTACCCTGTACGTCACTGGTCGTTAAGGGTTTTCTTGATTATAATAGTGCGGGTCCAACTGAAAGCGGCAGGACCGCGCTATTCTACCTCCCTTTTTACTGGTTGCAACCGGAAATAGTGTGGTCTCGCCACTGGCTCTTTTAAAAATGCAATCCCCATAAAAAGGGGTTAAAATCTGTATTTACTGTAATCTACAATAGTTCTCTAAGGAGTTGTGAAATGTAATGTTTTATAATAAAATTACTTTAAAATATGCCCATTGCTGCTTCCTGCCACACCTAGGACACTGTTGTTGTTTTTTCGTTCTGCCTAACAGAAGGCAACAACTCACCCCAAGCTTTTACTCAAAAGCTCTTTCGCACTCAAATTGTTGCGCTGCACACTTCTGAAAGCTTAGTCTATGGGTGAGATTTAATAAGCAGCGAATGCAGCTTTCTCTGCCGCAAAGTTTCCGGCACGCCGGAAACAGAAGTTAAGAAGGAGCGGTCGGTAAGACCTCTGCTCCTTAACTAGTCCGACACCTTTTAGGTGATTGACACCCCCTGCTGGTGACCGATTGGCCGTGAATATTACCCATTCCCCAGTTTTGCATAAGCAGCACAGTTATATTAATATACTTTTTACCTCTGTGATTAACTTGTATCTAAGCCTCTGCAGACTGCCCCTTATTTAAATTCTTTTGACAGACTTGAATTTTAGCCAATCACTGCCTCTCATAAGTAACTCCAAGGGCGTGAGCACAATGTTATCTATATTGCACACATGAACTAACGCCCTCTAGCTGTGAAAAACCTGTCAAATACATTCAGATAAGAGCCAGCCTTCAAGGGCTTAGAAATTAGCATATGAGCCTACCTAGGTTTAGCTTTCAACAAAGAATACTAAGAGAACAAGGCAAATTTGATGATAAAAGTAAATTGGAAAGTTGATTAAAATGACATGCCCTATCTGAATCCCGAAAGTTTAATTTTGACTAGACTGTCCCTTTAAATAAAAAAAGCAGCTTCCTAGGAATTACTGCAAATACATATTTTAATCATGTACACTTTTTCAGAATGTTTACTGACTCTTTAAAGAGCCATTAAAATTTTACAACACATAAAATGTTTCACTAATGAAAGTATAAATGGTTTTAAAGTATATATTTTATTTTGCGGTCGTACATCTGAAAACTGTGCTTGTTCCACTTTCTCCCAGGAAGCCTTGGGCTTTAAAAAGGGACCCATATGAAAAATGCATAAGTCAGGGCTGTTTAAAGAAATGTTTTGTATAAGAACCCTGACATATGTATTTTTCATATGTCTCCGTTTTTAAAGCGGCAATATGGTCACCCTAGTTATAAGGGCCAACCTTAGCATTTGCACTGCACAGAGCAAGACAAATTTGTGGGGCCTCTCAGCCCAGCCTACTTATTCCCCTCCTCCTGTATGCCCTGCCCACTGTGTGGTTCACTCCTGTCCCATCATTCAGTATGTCCTATATAAATAATAACACTATATATGACACCTCCCAATACCATAAACATTTCTACATAAACTAAATACAGGATGTGCATTGCACCGTCTCATGTTCTCACCGCTAATGACCCTAATGAGAGTGTCAAGCCTGTTTGTTATCTACTTTTCTGTGAACTAGTGTTTCTCCCTCTACCTCACTTTGCCTCTCTACACATTTGATCCCTTAAAGGACCACTCAATGCAGTAGAATTGCATAGTTAAAAAGTGCATAATAAAAAGACAATGATTTAACACCTACTCTGAATTTCAAATAAGCAGTAGATTTTTTTTTCTAACAAATATATTTTTTCTCCAATTTTCCAGTCCTCTGCATCATCTGACATACATCAACCAATCACAGACTTGTATATGTATACCCTGTGAGCGTGTGCACATGCTCAGTAGAATCTTGTTCCCCAGAAAGTGTGAATATATAAAAAGACTGTGCAAAATGTGATAATGGAAGTAAAATGGAAAGTGTCTTAAAACAGCATGCTCTATCTGAATCATAAAAGTTTATTTTGACTTGAGTGTCCCTTTAAGGTAAATTATCAATTTTATATCAACTAATATGATAGGGAAATCATTCTTTGCAATAGCAGTGGTTATACTAGGTAGTTTCAGAGTGAATATTATATATTTAGCTAATGGAGAATAGAAAGGAATGTAGGTCTGTTTTTTTTAAATATATGTTAAATAAATGTTTAGTAATTAACTAAGCTTAACCAGTTCTAAACCACCTTAACGGAAGATAAGAGGGCAGGGCTACCCCAATCTCTTTCTTTAACCCCTTAAGGTCAAGGCCATTTTTCAATTTCTTTCCCTTAAGGACCAGGGCTCTTTTTACATTTCTGCAGTGTTTGTGTTTAGCTGTAATTTTCCTCTTACTCATTTACTGTACCCACACATATTATATACCGTTTTTCTCGCCATTAAATGGCCTTTGGAAAGATACCATAATTTTTATCATATCTTATAATTGACTATAAAAAAATTATAAAATATGATGAAAAAATTGAAAAAACACACTTTTTCTAACTTTGACCCCCAAAATCTGTTACACATCTACAACCACCAAAAACACCCATGCTAAATGGTTTCTAAATTTTGTCCTGAGTTTAGAAATACCCAATGTTTACATGTTCTTTGCTTTTTTTGCAAGTTATAGGGCAATAAATACAAGTAGTACTTTTCTATTTCCAAACCACTTTTTTCAAAATTAGTGCTAGTTACATTGGGACACTGATATCTTTCAGGAATCCCTGAATATCCCTTGACATGAATATATTTTTTTTAGAAGACATCCCAAAGTATTGATCTAGGCCCATTTTGGTATATTTCATGCCACCATTTCACCGCCAAAGGAGATCACTTTTTCACAAATTTTTTCACAAACTTTAGGTTTCTCACTGAAATTATTTACAAACAACTTGTGCAATTATGGCATAAATGGTTGTAAACGCTTCTCTGGGATCCCCTTTGTTCAGAAATAGCACACCTACATGGCTTTGGCATTGCTTTTTGGTAATTAGAAGGCCGCTAAATGCCACTGCGCACCACACGTGAATTATGCCCCGCAGTGAAGGGGTTAATTAGGGAGCATGTAGGGAGCTTCTAGGGTTAATTTTAGCTTTAGTGTAGTATAGTAGTCAACCCCAAGTATTGATCTAGGCCCATCTTGGTATATTTCATGCCACCATTTCACCGCCAAATGCGATCAAATGAAAAAAAACTTTAAATTTTTTACAATTTTAGGTTTCTCACTGAAATTATTTACAAACAGCTTGTGCAATTACGGCACAAATGGTTGTAAAAGCTTCTCTGGGATACCCTTGGTTCAGAAATAGCAGACATATATGGCTTTGTTGTTGCATCTTGGTAATAGAAGGCCGCTAAATGCAGCTGCGCACCACACGTGTATTATGCCCAGCAGTGAAGGGGTTAATTAGGGAGCTTGTAGGGTTAATTTTAGCTTTAGTGTAGTGTAGTAAACAACCCAAAGTATTAATCTAGGCCCATTTTGGTATATTTCATGCCACCATTTCCCCGCCAAATGCGATCAAATAAAAAAAACTTTCACTTTTTCACAATTTTTTTTCACAAACTTTTGGTTTCACACTGAAATTATTTACAAACAGCTTGTGGAATTATGGCACAAATGGTTGTAAATGCTTTTTTGGGATCCCCTTTGTTCAGAAATAGCAGACATATATGGCTTTGGCGTTGCTTTTTGGTAATTAGAAGACCGCTAAATACCGCTGCACATCACACGTGAATTATGTCTAGCAGTGAAGGGGGTAATTAGGTAGCTTGTAGGGAGCTTGCAGGGTTAATTTTAGCTTTAATGTAGAGATGAGCCTCCCACCTGACACATCACACCCCCCTGATCCCTCCCAAACAGCTCTCTTCCCTCCCCCACCCCACAATTGTCCCCGCCATCTTAAGTACTGGCAAAAAATCTGCCAGTACTAAAATAAAAGGTATTTAAATTTTTTTTATTTATATATGCTGATGTGTAGGATCCCCCCTTAGCCCCCAACCTCCCTGATCCCCCCAAACAGCTCTCTAACCCTCCCCCTCTACCTTATTGGTAGCCATCTTGGGTACTGGCAGCTGTCTGCCAGTACCCAGTTTACTAAAAAAAACTGCTTTTTATTATTTTTTTCTGTAGTCTAGCTTCCCCCCAGCCAAAGACCAACCCCCCACCCCCTCCCAGATCCCTTAGATGCTTCTTTAAAATTAAATGTTACCCCACTCTATCCCACTTTTTAAAAAAAAAATTATGTAGTGTAGCCGTTCCCACCCGCTTCCACCCCGTGCACGCGCCCGCCCCCGCCCTCCCGTGCACGCACCTCCGTGCGCGCCCCGACGATCCCGCCCCCCTCGATGACATAGGGCCCATCGATGGCCGCCCACCCGCCTCCCACGTAAGCTCCCACCCACCAACGATACTGCCATCGATGTCCGGTGCAGAGAGGGCCACAGAGTGGCTGTCTCTGCATCGGATGGCCAAGGGGTGTTATTGCAGGATGCCTCGATAACGAGGCATCACTGCAATAACCGGAAAGCGGCTGGAAGCGAGCAGGATCGCTTCCAACCGCTTTAAACCCCTAATGTCGTACAGGGTACGTTGCTGGTCTTTAAAGACCAGTTTGTGTGCGACATACCCTGTACGACATGCGTCCTATCAGTCTGTGATTGGCTGATGTCTATCACATGATACAAGGGGCTGGAAAATGGGAGAAAAAATTATTTTGTCAGAAAAAAAATCTACTGCTTATTTGGCATTTAGAGTAAGTGTTAAATCATTGTCTTTTTATGCTTTTTTTCTTTTTATCATTGTCTTTTTATGCACTTGTTAATTATGTAATTCTACTGCACTGAGTGGTCCTTTAACTGCACATGTGCATTAGTTTGTGATTGGTTAGCAATGTTCTAGAGGACAGTGAAAATAAAAAAATCAATAAAATGATTTTTTGATAGCAAAATTGATAGCAAATTATTGATAGCATTTTTTTTTCTCAGATATGAAGGTACATTATCATGCAGCTTACAATTTGTGTTTAATGTTCCTTCAACAGCACATATCAGCCAATATGAAGCAAATACCCATCAGCCAATTATCTTTAGTAATAAAGGAATATAAAATCCAAATATTTTTTTTCATCATTCGGATAGGGAATACAATTTTAAACAATTTTCCAATTGACTTCTATTATCTAATTTGCTTTATTCCAATACAAGTAAATCAGTATACTGGTTAAAATTGTGTGCTCTATCATCATGGTAGAAAAAAAAAATTGGGTTTCATTTCCCTTTAGGTTACAGGAA
This sequence comes from Bombina bombina, assembly GCF_027579735.1. Lineage (NCBI taxonomy): Eukaryota > Metazoa > Chordata > Amphibia > Anura > Bombinatoridae > Bombina > Bombina bombina. The sequence goes on along the minus strand of NC_069504.1, from coordinate 784,937,137 downwards.
ACGAGTCAAAATAAATAATTGAACGGCACTGCACATTCACATTATTTGCAAAAAAACAAAACACAAAAAAACATAACTCAACATGTTTAGACAGCTGGTAAATGAAAATGAGCATCGGACTGTTGTTAACTAACAGTCATAGATCTCGCGTCTATTCGGCTTTTTACCAACTATATTTATAGCCTGTCACTTAACGCCACCACTATACTAAAATGTTTAACCCCTATCCTGCCGCTCGCGGACCCCGCCGCAACCTAAATAAAGTTATTAACCCCTATCCCGCCGCTCCCGGACCCCGCCGCAACCTAAATAAAATTAACCCCTATCCCACCGCTCCCAGACCCCGCCGCAACCTAAATAATCGTATCAACCCCTAAACCTCTGGCCTCCCACATCACTACCACTAACTAAACCTATTAACCCCTAAACCACCAGCCCCCCCACATCGCCATAAACTAAATTAAGCTATTAACCCCTAAACCTAACACCCCGCTAACTTAAAATTACAACATCCCTATCTTTAAATAAATTTAAACTTACCTGTAGAATTAAAATAAACTATTTTTAAACTATTAATTAACCTACCCTAACTATTATACTACACTTAAATTAAACTACCAATTAAATTAACTAAATGACATATCAAAAAAACCCTAACCCTACTCAAATTATTTAAATCTACTATTTAACCTTATTAAAAATTACTAAATTACAACAAAAAAATAAACGCTAAGTTACAAAAAATAAAAAACACTAAATTACGAGAAAAAAAACAACACATTATCAAAAATAAAAAAGAGTTACACCTAATCTAATAGCCCTATCAAAATAAAAAATCCTCTCCAAAACAAAAATAAAAACCTAGCCTACAATAAACTACCAATGACCCTTAAAAGGGCCTTTTGTGGGGCATTGCCCCAAAGAAATTAGCTCTTTTACCTGTAAAAAAAAATACAAACACCCATAACAGTAAAACCCACCACCACTACAACCAACCACCCCAAATAAAAACCCTATCTAAAATAACAAGCTCCCCATTGCCCTGAAAAGGGCATTTGTATGAACATTGCCCTTAAAAGGGCATTTAGCTCTTTACCTGCCCAGACCCTACTCTAAAAATAAAACCCAACCAAAAAAAAACTTAAATAAACCTAACACTAACCTCCGACGATCCACTTACAGTTATTGAAGTCCCGCTTGAAGGATCCATCCAGCCGGCAAGTAGTCTTCATCTGGGCGGCCTCTTCCATCTTCATCCAGCCGGCGAAGTCTTCATCCAGACGGCATTTTCTATCTTCATCTATCCGGCACGGAGCAGGTCCATCCTGAAGACATCCGACGCGGAGCTCCTCTTCAATACGGTCGCCGCCGTAAACTGGAACTTGAATACAAGTGACGTCATCCAAGATGGCGTCCCTTACATTCCTATTGGCTGAAAGGTTCCAATCAGTCAATAGGATTAGAGCTGCTAAAATCCTATTGGTTGTTCCAATCAGCCAATAGGATTGAGCTCTCATCCTATTGGCTGATTGGAACAGTTAATAGGATGAGAGCTGCTCAAATCCTATTGACTGATTGGAACCTTACAGCCAATAGTAATGCAAGGGACGCCATCTTGGATGACATCACTTGCATTCAAGTTCCAGCTTATGGCAGCGACCATATTGAAGAGGAGCTCCGCGCCGGATGTCTTCAGGATGAACCCGTTCCGCGCCGGATGGATGAAGATAGAAGATGCTGTCTGGATGAAGACTTCGCCGGCTGGATGAAGATGGAAGAGGCCGTCCGGATGAAGACTTCTTGCCGCCCAGATGAAGTCTTCAAGCGGGACTTCAATAACTGTAAGTGGATCATCGGGGGTTAGTGTTAGGTTTATTTAAGGGTTTTTTGGGTGGGTTTTATTTTTAGAGTAGGGTCTGGACAGTAAAAGAACTAAATGCCCTTTTCAGGGCAATGGGTAGCTTAGTTTTTTTTTAGATGTTGGAGTTTTTATTTGGGGGGGTTGGTTGGATGGTGGGTTTTACTGTTGGGGGTGTTTTTTACAGGTAAAAGAGATGATTTCTTTGGGGCAATGCCCCACAAAAGGCCCTTTTAAGGGCCATTGGTAGTTTATTGTAGGCTTTTTTTATTTTGGGGGGGCTTTTTTATTTTGATAGAGCTATTAGATTAGGTGTAATTCTTTTTTATTTTTGATAATGTGTTTTTTTTTCTCGTAATTTAGTGTTTTTTATTTTTTGTAACTTAGCATTTATTGTTTTTTGTAATTTAGTCATTTTTAATAAGGTTAAATAGTATATTTAAATAATTTGAGTAGGGTTAGGTTTTTTAATATGTAATTTAGTTAATTTAATTGATAATTTAATTTAAGTGTAGTATAATAGTTACGGTAGGTTAATTAATAGTTTAAAAATAGTTTATTTTAATTCAACAGATACGTTTAAATATATTTGAAGATAGGGATGTTGTAATTGTAATTTAAAGTTAGCGGGTTGTTAGGTTTAGGGGTTCATAGCTTAATTTAGTTTATGGCGATGTGGGGGGCTGGCGGTTTAGGGGTTAATAGGTTTAGTTAGTGGTAGTGATGTGGGAGGCCAGAAGTTTATTTAGTGGCGGCGGTGTCGGGGAGCTGGCAGAATAGGGGTTAATACATTTTATTTAGGTTGCGGCGATGTCGGGGCAGCAGATTAGGGGTGTTTAGACTCTGGATTTATGTTAGGGTGTTAAGTGTAAACGTAACTTGTTTTCTACCATAGAAATCAATGGGATATCTGGCAGCATCGAACATAAGCTTTCGCTGCTTTCAGACTCCCATTGATTCCTTTTGCATCCGCAGCCTCCAGGGTGGCGGATTGAAAACCAGGTACGCTGGGCCGGAATAGCTGCGAGCGTACCTGTTAACTATCTGATAACTTTAAAAAACTGTTAAATAGAGCCGAATGTGTATTCGGAACATCTGTAAGGATGTAAGCGTCGGATTGAGACTGGTGGATCGTATGTTATGTCACAGATTTCAACTTTTGCCGGTCTGTAGGCTTTGATAACTAGGTCGGATCAAGCTCGCAACAATTACGCTGCGGGATTCCGGCGTATTTGCGGTTGACGGCTTGATAGATACCCCCCTCTATCTGAATCACAAAAGAAATTTTTTTGGATCAGCGTCCCTTTAAAGGGATATGAAACCTAAAATTTAATTTTTTTATTCAGACAGAGTATACCATTTAAAAAAAAAGTTTCCAATTTACTTCTATTATCAAATTTGCTTTGATCCCACGATATTCTGCGTTGAAGAATAGGCATCTGGAGCACTACATTGCAGTAAATAGTGCTCTTGCAAATGGATGACATTTTTGCAAAACTGCTGCCATATAGTGATCCAGAAATGGTTCAGTTCCTAAGTATACATCCCTGCTTTTCAAAAAAAGATAACAAGAGAATGAATAAAATTAGAAAGTTGATTAAAACCCCATGGGTTTCATGTCTCTTTAAATTTTCAAACCGTAATTAAACTATTGCAAGGTCATATTTTCTGGCTTTAAAAAATTGTGCATTCATTTTAATTTCCAAATGTTGCTTTTTTTCACTTGCAAGTTTTAGTACATACAAATCCCTTCACCAAGTAACAAAATGTTTTTTTATAATGTCTATCACTGCATTTTTACGCAAGTTAGTGAATTGCAGATGACAAAACAAGCAGGTGTTCTGATTGAATTAATTATAGGCAGATGTAATAGAATAAGGGGAAAAAAGTATTTTTTAATTAAAAAGTGTACATGGAAAGTAAAACCTCAGAAAAAAATTCCTGGAAAAACAGAGACTTTAGCTCAGTATGGACTCTCAGTAAATGTAAAACATATGCATTAACTAAGCTGGTCTGCACAGGGGGAAAAAACAACAATACGTAATAAATCAATGAGAAGTGGAATCTCATAAGGGAATAGTGTTAATAGGTTTATTAATCAGTGACTTCATTCACTAAAACTATTTAAGCCTTTTCAGTTGTCCCAATTCCTATGTAATTCTAGCTATTGGTTGAACATAATCTTTTGTTCCCAATATTCAAAATACTTTGTATTTTGATTATTCAGTGCCTGTGCTATTTGGTATTCATCTTGTTTTAAACAACCATTTGTGGAACAATTAGGATTGGTTTTGTTAAACAAATATAAATGTTGCAAAGGTACAGGTGAAAAAAGTTCACCTATAGCTTTATACATTAGTTTACCCAAAAACTTTCTCTCCTTTAATTTGTTCCCAATGATCAATTTTACCGACTGGAGTGTATTAAATGGTTTACAAATACCTCCTTAGCCTTTATATTGGCATTTGAAATAGCTGATTATGCCCGTGGTATGCCTACCTATACTGAAAGTTTCTATACCTAGGTATAGGCTATTGAGTAACTATGCAAACACAGCCAGCAGAATAAACTACACCCACAGTGGGAGGTGGAAGAGATAAAGCTTTAAAATGTTAATTTTCAACTGTTCTTTCTGAGTATTGTACAGAGACAGAGATAAGAAAGGGAAAAATTTGAGTGATAAGATAACAAGATCCGATCTGTCAGCAAGTGACGCCTATTTTAATGGGCTGTGGTTTAAAAGAGACAATCCAGCTATTTCTTTTGCAAAAAGAAGCATAAATTAGCAATTTCTCATACATTTTATATGCTGCAGCGGGTATAAGAAGTCATTGGGAACACACTCAGGGAAAAAACGTTTACAATGAACTGTCCCTTTTAGCATGTTGGAAAGCCAGGCTAACCTTCTCCTCTTCTTCACAGAGCCCAAGTAGAGCTAATAGGAGGATTAGCGTGGCAGCTGGGGACCTTCTCCTTTAGTGCAGGCCCTTGGAGCCGCCACAATAAAAATCCTATTAGCGAGGCTGGGGTTCTGTGAAGAAGAGGATTGGGCTAAAGGGACAGTCTACACCAGAATTTTTATTGTTTTAAAATATAGATAATCCCTTTATTACCCATTCCCCTGTTTTGCATAACCAACACAGTTATATTAATATACTTTTAACCTCTGTGATTATCTTGTATCTAAGCCTCTGCAAACTGCCCCTTTATTTCAGTTCTTTTGACAGACTTGCAGTTTAGCCAATCAGTGCCTGCTCCCAAATAACTTCTCGTGCATGAGCACAGTGTTATCTATAAGAAACACATGAACTAACACCCTCTAGTGGTGAAAAACTGTTAAAATGCATTCTGAAAAGAGGTGGCCTTCAAGGTCTAAGAAATTTTCATATGAACCTCCTAGGTTAAGCTTTCAACTAAGAATACCAAGAGAACAAAGCAAAAACATAAAAGTAAATTGGAAAATTGTTTAAAATTACATGACCTATCTGAATCATGAAAGTTTATTTTGGACTAGACTGTCCCTTTAACACGGCTCTCCAGCATGCTAAAGTTAAGTATTTTAACTATTAAAAGGGACATGACACTCAATTTGTTCCTTCATGATTCAGACAGAGAATACCATTTTAAACAACTTTCCAATTTACTTTTATTATCTAATTGGCTTAATTCTCTTGGTATCCTTTTGTTGAAGAAGCAGCAATACCGGGAGCTAGTTAACACATTGATATGTGCAGCCACCAATCAGCAGCTCCTGGGCCTACCTAGGTATCCTTTACAACATAGGATACCAAGAGAACAAACACATTAGATAATAGAAGTAAATAGGAAAGTTGTAGAAAATCACAAGCTCTGAAAATTGGGTGTCATATCCCTTTAAAGGAAACATAAGAATACTGACAAATTCATCATTATTCATTAATTTTCTTTAAATTCCGTGCTGCTTTCGTTCAGATATTCATTTTGTGAAAACAAATGCACATGTCTAGTGGCTATATTGCATGTTTTGAGCACTATATGGTAGCAGGGTTTGCAACAATGTTTATAACAGTGTTATGCTGAAAGAAAGAGGTCAATTGGATAATAAAATCCCTGTCCCTTTAACCCCTTAGTGACCACAGCACTTTTCAAGTTTCTTACTGTTAAGGACCAGGGCTCTTTTTACATTTCTGCGATGTTTGTGTTTAGCTGTAATTGTCCTCTTACTCTTTTACTGTACCCACACATATTATATACCGTTTTTCTCGCCATTAAATCGACTTTCTAAATATACCATTATTTTTATCATATCTTATAACTTACTAACATTTTTTTTTATAAAATATGATGAAAAAATGGAAAAAAACACTATTTCTAAATTTGACCCTCAACATCTGTTACACATCTACAACCACCAAAAAACAACCATGCTAAATAGTTTCTAAATTTTGTCCTGAGTTTAGAAATACCCAATGTTTACATGTTCTTTGCTTTTTTTGCAAGTTATAGTGCAAAAAGTACACGTAGCACTTTGCTATTTCCAAACCATTTTTTTTTTTCTTCAAAATTAGCGATAGTTACATTGGAACACTGACATCTGTCAGGAATCCCTGAATATCCTGTCTCATGTATATATTTTTTTTTTAGTAGACAAGCCAAAGTATTGATCTAGGCCCATTTTGGTATATTTCATGCCACCATTTCACTGCCAAATGCGATTAAATAAAAAAAAAAAAAAAAAAACTTTTTCACAAACTTTAGGTTTCTCACTGAAATTATTTACAAACAGCTTGTGCAATTATGGCACAAATGGTTGTAAATGCTTCTCTGGGATCCCCTTTGTTCAGAAATAGCAGACATTTATGGCTTTGGCATTACTATTTGGTAATTAGAAGGCAGCTAAATGCTGCTACGCACCACACTCTTATTATGCCCAGCAGTGAAGGGGTTAATTAGGTAGCTTGTAAGGAGCTTGTAGGGTTAATTTTAGCTTTAGTGTAGTGTAGTAGACAACCCAAAGTATTGTTCTAGACCCATTTTGGTATATTTCATGCCACCATTTCATCGCCAAATGCGATCAAATAAAATAAAACTTTAACTTTTTCACTAACTTTAGGTTTCTCACTGAAATTATTTACAAACAGCTTGTACAATTATGTCACAAATGGTTGTAAATACTTCTCTAGGATCCCCTTTGTTCAGAAATAGCAAACATATATGGCTTTGACGTTGCTTTTTAGTAATTAGAAGGCCACTAAATGCCGCTGCACACCACACTTGTATTATGCCCAGCAGTTAAGGGGTTAATTAGGTAGCTTGTAGGGTTAAATTTAGCTCTAGTGTAGTGAACAGCCTCCCAACTGACATATCCCACCCCCCGATCCCTCCTTGACCCCCTCAAACAGCTCACTTCCCTCCCCCACCTTACAACTGTTACTGCCATCTTAAGTACTGGCAGAAAGTCTGCCAGTACTAAAATAAAAAGTTTTTTTTTAATATATATATTTTTTTTATTATTCTGCAGTGTTGGATCCCCCCTTAGCACCCAACCTCCCTGATCCCCCCCAAACAGCTCTCTAACCCTCCCCCTCTACCTATTTGCCGCTATCTTAGGAACTGGCAGCTGTCTGCCAGTGCCCAGTTTGCTTAATTTTTTTTTAAAAAAAGTGTTTTTTGTTTGTTTGTTTTTTGGCAGAAAAAGCCAATTTTTTTGTAGTGTAGCTGCCCCCCCCCCCTCAATAGCCTGCCCCCTCCCCCTCCTAGATCCCTTTCTAAACATTTATTAACCCCTTTCCCTCTCCCTCCATCCCATCCCCTTCAATGTATTTTATTTTAATGTACTAGCGCACGCACGCTCTCGCCCACCCCCAGCACGCTCCCAACTACTTGCGCAGGAAAATGATCCAGCGATGGGCTGCCTATCCGCTTTCCTGCTATGGCTCCCACCCACCAACGATGCAGTGATGCTTCAATATTGAGGAATCACTGCAATACCTTGAAAGTGGCTGGAAGCGATCATGTTCGCTTCCACTGCTTGAAACCCCTGTGGACCTACAGGGTACGTCCTTGGTCATTAAGTGACAGTTTTTTTAGGATGTACCCTGTACGTCCTTGGTCATTAAAGGGGTTAAAATACCAATAAACACAGTAGAAAAACAATCAATAAATGAGTTATAAATAGACAATTGAAAAGAGCTTTGTTTGAATTTCACGAGTAGTAAACAAAATTTGTAACAAATTTCAAAGTTAGTTCTATTTCTCCTTCCCACTGCATCATGTGACAGCCATCAGCCAATCACAAAATGCATATAGGTATAAGCTGGGAATCCTGCACATGCTCATTAGGAGCAGGTGCCTTAGTAAGTGTGCATATATAAAAAATTGTGCATATTTAAATAATGGATGTAAATTGGAAACTTGTTTAAAATGGGGTGCTCTATCTGAATCATTAAAGTTTTATTTTAACTTTAGTTGTCCTCTAAGCAATTTTTTTATGGCTTTCAATGTCCCCAAACTTCTTATTACTGTATGGGTCTGAACCAGAAAATAATTTTTCTGGTCTCTTATCTTTTAATAATTATACAGCTTTCCAAGCGCCATATGTCTCTCTCATTTCAGGGGTCTTGAAATTTTGTCCTTGGCCTTTTAATATTCTTCACAGCCAATACCAAATCACTAAAATGTATAGCCTAATGCGCTCAGCATTCCAGGTCTTACATTTCATTGCTTAGTTAACAGCGGCATGTTTTGATGTTTTTTTTTTTTTACAAGCATCCTCTTCACTGGAAATAAGAACAAATATATATATATATATATATATATATATATATATCTTTTATTTGGAACATTTAGACTTATTTCTAAGGATGATAAAAGAGAGCTCCACAAGGCGTATTTTATTGTGCACAAACATAATATATTTACGCTGAATTCCTGACTTTCAGAATGTTTGTGCCCTTAAATAAAGGGCCAGATTTTAAGTGGAGTGCTAATTTATTGATCTCTGGTTCATTGCAAAAATGTGTCCCAAATGCCCCCAAAATACAGTGTCATATATTTTATTAAAAAATAAAGATAGCAGCATCTTTATTTTATTTTTTTTTAAATAAATGCACTAGGCAATATTTTGGGGGTAAAGTTGGCGGGAGTGGGGTGTTAGAACCCCCCCCCCACACACACACACTGAAAGTGCCTTTACTTTAAATATTTATGTGTATATACACATATTTACATATAAATATATATGTATATGGTCATATATATTTACAATATGCTGCCATCGCTGCGCGACTTACCCCCTTTGCTGCGCTAGTTCTGATGCCGTGTATGATGGCATCAGAACGAGGCTCCAATTGGAGCCTTTGGAAGCACACTCTAGTGAGCGCAATGCTTCCCAGCAATGCGAACACAAGCTTGGGTTTACATTGCTGTTAACTTGTAATACCAGAGCACATTAGTGTGCACTGGTATTACTCAGTGGAGGACTAATATCACTTTCACAAAAACGATATTTAGCGCTTCACTTGTAATCTGGCCCATAATTGGGAAAATGTTCCTGATGTTCCTACAACCGTTACGTTTTTGGTCTCCTGTCTAGTGTTCCCTATTAGAGGACACACACGCGTTTTTCAGAGGGAGTGCAAACAACTTTAGAAAGTTCACAGCGGAGGGTTTATTTTAATTTTACCCGTGATAGTTCTCCTGGACTGAATAAATGTTGCGCGGCAGGAGGGTTTTTAAGGGGGGCATTTTACACTGCCCCTGCGCCTACCCTTCAGAGCCTGCAATTCAGTCTGTAGTGACTAAAGCAGAGGGACAGCTTGCAGAATGACAGCGTGGGAACGTCCGGGAGTTAGAGGTAGAGTCAAATCAGGAGCAGGAACCAGGTAAGTAAGAAACAAATCAAAGGCATTGCGTTTTTTTAATATAAAAAAGCCGTGTAACGCAGGACTCCATAAAACTGTATCTAATTAAAAGTTAAAATGGTAGAGTGTAAAAAAGGGAAAATAGAGAAAAACAGAAGGTATTTTTATGTTATTTTCTAAGGTTTGATTTGTTATAAGGCTGCTCATAAGAATAACAGTGTAAAAAATGAAAAACATTATTGAAAACTGAAAAAAAATATATGATCCCATTAGGGACAGAACTGACAAGCATGGAAGAATTGTGGTGAGTTTATTTGGATAAATAAATAGATGGCAAGGGTTAAATGACACTATTCTAAATATACATCAGTTTATTTAGATGTAGGATTGCAATTTTTGCAGGGGGCGGGATTGCACAAGCATTTCACAAGAAATGCTTGTGCAATGTTAAATGCCGACAGTGTATGCTGTCTGCATTTAGCGATGTCGGGCGGACATGGTTCGCTATAGTGAATCATGTCCGCCAGACATTTGGTAAATTGACCTCTTAGTTTTAATATTTAAAAATTATTATCCTTAAAAAAAATAAGAAACAGCTCTGTTTTCACAATGTATTATATCTACTACTGGTAGATCTAATCATTTTTAGTTTACAAATCTATAGATAACTATAACAGTACTTTGATATTAATATAGTAGATTATTTTTAAATATTTATATAGCTTTAGTTATGTGCACAAGCTTATTAAAGGGATAACAAAGTCCAAATTAAACTCGAAGGCTTCAGTTAGAGAATGTTATTTTAAGACAATTTTAAATTAAATTCTATTTTCAATTGTGCTTAGTTCTCTTGGTATCTCTTGTTTAAAATGAATACGCACATACCCTACACTAGTGGGAGCTAGCTGCTGATTGGTGCCTGCACACATTTGTCTTTTGTGATTGGCTAACTAGATGTGTTCAGCTAGCTGACAGTAGTGCAATGTTGTTCCTTCAGCAAAGGATGACAAGATAATTAAGCAAATTTGATAATAGAAGTATATTGGAATACTATTTAAACCTTAACTCAAATGACGTATATATACGTTGTGCAGTACTTTGCTTATTGTACTGCATGATATATATATACACACACACATACACACACATATATATATATATATATATATAGTATATATATATATATATATATAGTATATATATATATATATAGTATATATATATATATATATATATATATATATATATATATATATATATATATATATATATATATATATATATATATATATATATATATATACACATATACATATATACATCTGAGCTGCAGGAAGCTCCAGCAGTCTCAGCTGTTAATAAAAATATACCAAACATCACAAACCAAAACAAAAAAAATTGTGATGATTCAAAAGAGAATCAATAAGTAAAAAGTTCATATAAGGATATGTGTATTCTTGTTGAGACTTCTGTGACTCTTATGACTCTTTGTATCCTTGGAGTTTCTCAAAGAAATGGAGAAAGAAATAGCAACATAGTGTAATTCTGTGATGATTATCAGAAATGTATCAAGCTTGTGGCCAAATGCCTACTCACATGTACTAGAGATGTCCTCCAATCTGTAATTTATGCCCTCTTCCAAAATGGCAATAGAAGAATCCGGATATCCGTTCTAAATTCAAAGACCAGTATATAAGGCTACACGGACATGCGCACTTCATCTCCTTGAAAAAGCTTGTTAAGCTAAACGATCGTCGGAACTTTTAGAACTTTTACTCTCCTGTGCGTCTGTACACTTGCTAATACACTGGTAGGAGGAGCCACTCCCATCTGGGGTCAGGTTGATCTGTGCAGCGGTTAAGTTTCTGCTGCCTGAATCCACTTACATCCTGCAGTGGAGTTGACTTTTATGAGCAAATATCCATATATATGGCTCTATTAACCTCTGAGTAAGGTGTTTTGTATAGCATTTGTGATGCTTTTTTATTGTATTTTAAATAAATCTTTTATATATTGCATTGCCGTGAGAGTACTGTTTACCCATCAGTATAAAGTGGGTGTGCGCATTTCCCTGAGCTTGGTCGTAAGCTCTAGTACATGTGAGTAGGCATTTGGCCACAAGCTTGATACATTTCTGATAATCATCACAGAATTACACTATGTTGCTATTTCTTTCTCCTTTTCTTTGAGAAACTCCAAGGATACAAAGAGTCATAAGAGTCACAGAAGTCTCAACAAGAATACACATATCCTTATATGAACTTTTTACTTATTGATTCTCTTTTGAATCATCACATTTATTTTCAGTCTCAGCTGTTAAGTTACAGCCGAGAGCTGGAGTTCCTGAGCTCCAGGCATCTGCCTGCACATAGAACCAGAGCCCAATCTGCACTCCGGTTCCATATGCAGGCAGATACCAGATCATTACAGACGGTGACACTGTGTGCAGGGCCGTCTTTAATATTGATTGGACCCTGGGCAAAAATTTTCTTGCCCCCCCCCCACCCCATGCAATTTCGCTCTCCACCCCAACATCCCAAAAAACAACTAAATCAATTTTTTTTTATTATTAGCCCAGCAGTGGATCATCCACTGCTGGGCTAATCATTTAAAAAAAAAAAAAAAAAAAAAATTGCAATATGTGAAACTGGACCTAAGCAGTACTAATAAGTAAATAAATATATAAATTCCTCCACTGTGGATTCATTTAATATTCTTTTGAATGTGATTCTGGTGTGAGGTTAGCTGGTTAAAGAGATTTAGGGCAGCCAACAGGAGCAAAGCAAGGTAAAGGAGGAAGCATGGAGGTGCAGACAAATATAAGTTTACTGACTGGAACAGCAGAACTACTATGGGAAGCTGTAAAATCTGAGACAGAGAAAAAATAAAAACTATAAAAATAAACCTTACATTAATGTGTGAAGTATCAGCATGACGCTATACATCAGCCACACTAGCACATGTCGCTTCTTTGCTAGGAACAAGTTCCCTCTCACCCTGAACTAGACAATGCTGCATGGGGAGGGGCGTGTGTGCACTCACTTATTCTTCCCACTGACACCTTTCTACAAAGCACTATTCCCCTAACAAACTTTAGTTAGTTGATCTTAGGGCCACAGCAGAAAGAGCAGGGCTAAGGGGACCAGTAGACTGGATGCTGTCTGTCCAAGGCTGCATGGATACAGTGTGAGATGAGTCACACAGCCTCAAGACTGAAGAGAGCAGTGTATGCAGCTGCACAGATGCTCAAATCCTCATGTGCCTGCCGCTCCAGCTTTCTGCTGCATGCGCCTACAGTCAGCCCTACCCAGAAACAATCCCCACCACCAGAGCAGTTACCTGGTAACAGTGGTAACCCCAGTAGGACCTTTTCTGATGCAGTGGGAAATGGCTGGATGCCGAGTTAGGGCTTTGCATTCAGTGCTGCACAGTGCACATCTAAAACAGCACATGGCACTAGCTTGGCATGTCACATGACACCGGCACGGTCTGGCACAGTTTTTTAAAAAAATATAAGCAGAGTACTTTGAACTGTGACAGTATTAGGACTGAATGTGTGTGTTCCCCATGTCACATCAGCAGTCTGGTATGAACCATAAAAAAAAAAAAAAAAAAAAAAATTTTTTTTTTTTTAGGACTCTTGGGCCCCTCAACAGAGACTGGGCCCAGGGCAGCTGCCCCTTTTGCCCTGTGTTAAAGATGGTCCTGACTATGTGTGCCGGCGGGAGGTGTGGGAGGGAATATGGGAGGTGGGTGGGCGGTCCAGCAGCGGAAGGAGGGGGGCGTGGGATGGGAGGGCCCTACAATACAAAAAATAAATAAAGGGAGAGGGAGGTATGGAAGCTGAACATCAAGAAAAATGTGGGGTGGGGCCAAAATGGGCCTAGATCAATACTTTTGGTTGTCTACTTAAACAAATATATATCGTTTTGACAGGTAAATAAAAAAACAACAAGGTTCTATTTCTGTTTAAATGGATAGCAAAAATGCTAAACATTCTCCGGTATTTTGGGGAATTTTTTCTTTGAAAGTTCCGGTAGTGTAGGGGTTAAAATATACTTTATTATACAGGTACAAAAGCTGAAGACTTGAGCTGATAAAAGATATTTCACAGAAAGTTCCATTGTTGTAATAATAAAAGCACTAAGCACTGTGTTTATACTTATTGGAAAGCATTGCGATATGTATTATTCGTCATATTAAAAAGATTTTACCTTTTATTTATTTTGTTTTTACTTTGTTTGTGAAGGGTCTATTACTTCCTGTTACCACCCCACAAGGGGGCTGAGGGTTCTACAGGAAGGCGAATGAGCAGCTTTTTCCTTTGAAGTGTTGCTAGGAGACATCTGCTGTAGCTGGAGTCAATATATATTGCTGCAAAAAAACATGACTGTAGAACTTAAGCTCTGTGATATCTGCTCTAGTAAGTGGCCACACTGCTGATACTTTCTAAGTTCTCATTTAGCAAGAAAACTAGTAATGTTTACTTTTATCTATTTATTTATTTTTTTACTAAAGGAGCACTTTTTTATATCCCTTTAAAGGAAAATGTCTATTCTAAAAAGATTTCTTATAAAACAATCTAGACTGCATAACGTGTTTTTTTTATGATATTGTCTACTTCAAAAGCTCCACCATGCTTGCTTTTATACATTAAATCAAAGTATCATTTATTTATTTTTTATGCACAAAAAGAAATGTTACTGCATAAATGTATCAGCACATGATTTAACAGTGAATAAATAAATAAAACAGATCAGTAGTAATTAGCAGAGAGTATTCTTGCAAGCTTAGTGTAATTTAGTAAACAAAAATAAAAAAATTCCATTCATTTAGTTAAGTAAAGCATATCTATATAGGTACCCTTTTATAATGGTTCTGGAATTTCACTGATCAACATTGCAAGTTTCAGATACCTTAATATTTATAGTCTCACCGCCATATCAAAACCTGACCCTGTGCTATTTTTATTGACGCTTTCTCAGCGGCATGCTATACATTGTACTATTTCAATTGCTCTGTTTTGATCTTTACTAGTTTGAAGGCCACCACATTTCAAAAGTAAATCCCTGTGAAATGTGTTTCTTTTAATTGCTGTCCTACAATCGGACTTTGCAAGAATTACAGAAGTGTGTGTTTGTGTATATATATACATATATATATATATATATATATATATATATATATATATACTGTATATATATATATATATACAGGTAGCCCTCAGTTTACGCCGGGGTTAGGTTCCAGAAGGAATGGTTGTAAATCGAAACCATTGTAAATTGAAACCCAGTTTATAATGTAAGTCAATGGGAAGTAAGGGAGTTAGGTTCCAGGCCCCTCTCAAAATTGTGATAAGTAACACCTAATACATTATTTTTAAAGCTTTGAAATGAAGACTTTAAATGCTATACAGCTTTAGACACATAATATATAATTAAACTAAGTTAAATGAACAAAAAAAAACACAGACTTTACTTGCACTTTTTTGCAAACCGTTCTTTCTATGCATTCCAATCTGGACGGATTTATAGACAGGAAGATCTTGTTCCTTTGAAAGCTGCTCGATAGCTAAGGTCTAGCTAGCTACACTGATTATTTCAGCCTGCATGTGTGCTTGGCTTGCATATCTTTGCTGCAAAACAAGCAGACAGCTCCACATAATGGCTATTTTAATTAATGCACTGCTTCTCAATGCTTTTCAATAAGTCACATGTTATTCTGAAACGGTGCAAATTGAACCGTTGTAAACTGAGGGCCACCTGTATACACACATATATATATATATATATATATATATATATATATATATATATATATATTGAAAATTGTCAAGAAAGAATATTGTAAGGAGGAATTAACCTATTTCTTATAAATAAAGGGAATAGAGCACTCTTTTATATATTAAAGCGTATTTATATTAATCATTCGATCAAATTACCATATCATGATCTCACTGAAATCATTGTAAAGCATATTCCAAAACCCAATTCTACCAATCAGCCTAGTAAACACATAAGGCAACTATGCATGAAACATATTAAATAGTATGCATAATTATAGCTAATAAGTACCTAGAGTTGCCATACTCATAATATCTTAGCACAGATACATATAATACCCCAGATTATACTGACGCTTTTCCCAACACTATTCAAGAGCAATTGAGATAGATCATAATGCCCAGATGTGAGAAACGCTCCTGTTTCAAAAGAGCTAATTTCACGTTGTATGCAGGCAATTATACAGTGTACAATGAAAAGGAAACAATCCTTGGAAGTAAGACTCCAAAGTTGGCGAGAAACTGCTCACAAATCACTGCAGTATTCACAACGCCTTTTAGGTCAGTCCCAATGGTTAGTTCATACTGACAGGCAGGCTTCACAAAAGATTACTTGTGTATCTATAACCAACATCAAAGGGGATGCCCGAAAATGACCGCTCTTAAGGTCGGTCCAAATGGCTTACACCCTTTTTAGATGAACTGTGAAAAAGTACCTTTCTTTATAGATGTGAGTTCTTTTTTCCAGGATCGGTTAATACGACTCTGCTGAATGCCATCCAGGCCTCTCTTTTACAGAGAGCTCGCTTCCTCCCACGAGTATGATAAACTCAGCTGGCCTTGGTTCCGCCTCCTGGTTTGGAAAGATTTCTAGTAAATCTTTTGTAACCAAAGTTGTTGCACTGTATCCTTTTTTGCTTGAAACCACAGCCAGGTGATTCACTGTGCTCAACATGGCTTGCACTCTGCCGTATTGTTACTTGGTTTTTTTATTTTTGTATCTATGCAAAAATCATCTTAGAGTGAAAAGCCTTTTAACAATATGGCAGAGTGCAAGCCGTGTTGAGCACAGTGAATCACCTGGCTGTGGTTTTAAGCAAAAAAGGATACAGTGCAACAACTTTGGCTACAAAAGATTTACTGGAAATCTTTCCAAACCAGGAGGCGGAACCAAGGCCAGCTGAGTTTATCATACTCGTGGGAGGAAACGAGCTCTCGGTAAAAGAGAGGCCTGGATGGCGTTCAGCAGAGCCGTATAAACCGATCCTGGAAAAAAGAAGAACTCACATCTATAAAGAAATGTACTTTTTCACAGTTCATCTAAAAAGGGTGTAAGCAATTTGGACAGACCTTAAGAGCCGTGTAAATACCGTGATCATTTTCGGGCATCCCCTTTGATGTTGGTTATAGATACACAAGTAATCTTTTGTGACGCCTGCCTGTCAGTATGAACTAACCATTGGGACTGACCTAAAAGGCGGTGTGAATACCGCGGTCATTTGTGAGCAGTTTCTCGTCAACTTTGTAGACTAACTTGGAATATGCTTCACAAAGATTTCAGTGAGATCATAATATGGTAATATGATAGATTGATTAATAAAAATATGCTCTAATATATAAAAGAGTGCTGTATTCCCTTACAATATTCTTAATTCCTCAATACATTATTCTTTCTTGACAATTTTCAAAATAAATTAACTCTTAAAGGGACACTGAATCCAAACTTTTTCTTTCGGGATTCAGATAGAGCATGAAATGTTAAGCAATTTTCTAATTTACTCCAATTATCACATTTTCTTCATTCTCTTGGTATCTTTATTTGAAATGCAAGAATGTAAGTTTAAATGCCGGCCCATTTTTGGTGAACAACCTGGGATGTTCTTGCCGATTGGTAGATAAATTCATCCACCAATAAAAAAGTGCTGTCCAGAGTACTAAACTAATAAAAAAGCTTAGATGCTTTCTTTTTCAAATAAAGATAGCAAGAGAACAAAGAAAAATTGATAATAGGAGCAAATTAGAAAGTTGCTTAAAATTGCATGCTCTATCTGAATCACAAAAGAAAAAAAATTGGGTTCAGTGTTCCTTTAAAGGGTCTGCACCATTAGCTTCTTTTTTTTTAGACAGAAGTCTCCTGCATATATATATATATATATATATATATATATATATATAAATTATGAGCAGGTGAAACTCTCTCTCCATCTTTTAAGTAAATATATATATATATATAGTATATATATATATATATATATATATATATATATATATATATATCCAAAGTCCGGTACCAAGCACTCACGTTTCTTCTAGTGTACCCGGGGTGCAGGTACATATAAATCCTATATAGGATCCAAACAGAGAGCGCAAAACAATCACTGGTTTAATAAAATAAAACCAGTGATTATTTTGTGGAGTGTGCGGTCTCTGTTTGGATGCTATATATATATATATATATATATATATATATATATATATATATATATATATATATATATATATATATATATATATATATATATATATATGTATATATATATATATATATATATGTATATATATATATATATTTATATTATAATACAATGTATAAGGGTTGTTTGCAATTAACTATTTTTTATACTTTGCATGTTAATTAATAATATCTTAAGTGTGTATCTGACACAAATTTAATATATTTAATATATTTATTTATTTTTTAAATTGCTTGAACCAACTTGGGATATGCAAGTCAGTTGTCAAAGATGAACAGCTGATTTGGATTAAGAGAATAGCAGACTTGGGCCTATATTTGGAGTTTGGCGGTAGCCGTGAAAACCAGCGTTAGAGGCTCCTAACGCTGGTTTTAGGCTACCGCCGGTATTTGGAGTCACTCAAAATAGGGTCTAACGCTCACTTTTCAGCCGCGACTTTTCCATACCGCAGATCCCCTTACGTAAATTGCGTATCCTATCTTTTCAATGGGATTTTTATAACTCCGGTATTTAGAGTCGTTTCTGAAGTGAGCGTTAGACATCTAACGACAAAGCTCCAGCCTCAGGAAAAAAGTCAGTAGTTAAGAGCTTTCTGGGCTAACGCCGGTTTATAAAGCTCTTAACTACTGTGCTCTAAAGTACACTAACACCCATAAACTACCTATGTACCCTTAAACCGAGGTCCCCCCACATCGCCGACACTCGAAAAAAAGATTTTAACCCCTAATCTGCCGACCGCCACCTACGTTATCCTTATGTACCCCTAATCTGCTGCCCCTAACACCGCCGACCCCTGTATTATATTTATTAACCCCTAATCTGCCCCCCTCAACGTCGCCTCCACCTGCCTACACTTATTAACCCCTAATCTGCCGACCGCAAAGCGCCGCCACCTACGTTATCCTTATGTACCCCTAATCTGCTGCCCCTAACACCGCCGACCCCTGTATTATATTTATTAACCCCTAATCTGCCCCCCTCAACGTCGCCTCCACCTGCCTACACTTATTAACCCCTAATCTGCCGACCGGACCTGAGCGCTACTAACACCCCCCTAAATTAAATATAATTTAAATCTAACAAAATTAATTAACTCTTATTAAATAAATTATTCCTATTTAAAGCTAAATACTTACCTGTAAAATAAATCCTAATATAGCTACAATATAAATTATAATTATATTATAGCTATTTTAGGATTAATATTTATTTTACAGGTAACTTTGTATTTATTTTAACCATGTACAATAGCTATTAAATAGTTAAGAACTATTTAATAGCTAAAATAGTTAAAATAATTACAAATTTACCTGTAAAAGAAATCCTAACCTAAGTTACAAATAAACCTAACACTAGACTATCAATAAATTAATTAAATAAACTACCTACAATTACCTACAATTAACCTAACACTACACTATCAATAAATTAATTAAATACAATTGCTACAAATAAATACAATTAAATAAACTAGCTAAAGTACAAAAAATAAAAAAGAACTAAGTTACAAAAAAATAAAAAAATATTTACAAACATAAGAAAAATATTACAACAATTTTAAACTAATTACACCTACTCTAAGCCCCCTAATAAAATAACAAAGCCCCCCAAAATAAAAAAATGCCCTACCCTATTCTAAATTACTAAAGTTCAAAGCTCTTTTACCTTACCAGCCCTGAACAGGGCCCTTTGCGGGGCATGCCCCAAGATCAGCCAATCAGATTGAGCTCGCATTCTATTGGCTGTTCCGATCAGCCAATAGAATGCAAGCTCAATCTGATTGGCTGATTGGATCAGCCAATCGGATTGAACTTGATTCTGATTGGCTGATTCCATCAGCCAATCAGAATATTCCTACCTTAATTCCGATTGGCTGATAGAATCCTATCAGCCAATCGGAATTCGAGGGACGCCATCTTGGATGACGTCATTTAAAGGAACCGTCATTCGTCGTTCAGTCGTCGGCCAGGATGGATGTTCCGCGGTGGAGGTCTTCAGGATGCTGCCGCTTCGCTCCGGATGGATGCCGCTTGGATGAAGATTTCAATCGGATGGAAGACCTCTTCTGCCCCGCTTGGATGAAGACTTCAGCCGGATCATGGACCTCTTCAGCCCCCCGCTTGGGCTTGGATCAGGACATCGGAGGAGCTCTTCAGGACGGATCGGTGAACCTGGTATGGTGAAGATAAGGTAGGAAGATCTTCAGGGGCTTAGTGTTAGGTTTATTTAAGGGGGGTTTGGGTTAGATTAGGGGTATGTGGGTGGTGGGTTGTAATGTTGGGGGGGTATTGTATGTTTTTTTTTACAGGCAAAAGAGCTGTATTTCTTGGGGCATGCCCCGCAAAGGGCCCTGTTCAGGGCTGGTAAGGTAAAAGAGCTTTGAACTTTAGTAATTTAGAATAGGGTAGGGCATTTTTTTTATTTTGGGGGGCTTTGTTATTTTATTAGGGGGCTTAGAGTAGGTGTAATTAGTTTAAAATTGTTGTAATATTTTTCTTATGTTTGTAAATATTTTTTTATTTTTTGTAACTTAGTTCTTTTTTATTTTTTGTACTTTAGCTAGTTTATTTAATTGTATTTATTTGTAGCAATTGTATTTAATTAATTTATTGATAGTGTAGTGTTAGGTTAATTGTAGGTAATTATAGGTAGTTTATTTAATTAATTTATTGATAGTCTAGTGTTAGGTTTATTTGTAACTTAGGTTAGGATTTCTTTTACAGGTAAATTTGTAATTATTTTAACTATTTTAGCTATTAAATAGTTCTTAACTATTTAATAGCTATTGTACCTGGTTAAAATAAATACAAAGTTACCTGTAAAATAAATATTAATCCTAAAATAGCTATAATATAATTATAATTTATATTGTAGCTATATTAGGATTTATTTTACAGGTAAGTATTTAGCTTTAAATAGGAATAATTTATTTAATAAGAGTTAATTAATTTCGTTAGATTTAAATTATATTTAACTTAGGGGGGTGTTAGTATTAGGGTTAGACTTAGCTTTAGGGGTTAATACATTTATTAGAATAGCGGCGAGATTCGGTCGGCAGATTAGGGGTTAATAATTGAAGTTAGGTGTCAGCGATGTTAGGGAGGGCAGATTAGGGGTTAATACTATTTATGATAGGGTTAGTGATGCGGATTAGGAGTTAATAACTTTATTATAGTAGCGCTCAGGTCCGGTCGGCAGATTAGGGGTTAATAAGTGTAGGCAGGTGGAGGCGACGTTGTGGGGGGGCAGATTAGGGGTTAATAAATATAATATAGGGGTCGGCGATGTTAGGGCAGCAGATTAGGGGTACATAGGGATAATGTAAGTAGCGGCGGTTTACAGAGCGGCAGATTAGGGGTTAATAATAATATGCAAGGGTCAGCGATAGCGGGGGCGGCAGATTAGGGGTTAATAAGTGTAAGGTTAGGGGTGTTTAGACTCGGGGTACATGTTAGAGTGTTAAGTGCAGACGTAGGAAGGGTTACCGCATAGCAAACAATGGGGCTGCGTTAGGAGCTGAACGCGGCTTTTTTGCAGGTGTTTGGTTTTTTTTTCAGCTCAAACAGCCCCATTGTTTCCTATGGGGGAATCATGCACGAGCACGTTTTTGAGGCTGGCCGCGTCCGTAAACAACTCTGGTATCGAGAGTTGAAGCTGCGTTAAAAATGCTCTACGCTCCTTTTTTGGAGCCTAACGCAGCTTTTCTGTGGACTCTCAATACCAGAGTTATTTTTATGGTGCGGCCAGAAAAAAGCCGGCGTTAGTTTTTCGGGTCGTTACCGACAAAACTCCAAATCTAGCGGTTGGAGATTTATTATTCCAGCTGACTTGAATTAACTTAGGTCTGTGAATAGATCTTAATATGTTGACCTCCATTATAAAGAGCTCAGCAAATATACATTGAGGTTTTCTCTTTTCATATCCATGTGCAAAACATAATGTATTTGTCTGCTTGCAAAAATATATAGATGCATTTTTCACGGTATTGGTGGCATCTTTAAGAATGTGCTAGTGACCGGGCTCAAAGGAGGTATGTTGGCTGGCACCTGTGGCCACCTGTGTTTGCATAGAAAGAGGCCATAAGCAAGGCTGACTGAAGAAGACACTGTGCTGCCTAGCTCCATGGATGAAATGATCTCCCAACTCTCCATCCACAATCTAAACCTAACCAAAGTCAGCAGTCCCGAAGATTAAAGCTCATCAGATTTAAATGTTACATTAATACATGTTGTTACCTAGCGCACAGACTCTATATGAGATTTTTTTTTTCTACACACATACAACTCACATTTAGTGAGAATATGCTCTTTGTGCAAGCCCTCTCTGCAAATGCTGCTTGAGTCCCATGGTCCCACCTGGAAACAATACAGAGCCCTATATACAGCCCAGACATCTCAGGTATAGGTGATCACTGGTGGGTATGATATTGACAATGACCACAAGGATGTACAACTATGCAGACAGGAGCAGCGCACTTGGTGTCTAATATGGACTAGCTGGCTCTGATTGACTGTGAAGGTTTACACAGGAGTACTCTGAGATGCGCAGTGACAAAGTGGTTAGTTGGTAAAAACTGATATGTGTGCAAGCAGGATCTTTAAGAGCTATGTAAGCTGGCTCAGAGATACACATTGCCAGGCTTAATGTATGTAGAATGTAATGTATGTAGACAGGCTTTAAAATGCATATCTGTGGTGGGTGGTGTAAATTACACAGTAGACAGGTCCTGATAAATGTTTAGGAAAACAGATTTGGAGATGTGCAGCAAAATGCTGAACAGGAATGTTTTGTGTTTTGCACCGGTAGGTTTCGAAGTATATAAAGATTAGCAGAAATAAAATGCTAATAAATGTAAACACACTCTGTAGCCGGTTGAGACAGGTTCCAAAGGTATTTTTTTTTATGAATTTAGGGCCTGAGAGCAGGCAAGAGCACATAAATGTAGCTGGCAGTGTCCAGCTATATACAAACATTGTATAGGCAAAAGGGAGGTCAGACACATTAGAGATGGTAAGGACAAAGTATTCAAGAATTTTGTGGAATATTCATAAGGCTATTCTAAGAATTTATTAAAGGGACATTACAATTACCTATTTTACTCGCTGAAGGCCTAGATTAAGAGGAGCACAAAATAATAATACAAGTTAAATCAATAGCGTTACTATTTTTGTACTTATATTACAAGTTGAAAGTAAAATATTTGTGCTTTGTGCAAAAGACTCAGGAACACTAACATCTGGAAGTCCAGTTGCATGGCTGCGCTAAATCCTTCTCCCCATAGACTTCTATTTCCCCAAGTTATCAAGGTCTGTCTGACCTGATCCGACAGTGCGGATCAGGTCCGACAGACCTCGCTGAATACAGCGAGCAATACGCTCGCCGTATTCAGCATTGCACCAGCAGCTCACAAGAGCTGCTGGTGCAACGCCGCCCCCTGCAGACCCGCGGCCAATAGGCCGCCAGCAGGGGGGGTGTCAATCAACCCGATTGTACTCGATCGGGTTGATTTCCGGCGATGTCTGTCCGCCTGCTCAGAGCAGGCGGACAGGTTATGGAGCAGCGGTCTTTGTGACCGCTGCTTCATAACTGCTGTTTCTTGCGAGTCTGAAGACTCGCCAGAAACAGGGGCCATCAAGCTCCTTACGGAGCTTGATAACTAGAGGCCTATGGCACGTGCTACACCCTGTTCTGACTTTTGCTTGCTCGCTAACCTGAAAGTGTGCAAAGCCAAGTGCGCTAACCTAAACGCGCATTAACAAATACTTCAAACAGCATTGTTCTTCCCGTATATATATATATATATAAACACGGGAATTGGCTGCACTCTCAAACCAGACTGGGTATACACAAGCACATAACTAGATTAAAAGCAAAATTGAAGATATAGTCATAGCATTTGGCCGAATGGTGATAGGCTCAGGACAACATCAAGGTCTCTTCCTCCCTTGGTCTCTAACTAACAGCCACAAAATTCATTCATTTAACCAAACACCCTGAGATACAAATTAGGGTGGCATTGACTTTGCAATTTCCCTAGTCACATACAAAACACGGAAATGGTCTGCACTCCCTAACTGGACTGGGTACGCATCACATGACCCTGCAAAACTCACAGTGCTTACCAGTACTCACAGTCAGCTGCACAGCTTTCAGTGACTCAGGCAGTTAATCCCAGATAAGCCTGGGTGCAAAGCCCATAGGCAAAATTACACAACAAAATTATTACATAGAAAGCATGGCACTCTCCTACAAGCACACAGCTAGGTTAAAAGCAAAATGGAAGAGTTAATTACAGCATTAGGCCAAATCGTGATAGGTCCAGAACCACATCAAGGTCTCTTCCTCCCTGGGACCCTAACCTACAGCAACAAAAGACCAAGAAGGAACAACAAGCTATTAAATAGTAACAAGATTATACTTCACTCATAAGACTGGTTTATAAAGAAGGAGCCATAGTCCTCATGGATGTCCAAGATTACCGTCAAAAAATCTTACGTCAGTTGAATGATCTAACCACATATAAGAAACTCAAGAAACAAGGGATCCCACTCATCAATTTAAAAAACAAGTGGATCAGATTATTGACATGGAACACAACAGACATTTATTGACATAGAAACATAGATATTGACGGCAGATAAGAGCCATAGGCCCAGCAAGTCTGCCCGACCTTACCTAACAGTATAAACTTATCTAGTTCGTAGGATAGCCCTATGCTTGTCCCATGCATTTTTAAAGTCCCCCACAGTGTTTGTTGCTACTACCTCTTGAGGAAGTTTATTCCATAAATCAATCACTCTTTCTGTAAAGAAGTGCTTCCTCAAATTACTCCTGAATCTACTACCCTTTAGCTTGAGCTCATGACCCCTTGTTCTTGAATTTTCCATTTTATGTAAAATACCCACAGCCTCAGTTTTACTAAACCCTTTAATGTACTTGAAAGTTGCTATCATATCCCCTCTATCCCTTCTCTCCTCTAAGCTATACATATTTAGGTCATTGAGCCTATCCTGGTAAGTTTTATTTTTTAGACCATGTACCATTTTGGTAGCCCTCATAGACATAACAATAAGAGATTTTATAATATATACTTTGCCCAAGATTCACAAATTTCAGTGGAACCCCCGGGAAAGCCCATAGTGTTGGCTAGGGTTTCATTGCTTCAATCAATAGCACAGTATATATATTCTCTTCTACAACCAGTGGTTATAAATACGCCATCTTATTTACGAGAATCTTCAGACTTACTTACATAACTGCAAGAAACAGGAGATTACTTTGTATACTTTGTAACTATAGATGTTAATAATCTCTACACAATCATTCTACATCAAGAAGGTCTTGAAGCAACTAAATACTTTCTTACTAACTCAGAGAACTATAAAGGCTCTCCAAATGAGTATTCTTTACTACTGATGGAAACATGCCACACAACAAATTACTTCAGGTTAGAGAAAGGCACTTGCCGAGAACATTGATGGGGTCGAACATGGCCCTATTAAATGCCAACCTCTACATGGCCATTTGATCAACATAATATATTATTGTATCAATGTTACATCAATAAAATCATCATAATATGGGGAGAAAATAAAACCTCATTACTTCAATGGTTCACAAGCATCAATAACACTTCTACTCTGGTGAGATTTAAACTATCTTACAGTCATACATCTATACATTTTTTAGATGTACAGCTTAACAACATAAATAATGAACTACAAACTACTCTATCTTCTAAAGACATTGATAGGAACTTGATTTTACGAGTAGATAGCAGTCATCTCATGTCTTTGATCAAGGTAATTACTAAATCACAACTTCTAAGAACAGCAAGGAACAACTCAAACACTAAAACTGCAGTAGTTCAACTACAAGAGATGAAAGAGAAATGGATACAAAAAGGATATGACAAACAAAAAGGATTCACAACTGGAAGAGATTGCCAAGATCTCTTGTAGAGACCTAAAGAAAATGCCGACACAGGAGGAGAACAGATAAATGTTTGTGTCCACATTTAATCCAATTACATGTTTTTTGGGAACATATTGAACAAACATTGGCATGTACTATCATCATATACAAGTCTCCCCTTTTATATGTACCAGTCAACCAAGGGTGGGATATCGCAGAAACACTGTCAGGGGTGCCAGGAATCAGACTGAGACGAGAAGTGCAAAAATAATCACACCTTTATTAATAGCAAAAATAATAAAAAGGTCCACAAGTCAAATAACAAGCCAGGAGTCAAAACCAGAGCTGGTAGTCAGACGAGCCGAGTCAGGAGCCAAAGCGAATAGTCAGACGAGCAGGAATCAGGAACAAGGAAAACAACAGAGTCAGGAACAAGCCAGGGATCAGGAACTAGGAAGGATGTCAGGCAGCCAGGTAATACACAGGAACTCTCACAAACAGGTTTGAGACAACGCAAAGGCAAAGCATACTGAACAGAGGCCCTTTAAATAATAAGTGATGACATCACAATTCTGAGACTGCATCCTATCTCACATGGATAATGCACACCAGTCTGGCCATAAAAGGAAGTGCAGGAAATGAGCAGCATCCCCCACAATGCACCATAGTCAAGAAGAGAGGTGAGTAAAATGGCTGCCAGCAGCACATTGTAAACACAACAGGGAAAAAACCCTGACAGTACCCTTTCCTCAATGACCCCTCCCCCGCGGGAGGACAAAAGGCTTATTGGGGAAACGGGATAGGAAGGCACGGAGGAGGGCGGGAGCATGAACATCAGAGGAGGGAACCCTAGAACGCTCCTCCGGACCATAGATCCTCCAGTGAACCAAATACTGTACACGGCCCCTGGACATACGAGAGTCAATAATGCTGCTGACCTCATACTCCTCATGGTTGTCAACAAAGATAGGACGGGGATGAGGCAATACAGTGGTAAACCGATTACAAACCAATGGTTTCAAGAGGGAGACATGAAAAACATTGGCGATGCTCATAGCAGGAGGAAGGTCAAGAGCGTAGGCCACAGGAGTATTCGAAAAGGACCAACATAACGGGGAGCCAATTTATTGGAATGCACACAAAGGTTCAAGTTGCGGGAGGACAGCCAAACTCTCTCACCAACCTGGTAGGAAGGTGCGGGCAGATGCCTACGATCAGCCTGGAACTTTTGGCGCTGCATAGAACGATGAAGGCAATCCTGAATCTGCACCCACGTGGAACGGAGTTGCCGGAGATGCTCCTCCAAAGCTGGAATACCCTGAGACATGAATGAATCAGGCAACAAGGATGGTTGAAACCCATAATTCGTCATGAACGGGGATAACTTGGAGGGAGCATTAATAGCACTATTAAGAACAAACTCTGCCCAAGGTAACAGTTCAGACCAATTATTGTGGTGATCTGAGACATAGCAACGGAGGAACTGTTCCAGAGCTTGGTTCCGTAGCCCCATTGGATTGAGGGTGATATGCCAAGGAGAAGAAAAGCTGGATCCCCATTTTACCACAAAAGGAACGCCAAAATCTGGAGACAAACTGGCTACTCTGGTCCGACACTATCTCCTTGGGTAACCCATGTAAATGGAAGACCTCCCAGGCAAAAATTGAAGCAAGCTCCTGAGCGGTAGGCAGCTTCATCAAGGGAAGCAATGTGACATTTTAGAAAAACGGTCAACCACCATAAGGATAACAGTATTGCCATTGGAAACAGGGAGATCGACAATGAAGTCCATGGAAAGATGTGTCCAAGGACGCTCACCATTAGCAATAGGTTGAAGAAGACCCACAGGAAGACGAGGAGGAGTCTTATTCTGTGCACAAACTGAGCAGGAGGCAACATACGCAGCAACATCAGAACGAAGACCTGGCCACCAGAATTGTCGAATGACAGACCAAATCACTTGGTTCTTCCCTGGGTGACCTGCAGCTTAAGGATAGTGGTAAGTGTGCAAAAGTTTAGTTCGAATATTCTCAGGAACAAAACATTTACCACTAGGTTTCTCAGGAGGTGCATTGGTTTGTGCAGCCAGGATCTCCTCCCCCAAGGGAGAAGTCAAATTAGTACATATGGTAGCCAAAATATGATCAGGAGATATAACAGGAGTAGGTACAGACTCCTCCTTGGACAGAGGCGAAAATTGTCAAGAGAGGGCATCAGCCTTCAGATAGATAAGTTAAATTCTTGTGGTCAATAAGAATGAGCACTGGCACGCTAGTACCCTCGAGAAGATGCCTCCATTCCTTGAGTGCCAAAACTATGGCCAGTAATTCCCTGTCACCAATTTCATAATTGCACTCCGCTGGAGACAATTTCTTAGAGAAGAAACCACACGGATGCAAGGAACCGTCAGGCGTAGGACGTTGAGACAAGAGGGCACCTACTCCAGTCTCAGACGCATCGACCTCAAGAACGAAAGGCAGGACAGGGTTAGGATGAGCCAGAACTGGAGCGGCAGCAAAGGCAGTCTTAAGACTATCAAAGGCCTTAATGGCAGTAGGTGACCAATGGAGTGGATCATTCTCTTTACGGGTCATGTCTGTGATAGGTTTGACCAAGGAAGAGAAGTTTTTAATAAACTTTCTATATTAATTGGCGAACCCCAAAAAATGTTGAATAGACCGAAGACCAACTGGGCGAGGCCACTGCAGAACTGCAGATAACTTGTCAGGATCCATGGAGAACCCTGCAACGGAGATAACATAACCTAGGAAGGTTACTTGAGTCTGATGGAACTCACATTTCTCGAGTTTACAAAACAGGCCATTCTCACGTAGTCTCTGAAGAACCCGTGTAACATCAGAACTATGAGCCTTAAGTGTGGGAGAGTGTATGAGGATGTTGTCTAAGTACACCACAACACACTGTTGCAACATATATTGTAGGACATCATTAATAAATTCCTGAAAAACAGCAGGAGCATTACATAGGCCAAAGGGCATTACAAGATACTCATAATGCTCGCTCCTGGTGTTAAATGCTGTTTTCCATTCGTGGCCCTCCTAAATCCTAACAAGATTGTACGCTCCTCTGAAATCAAGTTTAGTAAAGACCGTAGCTCCCTTGAGGTGGTCAAAGAGTTCCGTAATAAGGGGAATAGGGTAAGCATTCTTAATGGTAAGATGATTAAGACCCCTATAATCGATGCATGGTCTTAACTCGCCACCCTTTTTCTTCACAAAGAAGAAGCCAGCCCCTGCAGGAGAGCAGGATTTGCGGATGATTCCCTGCGACAGAGCATCAGCAACATACTCCTCCATAGCACAATTCTCTGCAACAGACAGAGGGTACACCCGGCCCCGAGGAGGAATGGCTCCGGGTTGCAGGTCTATGGCACAATCGTAAGACCGGTGAGGAGGCAACGTACCGGCACGCACCTTGTCAAACACGTCTAGGAACTCTCAGTACTCCTCTGGCAATTGAGAAACCGAAGAAGTGCACAAGACTTTAAGGGGTTTCCGAAGACAAGTGGAAATACATTGCGGGGACCACGACAAAATTTCAGACCTGCACCAGTCGAGACTAAGATTGTGCTTTTGGAGCCAGGGATAACCCAGAACAACCGGAAAATGCGGAGAGTTTATCACCTGGAACTGGAGGGTTTCAAAATGGAGAGCCCCAACAGCCATGGACAACGGAGCAGTTTCGTGAGTAACGAGTGTGGGCTGAAGGGGCCTGCCATCAATGGCCTCAATAGCAAGCTTAACGGACCGAGGCAAAACAGGAATGGAGTGCTTTGATACAAAAGCACTGTCAATGAAATAGCCTGCAGCACCGGAGTCAACAAGAGCCTGAGTGACTATGGAGGTGTCCACCCAGGAAAGGACAACTGTGACCAAAGGTTTCTCCTTAAGCGGTTCCAGGGACGAGGTTGTTTAGCAGCAGAGGAGGAGCGAGCCGGAACATCAAATACCCTTTGAACGGAGGCCACAAATTCAGGGTAATTTGAAATCACAGGTTTATTAGTCTCCCACAAGGGATTAGCCCAGGCAAGAGCTGTGTCAGAGAGTAACGAGATGAGAAATCTCACCTTAGCTTTGTCAGAGGGAAACGCCTGAGGTAACATCTCAAAGTAAATGCCCACCTGGTTCAAAAACCCTCTGCACTGAATAGGATCGCCTCCATATCGCTGAGGTAGAGGTGCAGAACCGGACATGCTCCTGGTAGGCATAGGTGCAGCAGCGGAAACAGGAGCAGCCATAACTTGCGGGACACTTTGGTCCAAATGTGCAGTGCGAGTCATCAGGGTCTGCAGGGCTAGTGCAAATTGATCCAAGCGGTGATCCTGTACATCCATCCTGGAAATGATGGCAGGTACAGGTGGATAATTAGCAGCATCAGGATTCATGGCCTTTACGTAATGTCAGGGTGCCAGGAATGAGACTGAGACGAGAAATGCAAAAATAATTACACCTTTATTAATAGCAAAAAATAATAAAAAGGTCCACAAGTCAAATAACAAGCCAGGAGTCAAAACCAGAGCTGGTAGTCAGACGAGCCGAGTCAGGAGCCAAAGCGAATAGTCAGACGAGCCAGAATCAGGAACAAGGAAAACAGCAGAGTCAGGAACAAGCCAGGGATCAGGAACCAGGAAGGATGTCAGGCAGCCAGGTAATACACGGGAACTCTCACAAACAGGTCTGAGACAACGCAAAGGCAAAGCATATTGAACAGAGGCCCTTTAAATAATAAGTGATGACATCACAATTCTGAGACTGCATCCTGTCTCACATGGATGATGCACACCAGTCTGGCCATAAAAGGAAGTGCAGGAAATGAGCAGCATCCCCACAATGCACCATAGTCAGGAAGAGAGGTGAGTAAAATGACTGCCAGCAGCACATGGCAAACACAACAGGGAAAAACCCCTGACAAACACTAACCTTAGAGATCTATTGGTTAGAATGGACCTATTATCACCACAACAAAGGATCCACAAACCAGGTTGCTATCGGTGCCCAAGTTGCACTATGTGCAACAGTCTAATAGCAACTAAGCAATTTCATCATCCCCATGCCAATAAAAAAACATAACATTAGATATTTTTCTCCTGTACCACTGCAAATATTGTCTACATCATAATTTGTCTTTGTGCCAAATATTACGTAGCAAAGACAAGCTGCACCCTGCGTAGCCAATCATAGAATGAGAATCAGACAAGCAATTTCCAGTTTCCAGTAGCAAAATATTTTCTGAAATGTGGACACACAGGAGCTTCCATCAGGACTATAATAATTGTTCCTGTTCAGGAGCCACTCAGAAGAGGAGATAGGAACAAAATTTTACTTCAAAAAGAAGCTAACTGGATCTTCCATTTGAACACCATTATTTCCAATAAAGTGCTTCATGAACTAAGGACTGATTCAACTAACCAGATAAGATCTTGTTAGTCCAAATATTAACAGATAAATTATTTGCCCTGAAATGGTCACATAGGCATCTCTGACATAGATTGTCATTGAGGTTATGAGGGCACTGTCAAGGACCGCACATGAGACAATGGGGGCTGCACATTTGTCAGGGTTGGTTTCATATACATTTCTTAATTTTTAATTTTTTTAGATCACTTGACCACATTTTACATAATATACAAATTTATTTAAATAACAAGGAGCCAACAAGATTTTCTTCAAATTACCATAGCATTTTTTTGCTGTATGAAGGGATTAAATATGACCCCTTTTCTTTTGCCTCTTATTTGTTAAGATTGCTGGTCTTTTTCTTTAGCTCCTTTTTCAATAGCTGCATTAGACTCATTGGATAATGTTTATAAATATACAAATATATACATAATGGTTAACTCCAAGTAATATTTTAATTGGTGAATTCTTACTAGAGTCCTTACTAGATTTAAATATTTTCATATTTAATAACTTGTTTAACTGTGTATTTACGTAAATTTTTCACATTCCATTGTTCTTCACATAGGGGAATATGTTCTAAGTGCAGGTAGCCTCAGTTTACGCCGGGGTTAGGTTCCAGAAGGAATGGTTGTAAATCGAAACCGTTGTAAATTGAAACCTAGTTTATAATGTAAGTCAATGGGAAGTGAGGGAGATAGGTTCCAGGCCCCTCTCAAAATTGTCATAAGTAACACCTCCTAATACATTATTTTTAAAGCTTTGAAATGAAGACTTTAAATGCTAAACAGCATTATAAACCTAATAAAATAATCACACAACACAGAATATATAATTAAACTAAGTTAAATGAACAAAAACATTTGCTAAACAGCATTATAAACCTAATAAAATAATCACACAACACAGACTTCACTTGCATTTTTCTGCAAACAGTTCTTTCTATGCATTCCAATCTGGACTGATTTATAGACAGGAAGATCTTGTTCCTTTGAAATCTGCTCGATAGCTCAGATCTGGTTAAACTGATTAATTTCAGCTTGCTTGGCTTTGCTGCAACACAAGCGGATAGCTCCACCTACTGGCTATTTTAATAAATGCACTGCTTCTCAATGCTTTTCAATAGCAGTCACATGACTGGAAAAAAAGGTTGTTATTCTGAAACGGTGTAAAATGAACCGTTGTAAAACGAGGGCCACCTGTATTTTTAAATAGATATTCCTTTATATATATCTATATTTAAAAAAGAAGTCCTGACTGACTCATCAACGCCCAGCTCAAACCGTAAAAAAAAAGAAAAGATTTTGAAGTAAGCCAGCAAAAACAATCTTCGAGTTAAAAGTCCATATTTATTTATTCAACAAAATTAAAAGGAAAAGTAACAAACAGCTTAGGCAGCAGTTTAGTCTGACATGTTTCGGCCGGTGGCCTTAATCATAGACATAGTTAAAACAATGTGTGCAAATAAAAATATATACCTTAAAGGGACAGTCAAGTCAAAATAACTTTCATGATTTAAATAGGGCATGCAATTTTAAACAACTTTCCAATTTACTTTTATTACCAATTTTGCTTTGTTCTCTTGGTATTCTTAGAAGAAAGCTAAACCTAGGAGGTTCATATGCTAATTTCTTAGACCTTGAAGGCCGCCTCTAATCTGAAAGCATTTTGACAGTTTTTCACCACTAGAGGGTGTTAGTTCATGTGTTTCACATAGATAACATTGAGCTCAGGCACGTGAAGCTCCTAGGAGTCAGCACTGATTGGCTAAAAATGCAAGGCTGTCAAAAGAACTGAAATAAGGGGGCAGTTTGCAGAGGCATAGATACAAGGTAATAACAGAGGTAGAAAGTATATTATTATAACTGTGTTGGTTACGCAAAACTGGGGAATGGGTAATAAAGGGATTATCTACCTTTTTAAAAACACAAATTCTGGTGTTTACTGTCCCTTTAAGCTTGTTTCTAATTGGTTAACCACTGATCACTTAACAGACATCAATCAATACCTTTACTATTTAGTTAACCCTTCATCCACTTAGTATAAAAGAATTGCTAAGCTCAGCTATAGAATGCATTGTATCTTTGGAAATTTAAACATAAATGTACACAATTGCCAATGCAGTTACAGCTCTGTGAACGTTACAAAGAAATATTCTAGCAAGAGTTGTATAATGCTGATAAAATGAGATGATATAAGATACAGGCCCTGTATGAATATTGATAGTAAATAGCAAATAGTTACACATTATATTAGACCCTTTATACCCAATGATAAGTGTATTACGTACCCTATAGGAACATAGTTCTTTCCAGGTGCTTTTTTTGTAAAAGAAAAGGTGCCGGTACGTATTGATTTTTTATTGATATATTCTGTTCAGTAACTTTGAGAAAAGCAAAGGGTTAAGATTATTTACAATGTTTGATGTATTTTGCAGCCCCCTCTTGTGAAAACTAGAGTATTTACATGATGATTACAAATATTACCTCTTATGAGTTGGCAGAGGTGGGGTACTCAGTACCGGTGAGTACCCCCACAAATAAAACTGTATAGACGCGATCCGATAAAGATCGTAGTTTGCAGCACAAGCGACGGAACCCCCGCCGCCCGCAGTTTCAGCTTGCAACTCGAGCTATCCTATATACGGCGCCGTCAGAGGCTAAAGTGCCGTAAGTCTGACAAACCAGCGATGTCCAGAAATCTGCGTAAGTACAAATTTCTGGAGTCGCCAGTGACTTACGGCACTTTAGAAACTGCCGGCGCCTACAAAACCTGACTAAAGTTATAAAATCCCCGTACTGTCTAACACGCCGCCCAAACATAGCCCGACACGTCTAACCCTCTATCCTCTATCCCCCCTCACTATCCTAACAATAAATGTATTAACCTCTAAACCGCCGCTCCCGGACCCCCCCGCCAAACAATCCACCACCCACATACCCCTATTCTAAACCCACCCAACCCCCCCTTAAAAAAACCTAACACTACCCCCCTGAAGATCTCCCTACCTTGTCTTCACCCAGCCGGGCAGAACTCTTCATCCGATCCGGGCAATGTCCAATCAAGCGGCAGTGAAGTCTTCTTCCATCCGGGTGATGTCTTCAATCAAGCGGCAGTGAAGTCTTCTTCCATCCGGGCGATGTCTTCAATTAAGCGGCAGTGAAGTCTTCTTCCATCCGGGCGATGTCTTCAATCAAGCGGCAGTGAAGTCTTCTTCCATCCGGCGATGTCTTCTTCCATCCGGCGATGTCTTCAAGCAAAGCGGCATCTTCAATCTTCTTTCTTCGCTCCTCCGCTGCGGAGCATCCATCTGGCACGAAGACTAAACGAGGAATGAGGTACCAGCCAATCGGATTTTTCTACCTTAATTCCGATTGGCTGATAGAATCCTATCAGCCAATCGGAATTCGATGGACGCCATCTTGGATGATGTCATTTAAAGGTACCTCATTCC
The DNA here is from genome assembly GCF_027579735.1 of Bombina bombina. Lineage (NCBI taxonomy): Eukaryota > Metazoa > Chordata > Amphibia > Anura > Bombinatoridae > Bombina > Bombina bombina. The sequence goes on along the minus strand of NC_069504.1, from coordinate 784,902,397 downwards.
TCGTTTAGTCTTCGTGCCGGATGGATGCTCCACGGCGGAGGAGCGAAGAAAGAAGATTGAAGATGCCGCTTTGCTTGAAGACATCGCCGGATGGAAGAAGACATCGCCGGATGGAAGAAGACTTAACTGCCGCTTGATTGAAGACATCGCCCGGATGGAAGAAGACTTCACTGCCGCTTGATTGAAGACATCGCCCGGAAGGAAGAAGACTTCACTGCCGCTTGATTGGACATCGCCCGGATCGGATGAAGAGTTCTGCCCGGCTGGGTGAAGACAAGGTAGGGAGATCTTCAGGGGGGTAGTGTTAGGTTTTTTTAAGGGGGGTTTGGGTGGGTTTAGAATAGGGGTATGTGGGTGGTGGGTTGTAATGTTGGGGGGGTATTGTATATTTATTTCAATGCAAAAGAGTAGAATTCTTTGGGGCATGCCCCGCAAAAGGCCCTTTTAAGGGCTGGTAAGGTAAAAGAGCTTTGAACTTTTTAAATTTAGAATAGGGCAGGGAATTTTTTTTATTTTGGGGGGCTTTATTATTTTATTAGGGGGCTTAGAATAGGTGTAATTAGCTTAAAAATCTTGTAATTTTTTTTTATTTTTTGTAATTTAGTTTAGATTATTTTATTGTATTTTAGTTTAGATATTTGTAGTTTATTTAATTTATTGATAGTGTAGGTGTATTTGTAACTTAGGTTAGGATTTATTTTACAGGTAAATTGGTAATTATTTTAACTAGGTAGCTATTAAATAGTTATTAACTATTTAATAGCTATTGTACCTAGTTAAAATAAATACCAAGTTACCTGTAAAATAAATATAAACCCTAAAATAGCTACAATGTAATTATTAATTACATTGTAGCTATCTTAGGGTTTATTTTATAGGTAAGTATTTAGATTTAAATAGGAATATTTTAATTAATAATATTAATATTTATTAGATCTATTTTAATACGAATTTAGTTAGGGTTGTTAGCGTTAGATAGGGTTATTATACTTAATATATATATATATATTATAATAACGATATTAACCCTAATATAATTAGGGTTAATATAGTTAATATATATAATATAATAACTATATTAACCCTAATATAATTAGGGTTAATATAGTTAATATAGCTGGCGGCGGTGTAGGGGGATTAAATTAGGGGTTAATATTTTAAAAATAGATGGCGGCGGGGTAGGGGCTCACTTTAGGGGGTAAGTAAGATAGATGGCGGCGGGGTAGGGGCTCACTTTAGGGGGTAGGTAAGATAGATGGCGGCTGGGTAGGGGGCTCACTTTAGGGGGTAGGTAAGGTAGATGGCGGCGGGGTAGGTGCTCACTTTAGGGGGTAGGTAAGGTAGATGGCGGCGGTGTAAGGGACTCACATTAGGGGGTATGTAATGTAGCTTGCGACAGTGTAGGGGGATCACATTAGGGGGTTATACTTTTAATGTAGGCGGCGGCGGGGTCCGTGTGCGGCGGTTTAGGGGTTAAATACTTTATTAGGGATGCGGCGGGGGATCGCGGTTGACAGGTAGATAGACATTGCGCATGCGTTAGGTGTTAGGTTTATTTTGCAGCTAGTTTAGGGAGTTACGGGGCTCCAATAGACAGCGTAAGGCTTACTACGGCTGCATTTTGTGGTGAGGTGAAAATGGAGTAAGATTTCTCCATTTTCGCCACGTAAGTCCTTACGCTGTACATTGGATACCAAACTGCGCTGGTTTGGTTGTACCTGCCTATGGCCCAAAAAAACTACGGGCGACGGCAGAAATATACGGGCGTAACTTCTAGGTTACGCCGTATATAGGATACCAAACCAGCGCAAATTTCGGCGTTGCCGGCTTTTGCGGGCGACGCTGCATATCGGATCGGGCCCTATATATATATATATATATACCTATATATAATTATACATATATATATATTTTATATTTTACCAAAACCAAACATCAGAGATATATATAAATTTTTTTATTTAAGAATAAATAAAACATATTCTGCTGTGTGAAGAACACTGGGATGTGAAATATCCATATTTCATGTTGGCTTGGCGCACTTGGCTAAACGCGATCAAGTTTGCGCGTAAGTACAGGTGTTATTTTTTTTTCTACTTTTCGCGCTTCATTAAAGTCTATGGGAGAATACATTAACGCAGTAGTGATTTGAAGTTTGGCTTTTTGCACACACTGGATTAGCTTACTTCTAGCGGAGTTAATGCACAAATGGGAGTGATAAATTGCACTCCACTAGCTCATAGTGAGTATAATACTTTATTTTAATATGTTTTACATGTATTTTGTCATAATTGTATTATATATATATATATATATATATATATATATATATATATATATATATATATATATATATATATATATATATATATATATATATATATATTTACGTATTTAAACATGTGTATGCATGCATCTCTACGTTAAAAGAACATGAAACCCAAAATATTTATTTAATGAATCAGATAGATATTACAATTTTAAGCAACATTCTTATTTACCTTTATTATCTACAATTCTTTAGGTATACTTTGTTGAAGAAATTGCAATGCACATGGGTGAGCCAATCATACAAGGTATCTATTTGCAGCCACCAATCAGCAGCTACTGATATGCTTTTCAACAAAGGATATCACGAGAATGAAGCAAATTAGATAATAGAAGTAAATTGGAATGTTGTTTAAAATTCCATGCTATTTCTAAGTCACAAATAAAAAAAAATTGTGTTTCTTGTCCCTTAAAAGCCCTTTGCCTGCCTTTTTTTTCTAACACCTGAGACATCATATCTTTGAGCCCTTATAACTTTTTTGTGCAATTATTGTTTTTAATCATTTTTATTAGATGGTGTTATTATGAGTGTAATTGTATTTTTAAATGTATTTTTTATGTGTTTTGTGACACTTTTTTGTTTTCGCAAAACATTTAACCAAAGCACTAAGGTCGTGCTATCCTGCTGCGTGTTAAATTCAATTATGCTCAAGCGATCGTGTTCACTTTCAACTTGTAATCCGAACTCCCACAAAAAGCCACGTTAAACCCAATATCGTTCACGGGTAACTGTTAGTGCGCCACTCGTAATCTGGTCCTTTTTCGGCAAAAATTAAAACTAGTAAGTCGCGGCTACTGTCTTCTATGAAATGTTAATATCATGAACATGAAATCTTCCTAAAAATTATGCAAAAAGCAAAATACACAATTTTTAAAACTTAAAATAAATATTATAGCAATATACAATAAAATACATATAAATAACACGTGTGTCAAATTATAAATGGAGCACTAATTAGCGCATTAACTGTACTAGAAGTAAGCTTTTTGCCCGCGTCAAGTTGCACTCGTATGATGAGTTGAAATTAAACTTTTTTCATACGCATGCTAACCTTACAAGCGCAAAAGGCCTAACTTAGAATATTGCGTGTACATTCACATATCCCCCCATAATAGTCAATGGAAAAAAAGTTTAAATTAAATTCCCCACTCTACTACAAACTCATGTGTGCTAACCCGACATGAAAATATATATTTTTCACATTCCAATGTTCTTCTCATACAGGAATATGTTCTACTTATTCATAAATATTTATTTATTTATTTATATATATATATATATATATATATCTCATAATTTATGTAAGAACTTACCTGATAAATTCATTTCTTTCCACGTATGGGATATACAATCCTACCAGGAGGGGCAAAATTTCCCAAACCTCAAAATGCCTATAAATACACCCCTCACCACACCCACAATTCAGTTTAACGACTAGCCAAGAAGTGGGGTGATAAAATAAGTAGTAAAAAAGCATACAAAAAAGAGGAACTGGAAATATAATTGGGCTTTTATACAAAAATTTTTATACAAAAAACCTAACCACCAGAAAAAGGGTGGGTCTCATGGACTCTTGCCAATATGAAAGAAATTAATTTATCAGGTAAGTTCTTACATGAATTATGTTTTCTTTCATGTAGTTGGCAAGAGTCCATGAGCTAGTGACATATGGGATAGAAATACACAAGATGTGGAAGTCTACAGAAGAGTCACTAGAAAGGGAGGGATAAAATAAAAACAGCCATTTTCCGCTGAAAAAAATAAATCCACAATATCTCATAAATTGAAAGAAATTTTTTTAAAACATTAGCAGAAGAATCCAGTGGCGTCACTGGGGGGGGGGGGCGGGCCGCACCCGGGTGACATCCACCAGGGGGTGACACCAAAAAAAAATTTATTTTTTTTTAAATTTTATTGAAATTCAAAGAAATACAATGTTGAGATGCATAGATTTTTTTTTATTAGAGAGGCTGGCATTTGTGAACATTGGTGGGACTGGGGAAGATGTAGACACACAATTTTTTTGCCCCTTGAGCCAGTGCTGCAATTTCAACAAATAGTTTTCCCGGCTGCTTTTGCTTGTTTGTACTTTGCTTCTCCCCTGCCCAATTTCGCTATGAATGTTGTGGGCATGCCGTGGGGCTTGCAAAGTTGCGCTGCTAGCCTAAACCTACCTGCCTATCTGTGCTCACTGCTCAGTGACATGTGGAGCAGTGGAGTCACTCACTGCTGTGCTCTCTCTCTAAACGGGAACTGGCAAATCATGAGGGGATGCCTGGCACCTGACTGCATGACTGTTTGACACTGTCTTTAAAGTGAAGGAGCCACGTATGATGCCCACCAGACCATTACGGTTACGGTACACTAAGTGCACACTGAACAGGTAGGAGGGCGGGCGGGGGTCTGGGGGTGGGCAGAGTGCAGAGGTGATTGGCCATAAGAAGCGGTAGGCACGCGGCCCGGGGCTGTGCACTGACAGACTTGGAACAGAGTCAGAGAGCAGAATTTTCATAGTTTGCACCTAAAACTTTTCTTTAGTGATTTATTTTTAGAGTGCTCTGTTTATCTTTCATTTGATGCTCTGTTGAGCCAGGGAGCAGCTCTAGGCATGAACTTTATAATTAATGCAGTGCAGTTTACATATTTTGTATGTGTGTGTCTGAGTTTTTGTGTGTGTGTTTTTGTGTGTGTGTCTGAGTGTGTTTCCGAGTGTTTGTGTGTGCATCTGAGTATGTTTTAAGTGTGTCTGAGTGTTTGTATGTGTGTTTGCCTGTGTTTTTGTGTGTGTCTGCTTTCTGGGGGGGGGGGGGTGACACCATAACTTACCGCACCGGGTGACACCAACCCTAGTGACGCCACTGGAAGAATCAAACTGAAACAGTTGCCTGAAGAACTTTTCTACCAAAGACTGCTTCAGAAGAAGCAAATACATCAAAATGGTAAAATTGTGTAAATGAATGCAAAAAAGACCAAGTTGCTGCATTGCAAATCTGATCAACTAAAGCTTGATTCTTAAAAGCCCAAGAAGTGGAGACTGATCTAGTAGATTGAGCTGTGATCCTCTGAGGTGGGGACTGTCCCACCTTCAAATAAGCTTTATGAATCAAAAGCTTTAACCAAGATGCCATAGAAAAGGCAGAAGCTTTCTGACCTTTCCTAGAACCAGAGAAGACAACAAATAGACTAGAAGTCTACCTGAAATCTTTAGTAGCTTCAACATAATATTTCAACGCTCTTACAACATCCAAAGAATGCAAAGATCTTTCAAGAGCATTCTTGGGATTAGGACACAAGGAAGGAACAACAATTTCCCTACTAATGTTGTTAGAATTCATAACCTTAGGAAGAAATTTAAACGAAGTCCGCAAGACAGCCTTATCCTGATGGAAAATCAGAAAAGGAGACTCACAAGAGAGAGCAGACACTTCAGAAACTCTTCTAGCTGAAGAGATAGCCAAAAGAAACAACACTTTCCAAGAAAGTAGTTTAATTTCCAAAAAAATGCATAGGCTCAAAAAGAGTAGCCTGCAAAGTCTTCAAAACCAAATTAAGACTCCAAGAAGGAGAGATTGATTTAATAACAGGCTTGATATGAACCGAAGCCTGAACAAAACAGTGAATATCAGGATGTTTAGCAATCTTTCTATGAAATAAAACAGAAAGATCAGAGATTTGTCCCTTCAAAGTACTTGCAAACAAACCGTTATCCAATTCATCCTGAAGAAACTATAAAATTATAGGAATTCTAAAAGAATGCCAGGAGAATTTATGAGAAGAATACCATGAAATATAGGTCTTCCAAACTCGATAATAATTCTTTCTTGAAACAGACTTACGAGCCTGTAGCATAGTATAAATTACTGAGTCAGAGAAACCTCTATGACTAAGCACTTCCATACCTTCAAATTTAACGATTTGAGATCCTGATGGAAAAACGGCCCTTGAGACAGAGGCCTCTATTTATCAAGGTCTGTCGGACCTGATCCGACAGTGTAGATCAGGTCCAAGAGACCTCGCTGAATACGGCGAGCAATACACTCGCCGTATTCAGCATTGCACCAGCAGCTCACAAGATCTGCTGGTGCAACGCCACCCTTGCAGACTCGCGGCCAATAGGCCGCCAGCAGGGGGTGTCAATCAACCCGATCGTACTCGATCGGGTTGATTTCCGGCGATGTCTGTCCGCCTGCTCAGAGCAGGCGGACAGGTTATGGAGCAGCGGTCTTTGTGACCGCTGTTTCTGGAGAGCCTGCAGGCTTGATAGATATGCCCCAATAGGTCTGGTCTTAGAGGAAGTGGCCAAGGTCATGCTGGTGCTATCAGAAACACATACAATTGTTCCATAATGATCTTGGAGATCACTTTTGGAAGAAGAACTAGAGGCAAAAAGATATAAGCAGGTTGGTAAAACCAAGGAACTGCTAAAGCATCCACCATCTCTGCCTGAGGATCTCTGGACCTGGACAGGTACCTGGGAAGTTTCTTGTTTAGATGAGAAGCCATCAGATCTATTTCTGGAAGACCCCACATCTGTACAATCTGACAAAATACATCTGGATGGAGAGACCACTCCCCCGGATGTAAGGTCTGATGGCTGAGATAATCCGCTTCCCAATTGTCTACACCTGGGATATGCACCGCAAAAATTAGACAAGAGCTGGATTCTGCCCAAAAAATTATCAGAGATACTTATTTCATAGCTAGGGGACTGCGAGTCCCACCCTGATGATTGACATATGCCACAGTTGTGATATTGTCCGTCTGAAAACAAATGAATGGTTCTATCTTTAACAGAGGCCAAACCTGAAGAGCCCTGAAAATAGCACAGAGTTCCTAAATATTGATTGGTATCTTCGCCTTTTGAGGTTTCCAAACCCCTTGTGCTGTCAGAGATCTCCAGACAGCTCCCCAACCTGAAAGACTTGCATCTGTTGTGATCACAGTCCAGGTAGGGTGAACAAAAGAGGCCACCTGAATTAAACAATGATGGTCTAACCACCAAGACAAAGAGAGTTGCATGTTGGGATTTAAGTATATCAATTGTGATATCCGAGTATAATCTCTGCACCATTGATTCAGCATACAAAGCTGTAGAGGTCTCATATGAAAATGAGCAAAGGGGATCGCATCCAATGCTGCAGTCATGAGACCTAAAACTTCCAGGCACATAGCCACTGAAGGGAATGATTGAGACTGAAGGTTTCGACAAGCTGAAACCAATTTCAATCGTCTATTGTCTGTTAAGGACAGAGTCATGGACACTAAATCTATCTGGAAACCTAAAAAGGCGAACCTTGTCTGAGGAATCAAAAAACTATTTGGTAAATTGATCCTCCAACCATGTGTTTGAAGAAACAACACTAGTTGATTCGTGTGAGATTTGGCTAAATGTAAAGACTGAGCTAGAACCAAGATATTGTCCAAATAAGGAAACACCGCAATACCCTGTCCTCTGATTACAGATAGAAGGGCACAGAGAACCTTCAAAAAGATCCTTGGAGCTGTTGCTAGACCAAATGGAAATGCTTGTCTAGAAAAGAGAATCTCAGAAACCGATAGTGGTCTGGATGAATCGGAATGTGAAGAAATGCATCCTGTAAGTCTATTGTGGACATATAATGACCTTGCTGAACAAAAGGCAAAATAGTCCTTATAGTCACCATCTTGAAAATTTGGACTCTTACAAAACGATTCAAAAACTTCAGCTCCAGAACTGACCTGAATGACTTTTCTTTCTTTGGGACAATGAATAGATTTGAATAAAAGTAAAAGTAGGAATAGAGGCGCCAATGGTGCAGGTAAATGGTGGTACAGGTATCACTAATAGCCCAGTGTACACAGGGTACTCACATTTATGGAAGGCACTCACTTGTACCTATAGAGACAGGCTGGATTTTAGCAGCAATCCAGCTAGCTGATCCAGGGTGAGCTGGCTGGTTCGTGGGTGTGTAGAGTGTTGGTACTCACTCAAAGAATATAATTGGTACATCAGGAATACATGCGACGCGTTTCTCAGTTAAAAACTGTTTCCTCAGGCATGTTTTTACACAGATATTTACTCCTTATATAGGGCTATGCTACTAAACAACACCCACAGCCCACCCCCAACAATTGACATGACACAGACCAATCGGTGTCCCTCATTCAAAATGTTTCCACCCCTGGGGTGATATGAGCACCTAAATACTTGGAGAGGGATGTATTTACTTGTAAAATATATAGACGCCCTTGCTACTTCTTACATTTTGTATATATGTGTGTAAATATTTCGTAGTGGCATGGTATTTTAGTGGCTGATATTTGATGGTAACTAATGTTCGTCAATACTGTGTTCTAATTGGATGTCCCAGCCGTCAATCATCATGTGTTTAGTCGGACCTGTGCTACTTACTTCTGATTCGTCTGTTTAGCCGTCAATACTGTGTTCTAATTGGATGTCCCAGCCATCAATCATCCTGTATTAGTCGAACCTGTGCTGCTCGCTTATGATTCGTCTATGTAGCCGTCAGTCAGAGATTCTGGTCACTTGTTGCTAGTAAGTGTAGTATCCAATGGATAGGCTAATTTCAGGCGTGCCCCCATTTTGCTGGCCTTAATAGTACACTACAGTGTGCGCCCCTCGAGGGAATCTTATTGGTTACTGCGTAATGTTTGTAACCGGTGTATCCCATTGGTTCTAATGCAAGTTGTTGTATTGAACAGGGATCATTATTGGTCAGCGGGTAATGTCAACAAAGAGCCCTATTGGTCAGCGGGTAATGTCAACAAAGAGCCCTATTGGTTAGTGCCCTAAAAATGATATTGTTAGATCTATGAATGGATCTGAATATATATAAATACAAATGGAGTGAATAATCTAATGATCAACGTTATTTAAGCAGTGATCGTATAAATAAATGGCGCAATAAATTTGCTAAAGTTAAGATAATTTAATAAGTGATAAGTGTGTGAAAGATAAGAAGAAAAGACAAAGTAAAAATATTTTTTGGCACATTATTTGTGCATCCATAACATCGATGAATGCCGATGGCTGTAATTGAGGTATAAGTGATGCGTGAACCTCATAATCATATATGTATAGTCACCATTTAATTCATGAAACGCCTACAATCAGGTTAGAATCTATGTGATGTAAAGACCCATAGTGGGTTGTGCTAGTGTAATTAAATCTTACATAAGAAGATGCTAGTGTTCTATTAAAATTATATAATGTGTAAGTGACAGTGATCATTTTTGTATGAATATAGTGCACCAATAGGAGCCTATTGTTTGGTCAGTGAAACATAAAAACTGTAAGTGTAAATTATATTAATATAATACATTTATCAGATCACACGTATCCAGTCTGTGAGTCATGAGGTATATTAATATAATACATTTATCCAATCTAAACAGGGGCTACACCAAATATCTCAGGTGTCAAATCTGTGGGTCTGAGGGCTCTAAGTCTACCGAGATGACCCCCTATCTCGGGCATTAACAGCATAACTGATAGGCTAAGCGAATACGTAGACACGTTCTTGCAAAAATATGTCCAACACCTTCCTTCATTCATTAAAGACACCACAGATCTGTTACAAAAACTTGTAAATATACAGTATAAAAACAATTATATATGGCTATCCTGCGATGTAGGAGCCTTATATTCCAATATCTCGCATGAATGGGGGTTAAAAACGACCTCGATTTTTTTGAATAGAGACATATACATGCCTGATAAACAAAAAGAATATCTTATTACTTTGATAGATTTTATACTTAAACATAACTACTTTCAATTTTTGGATCAGTTTTACTTACAGACTAAGGGAACGGCCATGGGCACCAGATTTGCCCCTAGCTTTGCCAATCTCTTTATGGGGATTTTCGAAGAAACTTACATCTACAATACAAAGTGGAGGGGCAATCTGGTGTTCTATGGCCGTTACATAGATGATCTATTATTCATTTTTGAAGGCTCTATTGGAGAAGCGCAAGAATTTGTAAACTTCTTAAATAACAACACTATGGGTATAGACTTCACATCCAATATACAGATACAAACAATAGAATTTTTGGATCTATTGCTTTCGTGGGGGCCCAATGGTACTGTTTGCACTTCTACTTACTTCAAGTCAGTAGACTGTAATAATTTCCTTCATTATTCCAGTAACCACTACAATAACTGGAAAATTAATATTCCTTACAGTCAATTTTGCCGCATTAGGCGTAATTGTAGTTCTATTAATATGTATGATGAACAGTCTGTTATATTGAAGGACAGATTTAGGGAAAAAGGCTATCCTAAGGGCCTAATAGAATATGGCTACAACAGAGCAAGATCCCTAGACAGAAATTTGCTATTATCCTGCAAGACAAAAAAAAGGGACAGAAAACACAGGCCATCAGGGACAATCTCTATTCGTCACACAATATAATTCCAACTTTAAAGCAGTTAATAGAATTATAAAGAAACATTGGCACATTTTGCTTAGAGACCCCGTACTAAAAAAAGTGCTGGCCCCCTTACCTAAGATAGTGTATAGGAGGGCGCCAACCTTGAAACAAAAATTAGCACCTAGTAAGGTTGTTATGACAAAGAAACACTTTAAATGCAATAGAAAAGGGCCTAGAAGCTACGATCACATAAATGGGAATACTAATAACAATATTGGAACTTATAGATGTGGACACACACGGTGCCATATGTGTAAGTCCATCACACACGGAAGAAAATCCATAATATCACATACAACAGGGGAAGAACACCAGATCAGAGAACATTTGACATGTAACTCTGGGTATGTAATCTATGCACTCACTTGTGCATGTGGGGTCCAGTACATTGGACGCACCTCTAGGAAGATACGACTAAGGTGGGGGGAACACAAACGGAACATAATCAAACGTTCACCCAAACATAGTGTATCAAGGCACTATTGCATTAAAAGTAGGATAGGCAAATGCCAATTCAGCATTACACCTTTGGAGAGTATCCCCAACAGTCATCATTATAATAGATTCACGCGTCTGAGACAAAGGGAAACATACTGGATTTTTAAATTCCAAACACTCTTCCCCACAGGGCTAAATGAAGTTATAGATTCTATGGCATTTGTTTAATATTATGGTAGAGGGTTATTTTACATCTATCATAATAAAGATAGAAATAGTGTAGTACCAACAACCAGTTTTTCCACCTTGCTGTAGGGGAGATCGCCCGAGATAGGGGGTCATCTCGGTAGACTTAGAGCCCTCAGACCCACAGATTTGACACCTGAGATATTTGGTGTAGCCCCTGTTTAGATTGGATAAATGTATTATATTAATATACCTCATGACTCACAGACTGGATACGTGTGATCTGATAAATGTATTATATTAATATAATTTACACTTACAGTTTTTATGTTTCACTGACCAAACAATAGGCTCCTATTGGTGCACTATATTCATACAAAAATGATCACTGTCACTTACACATTATATAATTTTAATAGAACACTAGCATCTTCTTATGTAAGATTTAATTACACTAGCACAACCCACTATGGGTCTTTACATCACATAGATTCTAACCTGATTGTAGGCGTTTCATGAATTAAATGGTGACTATACATATATGATTATGAGGTTCACGCATCACTTATACCTCAATTACAGCCATCGGCATTCATCGATGTTATGGATGCACAAATAATGTGCCAAAAAATATTTTTACTTTGTCTTTTCTTCTTATCTTTCACACACTTATCACTTATTAAATTATCTTAACTTTAGCAAATTTATTGCGCCATTTATTTATACGATCACTGCTTAAATAACGTTGATCATTAGATTATTCACTCCATTTGTATTTATATATATTCAGATCCATTCATAGATCTAACAATATCATTTTTAGGGCACTAACCAATAGGGCTCTTTGTTGACATTACCCGCTGACCAATAGGGCTCTTTGTTGACATTACCCGCTGACCAATAATGATCCCTGTTCAATACAACAACTTGCATTAGAACCAATGGGATACACCGGTTACAAACATTACGCAGTAACCAATAAGATTCCCTCGAGGGGCGCACACTGTAGTGTACTATTAAGGCCAGCAAAATGGGGGCACGCCTGAAATTAGCCTATCCATTGGATACTACACTTACTAGCAACAAGTGACCAGAATCTCTGACTGACGGCTACATAGACGAATCATAAGCGAGCAGCACAGGTTCGACTAATACAGGATGATTGATGGCTGGGACATCCAATTAGAACACAGTATTGACGGCTAAACAGACGAATCAGAAGCAAGTAGCACAGGTCCGACTAAACACATGATGATTGACGGCTGGGACATCCAATTAGAACACAGTATTGACGAACATTAGTTACCATCAAATATCAGCCACTAAAATACCATGCCACTACGAAATATTTACACACATATATACAAAATGTAAGAAGTAGCAAGGGCGTCTATATATTTTACAAGTAAATACATCCCTCTCCAAGTATTTAGGTGCTCATATCACCCCAGGGGTGGAAACATTTTGAATGAGGGACACCGATTGGTCTGTGTCATGTCAATTGTTGGGGGTGGGCTGTGGGTGTTGTTTAGTAGCATAGCCCTATATAAGGAGTAAATATCTGTGTAAAAACATGCCTGAGGAAACAGTTTTTAACTGAGAAACGCGTCGCATGTATTCCTGATGTACCAATTATATTCTTTGAGTGAGTACCAACACTCTACACACCCACGAACCAGCCAGCTCACCCTGGATCAGCTAGCTGGATTGCTGCTAAAATCCAGCCTGTCTCTATAGGTACAAGTGAGTGCCTTCCATAAATGTGAGTACCCTGTGTACACTGGGCTATTAGTGATACCTGTACCACCATTTACCTGCACCATTGGCGCCTCTATTCCTACTTTTACTTTTTAGATTTCCTTCCATTGGATGCTGATAGAGAGCTGCCTCCCAGTTCAGCCAGCTGGATTGCTGTTAAAACCCAGCCTGTGTCCACCGGCACAACTGAGTGCCTTCTCATATTGTGAGTACCTAGTGTTCGCACATGTTTGTTATACCAAAAAATCTCACTCAATAGGCTCCTATTGGTGCACTATATTCATACAAAAATGATCACTGTCACTTACACATTATATAATTTTAATAGAACACTAGCATCTTCTTATGTAAGATTTAATTACACTAGCACAACCCACTATGGGTCTTTACATCACATAGATTCTAACCTGATTGTAGGCGTTTCATGAATTAAATGGTGACTATACATATATGATTATGAGGTTCACGCATCACTTATACCTCAATTACAGCCATCGGCATTCATCGATGTTATGGATGCACAAATAATGTGCCAAAAAATATTTTTACTTTGTCTTTTCTTCTTATCTTTCACACACTTATCACTTATTAAATTATCTTAACTTTAGCAAATTTATTGCGCCATTTATTTATACGATCACTGCTTAAATAACGTTGATCATTAGATTATTCACTCCATTTGTATTTATATATATTCAGATCCATTCATAGATCTAACAATATCATTTTTAGGGCACTAACCAATAGGGCTCTTTGTTGACATTACCCGCTGACCAATAGGGCTCTTTGTTGACATTACCCGCTGACCAATAATGATCCCTGTTCAATACAACAACTTGCATTAGAACCAATGGGATACACCGGTTACAAACATTACGCAGTAACCAATAAGATTCCCTCGAGGGGCGCACACTGTAGTGTACTATTAAGGCCAGCAAAATGGGGGCACGCCTGAAATTAGCCTATCCATTGGATACTACACTTACTAGCAACAAGTGACCAGAATCTCTGACTGACGGCTACATAGACGAATCATAAGCGAGCAGCACAGGTTCGACTAATACAGGATGATTGATGGCTGGGACATCCAATTAGAACACAGTATTGACGGCTAAACAGACGAATCAGAAGCAAGTAGCACAGGTCCGACTAAACACATGATGATTGACGGCTGGGACATCCAATTAGAACACAGTATTGACGAACATTAGTTACCATCAAATATCAGCCACTAAAATACCATGCCACTACGAAATATTTACACACATATATACAAAATGTAAGAAGTAGCAAGGGCGTCTATATATTTTACAAGTAAATACATCCCTCTCCAAGTATTTAGGTGCTCATATCACCCCAGGGGTGGAAACATTTTGAATGAGGGACACCGATTGGTCTGTGTCATGTCAATTGTTGGGGGTGGGCTGTGGGTGTTGTTTAGTAGCATAGCCCTATATAAGGAGTAAATATCTGTGTAAAAACATGCCTGAGGAAACAGTTTTTAACTGAGAAACGCGTCGCATGTATTCCTGATGTACCAATTATATTCTTTGAGTGAGTACCAACACTCTACACACCCACGAACCAGCCAGCTCACCCTGGATCAGCTAGCTGGATTGCTGCTAAAATCCAGCCTGTCTCTATAGGTACAAGTGAGTGCCTTCCATAAATGTGAGTACCCTGTGTACACTGGGCTATTAGTGATACCTGTACCACCATTTACCTGCACCATTGGCGCCTCTATTCCTACTTTTACTTTTTAGATTTCCTTCCATTGGATGCTGATAGAGAGCTGCCTCCCAGTTCAGCCAGCTGGATTGCTGTTAAAACCCAGCCTGTGTCCACCGGCACAACTGAGTGCCTTCTCATATTGTGAGTACCTAGTGTTCGCACATGTTTGTTATACCAAAAAATCTCCATTGACCTGCACCATTGGCGCCTCTTTCTTGTTGCTTTTTCTTAACAGATTCTTTTGGTTGGAATTGTTGGAGAGCAGCCTTTGCTGTGGTGAGATTTGAACAACAACATCATCCATAAAAAGGATCTGTGGACTTATTTTTCTCACCAATTGGTGTTGGACTCTTACCTGTGGACTGTATCTCAGGATTTGGGGTGATATTATTCCAGTGCTTATATACCTCTTTGCTGTTATATGTTATATGTCATTATATGTCATTATTGGTTTCTAGTTACAAGTCTTTAGGAATTTCATTCCAATCACAATACTTCTGACAGACAGCCATATATTGAGGTACATTTATCTTGGGCACCATGCTGTCATCTGTTGAAAGGAATCAACGTAGATTAAGTCACCAACAAGGTAACAACTACACAGAGTCTCCCCCTACCATTACACCCACTATTAATGTAGAAACCCTGTTTTCGAAATTAGAAGACCTTTTGAAAACAGAACACAGACATTGGTGGGACATTGACTGTCTTAAGAAATATAAGGAGAAGAAGCAAATACCTAGGGGTTTGAGGCTATTTAAGAATTGCTCTTTTAAAAATGACACGGACCTATTAACAAAATGGTATGAAGCCCTAGATGATTGCTCCTTCCACCTTATTGACCTCCTTATTGCCCACAGGGAAAAATTAGTAGCAGAGGTATCCATCCAAATAGACACTGTACAGAAAGATTTAGAACCATTGAAAGAGCATCCCGAATACTCAAAATTAAATATTCAAACTATAAAAACAGTGGATGAATATCAAATGGAAATCATTGCTATTAAAAACAAAAAATTAAAGAGGGATGAGGAAGACTACAGTAAGGGAGAGGTTCATACTTATACTCGCACTAACAAGAAGGATGATTGGACCACAGTCTCATATGGCAAGGGTAATAAGAAAAAACCGACCAGCCAGAATGTGAATCAGGGAGCTAATTATCACTTCCAAAACACTCAATACCATCATAACTTGGGACAGGGTAGGAATTATTCCAACATGCAGCAGGATAGACGACAGAACAGCTGGAATGGTGATAATCATCAAGCTAGGAGCTATCAGAACAAACAACTACCCTATCAAGGTAACTACACTTCCCCTAAACAACACCATACACAGAACTATTATGACAACCCAAATATGATCCCAGTACTAAACAGATTCTCTCCCTTCAATTCTGATAATAACCCTGGACAGAGTGAAAATGGTAATAATACAATTCCACACTATGAGAATCAGGCCACCACCTCTAACGAGGTTTTTTTAGGGGCACCCAACTTGGCTCCTTTATGGAGGAGGAACCAGCAGTTGCCCCCCAAACAGCTCCAAAACGGGAAAAAAAGACCGTTCCCAAACGGGGACGGAGAGGCAGAGGCAAAACCAAACAAAAAGAGAAATTAGAAACACTTAAAAAGGGAATATATAACCTTTCCTCACATGTCCTATCCAATGACGAGATAAGGATCTTGGGTAGGGGGCTATCCTATTGCCCGCCTAACACACATGACCTGTTCCACCTCTTTGTAGACCTCAATAAATACACGAGGAAACTAGCATTACAAAGATATTTCGCCATAAAGTCACTTAGGAAAAACAACATAGAGGGCACACCTATACTCCTAGACAGCCTACCCAATAGGAATTCATCTCCCATTATATATTGTGACCCTGAACAGCTGTCCGATGAACTATTTGACTCTGTCATCCACACCTCACTTGCACCTATGTCGACATTCAATCCACCTAAAGAAGATGTTTCATACATAGATCTTTTTCAGCAATTGGTATTGGATGATTGGGAGACTATTCCCAAACATATCAGTGGCAATAAGAGAATCTGGCCAAATGAGGAGAAAGCCCTTAGACGTCTGACGGGTGACAAAAACATTGTCATCCGACAGGCCGATAAGGGTGGGGCTCTGGTTATCCAGAATTATTCTGATTACACTGGAGAAGCAGAACGTATAATTCATGATACCAATTATTATAGGAAATTAGCCCAGGACCCTACATCAATATTTTCTAAAAAACTTGTTCAAATTTTGGAGGATGGTAGTAAAATGGGTATTCTAAGCAAGAAAGAAAAAAGATACTTAATTCCAGACCACCCTAGTATACCCTACTACTACCATCTCCCAAAGTTGCATAAAGATGCCCTTAAACCACCGGGACGTCCAATTATAGCGGGCATTAACAGCATAACTGATAGGCTAAGCGAATACGTAGACACGTTCTTGCAAAAATATGTCCAACACCTTCCTTCATTCATTAAAGACACCACAGATCTGTTACAAAAACTTGTAAATATACAGTATAAAAACAATTATATATGGCTATCCTGCGATGTAGGAGCCTTATATTCCAATATCTCGCATGAATGGGGGTTAAAAACGACCTCGATTTTTTTGAATAGAGACATATACATGCCTGATAAACAAAAAGAATATCTTATTACTTTGATAGATTTTATACTTAAACATAACTACTTTCAATTTTTGGATCAGTTTTACTTACAGACTAAGGGAACGGCCATGGGCACCAGATTTGCCCCTAGCTTTGCCAATCTCTTTATGGGGATTTTCGAAGAAACTTACATCTACAATACAAAGTGGAGGGGCAATCTGGTGTTCTATGGCCGTTACATAGATGATCTATTATTCATTTTTGAAGGCTCTATTGGAGAAGCGCAAGAATTTGTAAACTTCTTAAATAACAACACTATGGGTATAGACTTCACATCCAATATACAGATACAAACAATAGAATTTTTGGATCTATTGCTTTCGTGGGGGCCCAATGGTACTGTTTGCACTTCTACTTACTTCAAGTCAGTAGACTGTAATAATTTCCTTCATTATTCCAGTAACCACTACAATAACTGGAAAATTAATATTCCTTACAGTCAATTTTGCCGCATTAGGCGTAATTGTAGTTCTATTAATATGTATGATGAACAGTCTGTTATATTGAAGGACAGATTTAGGGAAAAAGGCTATCCTAAGGGCCTAATAGAATATGGCTACAACAGAGCAAGATCCCTAGACAGAAATTTGCTATTATCCTGCAAGACAAAAAAAAGGGACAGAAAACACAGGCCATCAGGGACAATCTCTATTCGTCACACAATATAATTCCAACTTTAAAGCAGTTAATAGAATTATAAAGAAACATTGGCACATTTTGCTTAGAGACCCCGTACTAAAAAAAGTGCTGGCCCCCTTACCTAAGATAGTGTATAGGAGGGCGCCAACCTTGAAACAAAAATTAGCACCTAGTAAGGTTGTTATGACAAAGAAACACTTTAAATGCAATAGAAAAGGGCCTAGAAGCTACGATCACATAAATGGGAATACTAATAACAATATTGGAACTTATAGATGTGGACACACACGGTGCCATATGTGTAAGTCCATCACACACGGAAGAAAATCCATAATATCACATACAACAGGGGAAGAACACCAGATCAGAGAACATTTGACATGTAACTCTGGGTATGTAATCTATGCACTCACTTGTGCATGTGGGGTCCAGTACATTGGACGCACCTCTAGGAAGATACGACTAAGGTGGGGGGAACACAAACGGAACATAATCAAACGTTCACCCAAACATAGTGTATCAAGGCACTATTGCATTAAAAGTAGGATAGGCAAATGCCAATTCAGCATTACACCTTTGGAGAGTATCCCCAACAGTCATCATTATAATAGATTCACGCGTCTGAGACAAAGGGAAACATACTGGATTTTTAAATTCCAAACACTCTTCCCCACAGGGCTAAATGAAGTTATAGATTCTATGGCATTTGTTTAATATTATGGTAGAGGGTTATTTTACATCTATCATAATAAAGATAGAAATAGTGTAGTACCAACAACCAGTTTTTCCACCTTGCTGTAGGGGAGATCGCCCGAGATAGGGGGTCATCTCGGTAGACTTAGAGCCCTCAGACCCACAGATTTGACACCTGAGATATTTGGTGTAGCCCCTGTTTAGATTGGATAAATGTATTATATTAATATACCTCATGACTCACAGACTGGATACGTGTGATCTGATAAATGTATTATATTAATATAATTTACACTTACAGTTTTTATGTTTCACTGACCAAACAATAGGCTCCTATTGGTGCACTATATTCATACAAAAATGATCACTGTCACTTACACATTATATAATTTTAATAGAACACTAGCATCTTCTTATGTAAGATTTAATTACACTAGCACAACCCACTATGGGTCTTTACATCACATAGATTCTAACCTGATTGTAGGCGTTTCATGAATTAAATGGTGACTATACATATATGATTATGAGGTTCACGCATCACTTATACCTCAATTACAGCCATCGGCATTCATCGATGTTATGGATGCACAAATAATGTGCCAAAAAATATTTTTACTTTGTCTTTTCTTCTTATCTTTCACACACTTATCACTTATTAAATTATCTTAACTTTAGCAAATTTATTGCGCCATTTATTTATACGATCACTGCTTAAATAACGTTGATCATTAGATTATTCACTCCATTTGTATTTATATATATTCAGATCCATTCATAGATCTAACAATATCATTTTTAGGGCACTAACCAATAGGGCTCTTTGTTGACATTACCCGCTGACCAATAGGGCTCTTTGTTGACATTACCCGCTGACCAATAATGATCCCTGTTCAATACAACAACTTGCATTAGAACCAATGGGATACACCGGTTACAAACATTACGCAGTAACCAATAAGATTCCCTCGAGGGGCGCACACTGTAGTGTACTATTAAGGCCAGCAAAATGGGGGCACGCCTGAAATTAGCCTATCCATTGGATACTACACTTACTAGCAACAAGTGACCAGAATCTCTGACTGACGGCTACATAGACGAATCATAAGCGAGCAGCACAGGTTCGACTAATACAGGATGATTGATGGCTGGGACATCCAATTAGAACACAGTATTGACGGCTAAACAGACGAATCAGAAGCAAGTAGCACAGGTCCGACTAAACACATGATGATTGACGGCTGGGACATCCAATTAGAACACAGTATTGACGAACATTAGTTACCATCAAATATCAGCCACTAAAATACCATGCCACTACGAAATATTTACACACATATATACAAAATGTAAGAAGTAGCAAGGGCGTCTATATATTTTACAAGTAAATACATCCCTCTCCAAGTATTTAGGTGCTCATATCACCCCAGGGGTGGAAACATTTTGAATGAGGGACACCGATTGGTCTGTGTCATGTCAATTGTTGGGGGTGGGCTGTGGGTGTTGTTTAGTAGCATAGCCCTATATAAGGAGTAAATATCTGTGTAAAAACATGCCTGAGGAAACAGTTTTTAACTGAGAAACGCGTCGCATGTATTCCTGATGTACCAATTATATTCTTTGAGTGAGTACCAACACTCTACACACCCACGAACCAGCCAGCTCACCCTGGATCAGCTAGCTGGATTGCTGCTAAAATCCAGCCTGTCTCTATAGGTACAAGTGAGTGCCTTCCATAAATGTGAGTACCCTGTGTACACTGGGCTATTAGTGATACCTGTACCACCATTTACCTGCACCATTGGCGCCTCTATTCCTACTTTTACTTTTTAGATTTCCTTCCATTGGATGCTGATAGAGAGCTGCCTCCCAGTTCAGCCAGCTGGATTGCTGTTAAAACCCAGCCTGTGTCCACCGGCACAACTGAGTGCCTTCTCATATTGTGAGTACCTAGTGTTCGCACATGTTTGTTATACCAAAAAATCTCCATTGACCTGCACCATTGGCGCCTCTTTCTTGTTGCTTTTTCTTAACAGATTTGAATAAAACCCCAGACCCTGTTCCTGAAATGGAACTGGCATGATTACCCCTGAAAGCTCTAGATCTGAAACACACTTCAGAAAAGCCTGAGCCTTCATCGGTTTGCTGGAACGTGAGAGAGAAAGAATTTTCTCACAGGAGGTCTTACTCATAATCCTATTCGATACCCTTGAGAGACAATACTCTGAAAAGAAAAAGGAACAGCCGCACTAATAAGGCACCAAGGAGAAGGGCTGATAAAAACAAAAATTTATTGGAACAGTTTAAAATAAGGTATGTGGCAGGCAAACATCCTGACTAGTTTCGTGCTCACAGGAGCACTTAATCATAGGATGTGTTTGCATGTGCTAGCCCCCTATTTAAAGGGACAGCATAATCAATTAATTAAACTAAATTAAAAACATAAGTACATATGTACATAAAAACTGACAAATTCATATATTTAAGTCATCTACATTACAGTGGAGAAACAGAAAACACTTAATAAACATAAATAAAAGAAGATAGATATTAACAATACTGCATTAGCACAATTCACCTGAAATAAATACAATAAATGTCATCTTCATTCATATATATGTATAATTATGTTCTTATTCTGTTGGTTTTCATATATCTCATTAATGAACAAAGTAACCTTATGAAATCAATATGATTAGGCTGCATCATCATATGTTATGACCCCATAATAAAAAATCTTGAATATATATATATATATATATATATATATATATATATATATATATATATATATATATATATATATATATATATATATATATATATATATATATATATATATATATATATATATATATATATTATAAACCTAATTAAGGGGTACTATATATTAATATTCAACACACTCTATGTTAGCCTCAATCAAATAATTTGTGTGGACACACATATCAAATAGCACTATTCAAGAACAGTTAATATTTTAACACTTGATGTTTCTATAGAGCGATCAATATTTATTCAATAAAATAGCTCAAATCCCATTCACGGTTGAGACCTAAGGGAGATAAGGTTTTTAATTTGTATATCCAATACAATTCTTGCTTCAGCGATAATTTAAAAACAATGATAGTGATCACAGCGCCAATCGGCCTAAGGATAATTGCACACTCACACTGAAAAGGATTGAATAAATTTATTTTACAAATAGGTACTAATAAAATCAATATTGATCTGGACAAGAGTAAAATAGCATAAAATTTATAAACATAAAGATCTATTATTTAAAATAAACACACAAAAAAATATAAGTATCACAAGTTAAATAATCCCAAGATGGGGGCAAACAATCCGGAAATAGAGTGGACTAATACGTCTACTCCGTTGACAACAGTAGTGTTGCAATAAGGGTCTAATCTAAATAGGGGTGTAACCTAGTGTTTCTGACCGTGGGTGAGCAAGGACTAAAACCACTAGACTGATAAACCCTTAAAGGAGGCAGAAAAGCGTTAATGGCACCGTTTAGGGCCTAAGCTTGGTAAGTAAAGTGCAGAAAATAAAGCACGATAAATGTCAATGGGATTATGGATCCATATCCAAGGGTCAGCTCCAGTAAAGATCCTACAATCAGAGTGCTTGACATCAGCCGCACTCAAATTAAGGTCTATGAACTAACCCCTGTTACAGGGATAACCAGTATATGTTAGTATGACATAAAATATTGAACAATAAAAAATAGACGCCTCGGTGATTAATACATGGATTACTACAATCAGTACAGCATTCTAAATGAACGAAATACAAAAATACAGAGAGAACGGTGTGGACAACACAACTAGTGCTAATTCCCCAGACCGTGTACAATGGTAAATCAAACTTTAAAAAGAAAAATGACTTTTCAACAAAAGATAACAATAAATTTCACAGTGCTAATGTGCGGAAGATATCAATGAAAATACACATGTGATCAACGTTTGTGCGAACAACGTTTGTGCCAAAGATGGGAAACAGGACAATAGTAAAAAATGGGGATAAAAATAAAAATAATAAATTATATATAGGTGATGTGTCGTGTAGTGTCTTTAAAAACAAATCTCTGTGAACTCCTGTTGGGACAAAGGGAAAAAAGAAAAGAAAAAACTGTCGACAAAAAATAAAAAATATGTGAAACACAGTGAAAAATTGACTGAGTGAGGAAAAATAAAATTGAAAAATATAAAAATATAAAAATAGAACTAATAAATGTCAATGCACCAATCAGGTTAGTGAAAAAACCCCAGTCTATTACAGACTACAGTCTATTGGAAAAGTTCCATTATAGAAGTTTATCCGTTGAAGAAATAGTAGTAGCTGGAAAAAAAAGAGGAGTTATCCGGGAAATCCTTTGAACAATCCGGCTGTGAAAGTATCGTTGATTCCTAAAAACAGAAATAAAACATAGTGTGGCAAAGTTTTCTAAAATGAGAATAATCAGAAAGATGCTTACCAATGTGTAGTCTACGCGTTTCGGTCCCCACAGGACCTTTATCAAGACTGGTTCACTGGTAAGCTTAAGCATCTTTAAATAGGCATACTAATCTATTAACCGGAAGTGTCTCATTCTACTTCCGGTTTTCGGCTAATTTCAAATAATCGTTATTTCCTTATTAGGGATATCTCTATGTGATTAATACTTAGTAGTTTGCCTTTGGACATTCTACTATTAGTCACAATTGTGATAGAACTGTAAAATGAAAGTTCTTTTCTGTGCACAGATAAAGAGTGTTGGCATATGCAAAATGTTGGGCAAGTGAAATTTTCAGTGCCGTCTCCTTTTTATGTTAAAAGTACCTTGTAAGATCAGACTCACAGTCTTTTTTGTAATTCAATCCTATGGTAAAATCAAATGAAGTAATCCAAAGTTCAGGTAATACCAGGTTACCTTAAGCTGCTTTTATTCAAGGAAGCATCTGTCAGGTTGTTAATATAGTACCTTGTTTCTTTCCTTGTCCTTTGTGGTAAAGCCAGGTTACCACTATGAATTTCAAGCCGCATACAGGGCTGGTGTGACGTTAATGTGGTGCTTCCGCGTCTGGAAGCAGAGTAGTTCTCGTCTGGTCTTTTTCTTGATGATGGTAGTCTGACGTCACAGACTACGGTGGCTCAAATTGGCCAAAAAGAAGTAACGCGTTTCGGTCGTGGACCTTTCTCAAACTTCTGATTTGCTCCGTGTTCGTCTTGGTCTTTATATAGCAGAGCTTGTAACTTGACGTATGTAAGCACCTCCTTATTTGTTGTCAAAGGGCTAACATCAGATATGGGATGCCAGGAATCAGGTGATCACCAGTTGGGTAGAGTATCAGTGGAGAAATTGTCTAGTCCTGGAATCATCTTGACTTCTATTGGGAGCATTTGTGCGATTGGCGCACGCTGTATAGCGATTATTCATTGTCCTGATGAAGGCCCAAATGTGGGTCGAAACTTTGACATCACAATGATTCTTTGACATGGAAAATAAATATTGATTATTTTGGTCACTTTAAATCCTGTGAGTGCCCTCCATTTTTTGGATATACTTACTTTTTGAGGATAGCAACTGGGGCATTAATGCGGATGGAGTGCTAGGCTACCGGCTACATATTATATATATATATATATATATATATATATATATATATATATATATATATATATATATATATTATGTGTATATACAGGGAGTGCAGAATTATTAGGCAAATGAGTATTTTGACCACATCATCCTCTTTATGCATGTTGTCTTACTCCAAGCTGTATAGGCTCGAAAGCCTACTACCAATTAAGCATATTAGGTGATGTGCATCTCTGTAATGAGAAGGGGTGTGGTCTAATGACATCAACACCCTATATCAGGTGTGCATAATTATTAGGCAACTTCCTTTCCTTTGGCAAAATGGGTCAAAAGAAGGACTTGACAGGCTCAGAAAAGTCAAAAATAGTGAGATATCTTGCAGAGGGATGCAGCACTCTTAAAATTGCAAAGCTTCTGAAGCGTTATCATCGAACAATCAAGCGTTTCATTCAAAATAGTCAACAGGGTCGCAAGAAGCGTGTGGAAAAACCAAGGCGCAAAATAACTGTCCATGAACTGAGAAAAGTCAAGCGTGCAGCTGCCAAGATGCCACTTGCCACCAGTTTCTCCATATTTCAGAGCTGCAACATCACTGGAGTGCCCAAAAGCACAAGGTGTGCAATACTCAGAGACATGGCCAAGGTAAGAAAGGCTGAAAGACGACCACCACTGAACAAGACACACAAGCTGAAACGTCAAGACTGGGCCAAGAAATATCTCAAGATTGATTTTTCTAAGGTTTTATGGACTGATGAAATGAGAGTGAGTCTTGATGGGCCAGATGGATGGGCCGGTGGCTGGATTGGTAAAGGGCAGAGAGCTCCAGTCCGACTCAGACGCCAGCAAGGTGGAGGTGGAGTACTGGTTTGGGCTGGTATCATCAAAGATGAGCTTGTGGGGCCTTTTCGGGTTGAGGATGGAGTCAAGCTCAACTCCCAGTCCTACTGCCAGTTTCTGGAAGACACCTTCTTCAAGCAGTGGTACAGGAAGAAGTCTGCATCCTTCAAGAAAAACATGATTTTCATGCAGGACAATGCTCCATCACACGCGTCCAAGTACTCCACAGTGTGGCTGGCAAGAAAGGGTATAAAAGAAGAAAATCTAATGACATGGCCTCCTTGTTCACCTGATCTGAACCCCATTGAGAACCTGTGGTCCATCATCAAATGTGAGATTTACAAGGAGGGAAAACAGTACACCTCTCTGAACAATGTCTGGGAGGCTGTGGTTGCTGCTGCACGCAATGTTGATGGTGAACAGATCAAAACACTGACAGAATCCATGGATGGCAGGCTTTTGAGTGTCCTTGCAAAGAAAGGTGGCTATATTGGTCACTGATTTGTTTTTGTTTTGTTTTTGAATATCAGAAATGTATATTTGTGAATGTTGAGATGTTATATTGGTTTCACTGGTAAAAATAAATAATTGAAATGGGTATATATTTGTTTTTTGTTAAGTTGCCTAATAATTATGCACAGTAATAGTCACCTGCACACACAGATATCCCCCTAAAATAGCTATAACTAAAAACAAACTAAAAACTACTTCCAAAACTATTCAGCTTTGATATTAATGAGATTTTTGGGTTCATTGAGAACATGGTTGTTGTTCAATAATAAAATTAATCCTCAAAAATACAACTTGCCTAATAATTCTGCACTCCCTGTATGTCTGTAAATATGTATCAACACATATAAATACATATGTACACAAACAGTTGTAATCAAAATTATTCAACCCCCATTGCAAACCAGGTTTATTATCAAAATTTACAGACTTTCATCTTTTTTGTAATGAACAAATCAAACAAAAGCAATTGAAATAGCTCAACACAACAAATGCTTCAAGTGGTTTCCCCAAATTCAACTGAAAATGCAACTTTTAATTAATTCTGTAGTCTCAAAATTATTCAACCCCCTGAACATAATCCCTCACAACAGCACAAATATGTTACACAGGTGTTGTCTCAAGCACACCTGATGCTAGTAATCAAGGGCTTCATTATTTCACCAGGTGTGCTTGAGCTAGAACTCATGAAATACCTGAAATGGCTAGGGGTTTGTTGAGTGTCACGTTTGACTCCATGTTAGAAATATGGCTAATTCAAAAGAATGGTCCAAAAAGTCAAGAGAGGAGATCATCTCCCTTCACAAACAGGGAACAGGATACAAAAAGATAGTGAAGGCACTGAATGTTCCTAGAGACACCGTTGGAAGCATAGTTTGCAAGTTCAAAGTTAAAGGAACAGTGGTTACACTACCTGGATGGGGCAGTAAAAGGAAGCTATTAATGGCTGCAACCAGATTACTGAGAAGGCAGGTTGAGAATAACTCTCAAGTGACTGCAAAAGACCTGCAGCAAGACTTGGTGGCAACAGGCACAGAGGTTTCAGTTTGCACAGTAAGGTGCATACTAAACACAGAAGGTTTCCATGCCAGAACTCCAAGACGTACACCACAACTGACCCAAAAGCACAAGAGAATTTGGCTCCAATATGCTCAAAATCGTATAAATAAACCACAGAAGTTTTGGGATTCTGTTCTGTGGAGCAATTAAACTTTTCACTGGAGGAAGAAGAATGAAGCATGCACTGAAAAGAACACTCTGCCTACAGTTAAGCATGGTGGTGGCTTGTGATGCTCTTGGGCTGCTTTGCACCCTCTGGCACTGGAAACATGCAGCGTGTATCAGTAAATCCTAGGAAAAAACATCATGCCGTTTGTGAGTAAGCTGAAGCTTGGGCATCTTTGGACCTTCCAACAGGAAACTGATCCCAAGCATACCTCAAATTCCACCAAGGCTTGTTTGTAGAAGAAGTCCTGGAAGATTCTACAGTGGCCATCACAGTCACCTGACTTGAACCCTGACTTGAACCCCATAGAAAATCTCTGGTGGGATTTGAAGAAGGCGGTTGCAGCACGCAAACCCAAAAATAATACTGAATTATAGTTTATTAGTCAAGGAAGAAAAGTTAGTAGTCCAGTAGTCCAAGCGGAAAAAGTGCAATCAATATCATATTTTTTACTCATTCACTAATCTGTATGATATGTGTTTGTTTTTCATTATATTATGTTATATTTGTATACTGCTGGTAAATTCTGGAGCAATATATTTATAATATTAAGTCTGAGATTTATTTATTGTAGTAATGGCCATCTGCTAGAGTCCAGCACATTTGTTGTGATAAGCTGCTAAGCAATTGTGATCTGAGGCAATCTTAAAACTGCTTTGTTAGAGGGTAATGAGGACTGTAATTGTAGAAACCTGTCATTAGATTAGATTGGCCATTGAGGACACCTGGAGATTTGTTAGGAATTCAGCACCTGGCCACCAGGAGGAGGCAAAGACACCTCCCACCCCAAAGCTTACGTATCCCTCCCACTTCCCATACTCCCCCAGTCATTCTTTGCCTCTGTAACTTGGAGGTTGGCGAAGATGGTGCCCTGAAGAAAAATTGGAATTAAGTCCTTTAATGGGTAGTTTCCCTGCAATATAGGACTGGGGTTAATGCTGTGTCTATGTAAACCTTTTAGTAAGATTATTGATAGCTGTTAGCTGCTGGATGTCACAGAGAATCTTCTCTGTCCTCCTTCCAGCAATCTGTGCTAACACTCCAACCTGGCAACCAGTTTTAGTTTACACTGCGTTCCTTTCTACTTCAGGTCCCTGTCAGAAGTTGGGTGAAGCTGTCAGACCTGGAAGTGCTGTGTCTGCAACACAGCAGAGGCTCCAAAGGTAAGTGTATTTTCCTTCAAAGGCTTGGATGACATAAAGGCACTATAAGGGTTTTAAATATTCTAGTTATCTCCCTAAAGAGCCTGGGGACATATATATTCCTCATTCTAATGGGATTATATTTTTATTGGTAGTTTATTGCAGGGCACAGGGCTAACAGTTGCTGAAAGATCCGTTTATGTGAAGGATCTTATCAGCAAATGGGACTGAGGCTGTCTGAGCTTTTTTATATGAGAGGGGCGTTTGGTGTGCACAATCTATGAGGGCAGTGATTTTTACTTCTGTGGAAGCCAGTACTGGCGGGGACCTTTCCCCTAGTGTTTTTACATGCTGTACATTTAGCGGTTCAGCGCGACAATGGCACCGCTTCTTTTCGGTTGCTTCTCCTCTGTGCCACGGACCTCCCCTAACGTCGCCACATAATCTACCACGCACATTGCAATTCTTTCAGTTTTCTTCACACAAACTACGGAGGTAGTTGGCACCGGACCAAAACTAGACAGAGGGAGGTTGGTACTGCTACTGCTGGGGCTTATAGAGGTGCCATTTGGAGGATATTTATTTTGATATCACATATCGTTTTTGTGAATAAATTCTGTCATTTTATTTAATTGCTCTCTTGCGTTTGAGCGTTATTTTTTTTGTGGGGATCTGTTTACCCATTATTGAGGATAGAATGGATTTGGGCAATGATTCTCTCTCTTTACCTTTGGGTCACAAGTGTTTGTATTGTGAGGAGGCCCATGCGATACCCCACGTTTAGCTTCAATGTTGCAGTCAAAATCCAAAAAAATCTAAATTTTTGTCTGCTTAGAGCCCTCTACCTCTCAGGACTCTGCTGCCCTTGACATGCCTCAACTTTCCCCTCATTCCCTGTCCTAAGTAGTTGCACAGGCAGTTCCCTGTGGCTCAGCTCAGTCTCTTTCTGTGGGCATTTTTTTACCTGGAGATTTTGCAGCACAACCTCAATCATCTGTTTCGGTTGCGCAGAGTGCCTTACCCGTTTCGGGTAAGAGGAAGAGAAAGATTAAACATGTTTCCTCCTCCTATTGAGGCTGTATTGGTCAGTCTATCACGAAACTGAGGATGAGTGTACCTCTTTAGCCTCTGAAGGTGAGATATCTGACTCTGACTCTGCTGCAGACAGGCAATTTGGTTCTAATATTTGCTTAACTAATGTGAGAATTGTACTCATATTTTCTTTAAACTAGAGCACACACTTTTATTTTCATTTTGGTTCTAATATTTGGTTCTAATATCTGCTGCAGACAGACCAGCAGAGTCTGAGGACATTAACTTCAGATTCAAACTCTAACACCTTCATCTGTTACTCAAGGAGGTATTATCTACTTTGGGTGTTCCTGATCCAAAACCATCTGAGGAACCAAAGATTCCAAAACTAGATAGAGTTTATTATGTTAAACCCAGAGCTCTGGAAATCTTTCCAGTTCCGGACCGTATGACGGGCATCATCTCTAAGGAGTGGGAGAAACCTGGGATTCCGTTCTCCCCGTCCTCTAATTTTAAGAAGATGTTCCCAGTTCCTGACTCTAACCTGGAGTTATGGAGTTACATTCCCAAGGTGGATTGTGCTATTTCCACCCTGGCCAATAGAACTACTATCCTTTTTGAGGATAGTACCTCCTTTAGGGACCCCACGGACAGAATACTGGAGGTGTACTTAAGAAGGATATTTCGTCAGCTTGGACTCCTCTGGCAACTGGCTGCAAGCTGATTTCAGCGGAGACTCCGTTAGAGGAGATTCAAGATTGGATTAAGGCTTTGAAAATAGCCAATTCTTTTATTTGTGATGCAAACATGCAAGTCATTCGCCTGAGTGCCAAGTCATCTGGCTTTATGGTTCTGTCATGAAGGGCCTTGTGGTTAAAGTCCTGGTCAGTGGACATGATATTCCATCATTTCTATGGTGACTGGTGGTAAGGGCCCCTTCCTGCCTCAGGACCGGAAGGCTAGATCCAAGGGTCGCCAGTCTGGCAATTTTAATTCCTTTTATACATCCAAGGGACAGAGGCCTTCAACCTCCACCAAGTTAGATCAGCCCAAGAGTTCCTGGAAGCCTAATAAGCCTTGGAACAAGAACAAGCAGTCAAAAAACCCTACTCCGACAATAAGTCGACATAAATGGATGGCCCCCGACCTGGGACCACATCACATAGGGGGCAGACTATCCTTCTTTCAGGGTGCTTGGATTTGCAATGTTCTTGACCCATGGGTTATGGACGTGGTCTCCCAGGAGTACATGATAGGGTTTAAGTCTTGCCCTCCAAGAGGCAGATTCCTTCTGTCAAGACTCTCTTCAAACCCAGTGAAGGGAGAAGCCATTTTAAATTGTTTAAAGGACATATCTTCTCTGGGAGTGATCTTCCCAATCCCTCATTCCTAGCGGGGCTTAGGTTTTAATTCAAACCATTTTGTGGTTCCCAAGAAAGAGGGAACTTTCCGCCCAATTCTGTCTCAACAAGTTTCTCAAGGTCCCGTCCTTCAAGATGGAGACTATTAGATCCATTCTCCTATTGGTCCAAGAGGGTCAGTTCATGACCACTATAGACCTGAAGAATGCATACCTTCATGATCTGATCCACAGGGATCATTTTCAGTTCTTGCGGTTTGCCTTTCTAGGCAAACATTTTCAATTTGTAGCTCTCCCTTTTGGTCTGGTCAAAGCCCCCAGGATCTTTAAAAGGTCCTGGGAGCACTTTTAGTGGTAGCCAGTACACGAGGGATCGTGGTGGCCTCTTACCTGGACGATATCTTGGTTCAGGCTCCATCTTTTCCGTTGGCAAAATTTCACATGGACACTGCTTTGTCTCTTCTTTGAGACCATGGGTGGAAGATAAATCTGGACAAGAGTTCCCTGGTTCACAAAACCAGGGTTTGTATTCTGGGAACAATCATAGATTCGTTTTCCATGAAAAAATTTCCTGACGGATCTAAGACGATCCAAACTTCTCTCATCTTGCCTCTCACTTCAAACATCTGCACGCCCATTGGTGGCGCAATGCATGGAGGCAGTTTTTTCTCATGGTGGGTACCATGGACATTATTCCTTTTGCTCGCTTTCATCTGCTACCCCTACAACTATGTATGCTCAGACAATGTAATGGCGATCATTCTGACCTATCTCAGCAGATCGTCCTGGACAACCACACAAGAGAATCTTTTTCCTGGTGGCCCTGTTGAGATCACCTGTCCAAAGCCATATGCTTTTTAAAACCATCGTAGAAGATTGTGACTACGAATGACAGCCTACTGGGCTGGGGTGCAGTCTGGGGTTCCCTGAGACCTCAGGGAACCTGGTCACTGGAGGAGTCTGTTCTCCCCATAAACATTCTGGAATTGAGAGCCATCTTCAATGTTCTGATAACATGGCCTCAACTTTGTTCTGTCCAATTTATCAGATTTCAATCGGACAACTAAACATCAGTGGCTTATATCAATCATCAGGGAGGAACAAGGAGTTCCCTAGCTATGAAGGAAGTCTCTTGCATCCTTCAGTGGGCAGAGTCCAAAAATGGTCATGTTTCAGCCATTCATATTCTGGGATAAGACAATTAGGAGGCCGACTACCTGAGCAGACAGACATTTCACCCAGGGCAGTGGGCTCTTCATCCGGAAAAGTTCTCAGAGTTAACTCTCAGGTAGAGTGCTCCGGAGATAGACCTTATGGCTTCTCGTCTCAATACCAAACTGCCCAGATATGGGTCGAGATCGAGGGGTCCTCAGGTAGTGTTCGTGGATGCATTAGCGATTCCTTGGAGGTTCAAACTCATTTATCTATTTCCTCCATTTGCTCTTCTTCCCAAGGTCATATACCGCATCAAACAGGTGCGGGCCTTGTGATCCTAATAGCACCAGCTTGGCCTTGCAGGACTTGGTTTGCAGATCTTGTGAAGAAGATGTCATCCTCCCCTCTGTGGAGACTGCCTCTGAGGTCGGACCTTCTACTTCAGGGTCCATTCCTTTATCAAAATCTAGATTCTCTGAGACTGCGTGGAGATTGAAAGCCTAGTCCTGTCTAAAAGAGGTTTTTCTGATAATGCCATTGATACTCTGATCCAGGCTCGTAAGCCAGTGACTCATTGGATGTATCACAAGGTGAGGCGTCCCTACCTATCCTGGTGCAAGAGTCGAGGTTTCCCTTAGCACAAGGTGAGAGCTCCTCAAATTCTTTTGTTTCTCCAAGAAGGATTGGAGAAAGGTTTCTCAGCTAGTTTTCTCAAGGGACAGACCTCTGCCCTTTCGGTGTTGTTACACAAGAAGTTAGCTAATTTTCTGGAGGTTCAGTTCTTTGTTCAAGCCCTATTTAGAATCAGGCCTGTGTTTAAATCTGTTGCTCCCCCTTGGAGCCTTAATCTTGTTCTTCGTGTTCGTCAACAGGCTCCGTTTAAGCCTGTTGATATTGAACTTTTATTTTGGAAAGTTTTTTTTTTTTTTACTAGTTCTTCTGCTCGTAGAGTTTCAGAATTATCTGCCTTACAGTGAGATTTTTCTTATCTAGTTTTCCATGGTTGTTCTGTGTACCAAGTTGTGGTTTCTTCCTAAGGTGGTCTCTGACTGCAATATCAATCAGGAGATCATAGTTCCTTCCTTTTGTCCTAATCCTTCATCTCAGAAGGAACATTTATTTATTTATTACACAACCTGGATGTGGTGCGTGCTTTGAAATTCTATCTGCATGCTACCAAGGATTTTAGACAATCTACTTCCTTGTTTGTTGTGTACGCCAGTAAGCGCAGGGGTCAAAAAGCCACTGCGACTAACTTTCCTTTTGGCTGAGAAGTGTCATTCATTTGTCTTATGAGGAAGCTGGTCAGCAGCCTTCTGAGAGGATTATGGCTCACTATTAATGTTCTGTGTCATCTTCTTGGGCTTTTAAGTATGAAGCTTCTTTGAAACAAATGTGTAAGGCGGCTACCTGGTCTTCTTTGCAAACTTTTTCAAAATTTTACAAGTTTGATGTTTTTGCCTCAGCAGAGGCTTCCTTTGGGAGAAAAGTGCTTCAAGCGGTGGTGTCTTCAGTTTAGGTCCGCCTAAAAGTGGTGGTGCTGCTGGTGAAGCGATGTAGCTGTATCATCTACCTTTGTCAGCCGTATAAAGTCATTCCAGGATTAGGCCCAACTCCTAGAGTGATTATAGACACACACGCTAGCACACTGAGGAAAACCCAGGACATGACTCACTCAGGAAAGAAAACACTTAGTATGTAGGAAAAGAAAACTGTGTACTCGCAAATGATGCAGGGTCACGGGAACAGGTCACTTGATGAGAAGTTTGGGGAGAATAATGTACTGAAGCTTTAAAGCAGGCAGTGGATAATCTGAAAGAGTAGTCGGGCAAAGCAGAGGTCAGTATTACTTTAAAGCAGGCAGAGGATATTCCATTAGAGTGGTCAAGCAAAGCAGAGGTCTGTATCACTTTAAAGCAGGCAGAGGATATTCTGTTAGAGTGGTCAGGCAAATCAGAGGTCAGTATCACTTTAAGGAAGGCAGAGGATATTCCGTTAGAGTGGTCAGGCAAAGCAGTGGTCAAAGTCCCTTTAAACAGATTAGTGGATTCAGCAAAAGAGTGGTCAGGCAAGGCAATGGTCAATGTCCCTTTAAGCAGGTTTAAGGATTTGGCAACAGAGTAGTCAGGCAAGGCAATGGTCAATGTCCCTTTAAGCAGGATTAAGGATTTGGCAACAGAGTAGTCAGGCAAGACAATGGTCAATGTCCCATTAAGCAGGTTTAAGGATTCAGCAACAGAGTGGTCAG
The DNA here is from genome assembly GCF_027579735.1 of Bombina bombina. Lineage (NCBI taxonomy): Eukaryota > Metazoa > Chordata > Amphibia > Anura > Bombinatoridae > Bombina > Bombina bombina. The sequence continues at coordinate 784,868,406 of NC_069504.1, read as the reverse complement.
GCAAGGCAATGGTCAAAGTCCCTTTAGGCAGGTTTAAGAGCAAACACTCACGGTTCAAATATGATCCAGGAAGCAGGAAACGCTCTCCGACAAAAGGGCGCCGGAGAGAAGTCCCGCCAGAGAATTAAAGGGCTGTGACGTCATGGGGGCGTGGCAAGGAAGGCCACGTCACGTTACTAGGCAACGTGACACTGCGAAAAAGGAAGAGAGAGCAGATCCGGGAGCCGTGGCGACACGACAATAATCGGATCATGACAACCTTCTCCTCTGATCTATAAGTATTAAGGTCAGAAAGTATTTACTTGTACGTTTTATTTCCTAGATTATGTACTAGTTTAGTAGTTTTGTTCAAAATAACTGTGCAAACAAGGCAGACACAGCTTCTTATTTTTTTTTTTTTTACTTTTGTACAGCCAATCAGCTCCCCCGCTGCATACAACTGCTGTAGGGCTGTCGCAACAGGCTAGCGCTGAATAACTCGCTGGATCCAAATATTATCTTTATAAGCTTGTTCAGTCCCCCTGGAGATAAACTTTCAATATACCTTTCTGCAATACTTTTAAAGCATTGTATAAAAATAGTGTTTAGTGTCGCTTATAAAAAAAACGGCCACTTTTTTGTTTTCTGAACTGACAATGGAAATACTGGACTGTCGAGTTCAGTACTGGACACCTAGCAACCCCATCTATATGAAGGATGACAAAGGGCCAGTTCGGTCAATCAACACTGATAGTTAACTGTAACAATAAGAAGGAAAAGTGACAAAGGATTGTAACACAATAATTCAATAACTCAACACGTTAATATTTTTTAACTTGAGGTTATGCAGTGCTTTCCTGGGTCACCCTCAGAAAAACGGGCCAATCATACAGTAGTGAGTTAGCACCCCCCCCCCCCCAGCCAATCAAAATGTTTTATGTTAAATAGGCTTGTAGTCAAGAGTGCAAGCGCAATATAAATAGAGCATGTGTGCTGTATGCCGTGGGTACGTGCTTGATGACATGAGCATACTGGTGTTAGCTACTCATAAACTGAATGATGCACTAAATATGTTCTGTAGGCTGAATGTGATTTCTACAAAGAATTTTCCAAATTCTAAATAAAAAATAATTTATACATCAATATTATATATTTATGTTATATTTCTATTATGTATATTATGGGCGATTTCACAAAGTAGCAATTCTGCAGATGGATGAACAAGCTCAGTGTTTACATTAGGTACGACATTAGAGCAATTCCTGTGCACGTGCAAACGGCCAAATGTGAGCATATTACAGTATACTGTTACAGATGTATGGAAAATCCAATATGGGGAAGTGGTGAGGGCATCAATACTTGATCATTTCTAATAAACTTTTTCCTAGAAAGCTAATTGTTGTTAAACGTTTTGCAAGCACTCACAAACATTTCAGAAGATTTTACTTCTGTTTCACATATAGGGTTATATTAAAAGTGGAGTGCTAATTTATTGCGCACGTTTGCAGGGGCACAATAAATAACCAGCCATTACAAGTCACTGGTTATTGTAGTAGTGCTTATAAAATTAACCAGAGGTCAGATCTCTAGTTCATTTTATAAATATCCACCAAATGCCCCCAAAATTAATTGCGATATTTTTTTTAAAAAATATAAAGATAGTTGCATCTTTATTTTTTTAATAAAATAACTGCCAAAAAGCAGTTTTTGGGGTGTAAAGGGAGCGGATGTGGGGTGTTAGAAAAAAAGAACCTTTAGATTGCAGTCTATGGGAACTGTGTGGTCCCAGTAAATATATTAACACATAAATATATATGTATATAAAACCATATACATATATTTACGATTTGCTGCCATCTCTGCGCAACTTACCACCTTCGCTGCACAAGGTTCTCATGCCGTGTCTCATAGCATGAGAACGAGACTCCCATTTCAGACTATGCAAGCGAGCTCTCATGAGTGCAATGCTTCCTACCATCCGAACGCGAGCTCGCGTTGGCATTGCTGTCAACTTGTAATACCAGCGCACATTAGTGTGCGCTGGTATTACTCAGTGGAGCGCAAATATTGGTTTCATGAAAGCGATATTTAATGCTCCACTTTTTATCTGGCCCTAAATAGGTTTTTGAGTAAACGAATGCTCTAAACTAAATACTGTGGGCTAGATTACAAGTGGAGCGCTAAATTATCGCATTCCCGCAAACGGGCAGATTTGTCCGTTTGTGGGTGGGTGATAAATTACCAGCCATTACAAGTGGCTGGTTATTGCCACCGCGAGCTTGCGGTAGCAATTAGCACTTATAAAATTAACCAGAGATCAGATATCCACATATCTTTGTCAAGGTCTATATGTACATGTGCTCCCTGAAATTAGTTTCTGCAGCAATATATATTTTCATTGTATCATTAACACTAAAAACATAATTTATGTAAGAACTTACCTGATAAATTCATTTCTTTCATATTAGCAAGAGTCCATGAGCTAGTGACGTATGGGATATACATTCCTACCAGGAGGGGCAAAGTTTCCCAAACCTCAAAATGCCTATAAATACACCCCTCACCACACCCACAATTCAGTTTAACGAATAGCCAAGAAGTGGGTTGATAAAAAAGTGCGAAAGCATATAAAATAAGGAATTGGAATAATTGTGCTTTATACAAAATCATAACCACCACAAAAAAAGGGCGGGCCTCATGGACTCTTGCTAATATGAAAGAAATGAATTTATCAGGTAAGTTCTTACATAAATTATGTTTTCTTTCATGTAATTAGCAAGAGTCCATGAGCTAGTGACGTATGGGATAATGACTACCCAAGATGTGGATCTTTCCACACAAGAGTCACTAGAGAGGGAGGGATAAAATAAAGACAGCCAATTCCTGCTGAAATAATCCACACCCAAAATAAAGTTTAATGAAAAACATAAGCAGAAGATTCAAACTGAAACCGCTGCCTGAAGTACTTTTCTACCAAAAACTGCTTCAGAAGAAGAAAATACATCAAAATGGTAGAATTTAGTAAAAGTATGCAAAGAGGACCAAGTTGCTGCTTTGCAAATCTGATCAACCGAAGCTTCATTCCTAAACGCCCAGGAAGTAGAAACTGACCTAGTAGAATGAGCTGTAATCCTCTGAGGCGGAGTTTTACCCGACTCAACATAGGCAAGATGAATTAAAGATTTCAACCAAGATGCCAAAGAAATGGCAGAAGCTTTCTGGCCTTTTCTAGAACCGGAAAAGATAACAAATAGACTAGAAGTCTTTCGGAAAGATTTAGTAGCTTCAACATAATATTTCAAAGCTCTAACAACATCCAAAGAATGCAACGATTTCTCCTTAGAATTCTTAGGATTAGGACATAATGAAGGAACCACAATTTCTCTACTAATGTTGTTGGAATTCACAACTTTAGGTAAAAATTCAAAAGAAGTTCGCAACACCGCCTTATCCTGATGATAAATCAGAAAAGGAGACTCACAAGAAAGAGCAGATAATTCAGAAACTCTTCTGGCAGAAGAGATGGCCAAAAGGAACAAAACTTTCCAAGAAAGTAATTTAATGTCCAATGAATGCATAGGTTCAAATGGAGGAGCTTGAAGAGCCCCCAGAACCAAATTCAAACTCCAGGGAGGAGAAATTGACTTAATGACAGGCTTTATACGAACCAAAGCTTGTACAAAACAATGAATATCAGGAAGAATAGCAATCTTTCTGTGAAAAAGGACAGAAAGAGCAGAGATTTGTCTTTTCAAGGAACTTGCGGACAAACCCTTATCTAAACCATCCTGAAGGAACTGTAATATTCTCGGTATTCTAAAAGAATGCCAAGAAAAATGATGAGAAAGACACCAAGAAATATAAGTCTTCCAGACTCTATAATATATCTCTCTAGATACAGATTTACAAGCCTGTAACATAGTATTAATCACAGAGTCAGAGAAACCTCTTTGACCAAGAATCAAGCGTTCAATCTCCATACCTTTAAATTTAAGGATTTCAGATCCTGATGGAAAAAAGGACCTTGAGACAGAAGGTCTGGTCTTAACGGAAGAGTCCACGGTTGGCAAAAGGCCATCCGGACAAGATCCGCATACCAAAACCTGTGAGGCCATGCCGGAGCTACCAGCAGAACAAACGAGCATTCCTTCAGAATCTTGGAGATTACTCTTGGAAGAAGAACTAGAGGCGGAAAGATATAGGCAGGATGATACTTCCAAGGAAGTGATAATGCATCCACTGCCTCCGCCTGAGGATCCCGGGATCTGGACAGATACCTGGGAAGTTTCTTGTTTAGATGAGACGCCATCAGATCTATTTCTGGAAGTTCCCACATTTGAACAATCTGAAGAAATACCTCTGGGTGAAGAGACCATTCGCCCGGATGCAACGTTTGGCGACTGAGATAATCCGCTTCCCAATTGTCTATACCTGGGATATGAACCGCAGAGATTAGACAGGAGCTGGATTCCGCCCAAACCAAAATTCGAGATACTTCTTTCATAGCCAGAGGACTGTGAGTCCCTCCTTGATGATTGATGCATGCCACAGTTGTGACATTGTCTGTCTGAAAACAAATGAACGATTCTCTCTTCAGAAGAGGCCAAAACTGAAGAGCTCTGAAAATTGCACGGAGTTCCAAAATATTGATCGGTAATCTCACCTCATGAGATTCCCAAACTCCTTGTGCCGTCAGAGATCCCCACACAGCTCCCCAACCTGTGAGACTTGCATCTGTTGAAATTACAGTCCAGGTCGGAAGCACAAAAGAAGCCCCCTGAATTAAACGATGGTGATCTGTCCACCACGTTAGAGAGTGTCGAATAATCGGTTTTAAAGATATTGAGATATCTTTGTGTAATCCTTGCACCATTGATTCAGCATACAGAGCTGAAGAGGTCGCATGTGAAAACGAGCAAAGGGGATCGCGTCCGATGCAGCAGTCATAAGACCTAGAATTTCCATGCATAAGGCTACCGAAGGGAATGATTGTGACTGAAGGTTTCGACAAGCTGCAATCAATTTTTGACGTCTCTTGTCTGTTAAAGACAGAGTCATGGACACTGAATCTATCTGGAAACCCAGAAAGGTTACCCTTGTCTGAGGAATCAAAGAACTTTTTGGTAAATTGATCCTCCAACCATGATCTTGAAGAAACAACACAAGTCGATTCGTATGAGATTCTGCTAAATGTAAAGACTGAGCAAGTACCAAGATATCGTCCAAATAAGGAAATACCACAATACCCTGTTCTCTGATTACAGACAGAAGGGCACCGAGAACCTTTGAAAAAATTCTTGGAGCTGTAGCTAGGCCAAACGGTAGAGCCACAAACTGGTAATGCTTGTCCAGAAAAGAGAATCTCAGGAACTGATAATGATCTGGATGAATCGGAATATGCAGATATGCATCCTGTAAATCTATTGTGGACATATAATTCCCTTGCTGAACAAAAGGCAAGATAGTCCTTACAGTTACCATCTTGAACGTTGGTATCCTTACATAACGATTCAATATTTTTAGATCCAGAACTGGTCTGAAGGAATTCTCCTTCTTTGGTACAATGAAGAGATTTGAATAAAACCCCATCCCCTGTTCCGTAACTGGAACTGGCATGATTACTCCAGCCAACTCTAGATCTGAAACACAATTCAGAAATGCTTGAGCTTTCACTGGATTTACTGGGACACGGGAAAGAAAAAATCTCTTTGCAGGAGGTCTCATCTTGAAACCAATTCTGTACCCTTCTGAAACAATGTTCTGAATCCAAAGATTGTGAACAGAATTGATCCAAATTTCTTTGAAAAAACGTAACCTGCCCCCTACCAGCTGAGCTGGAATGAGGGCCGCACCTTCATGTGGACTTAGAAGCAGGCTTTGCCTTTCTAGCAGGCTTGGATTTATTCCAGACTGGAGATGGTTTCCAAACTGAAACTGCTCCTGAGGATGAAGGATCAGGCTTTTGTTCTTTGTTGAAACGAAAGGAACGAAAACGATTATTAGCCCTGTTTTTACCTTTAGATTTTTTATCCTGTGGTAAAAAAGTTCCTTTCCCACCAGTAACAGTTGAGATAATAGAATCCAACTGAGAACCAAATAATTTGTTACCCTGGAAAGAAATAGAAAGTAGAGTTGATTTAGAAGCCATATCAGCATTCCAAGTCTTAAGCCATAAAGCTCTTCTAGCTAAAATAGCTAGAGACATAAACCTGACATCAACTCTGATAATATCAAAAATGGCATCACAGATAAAATTATTAGCATGCTGAAGAAGAAGAAGAATATCATGAGAATCATGATTTGTTACTTGTTGCGCTAAAGTTTCCAACCAAAAAGTTGAAGCTGCAGCAACATCAGCCAATGATATAGCAGGTCTAAGAAGATTACCTGAACACAGATAAGCTTTTCTTAGAAAGGATTCAATTTTCCTATCTAAAGGATCTTTAAACGAAGTACCATCTGACGTAGGAATGGTAGTACGTTTAGCAAGGGTAGAAATAGCTCCATCAACTCTAGGGATTTTGTCCCAAAATTCTAATCTGTCAGACGGCACAGGATATAATTGCTTAAAACGTTTAGAAGGAGTAAATGAATTACCCAATTTATCCCATTCTTTGGAAATTACTGCAGAAATAGCATTAGGAACAGGAAAAACTTCTGGAATAACCACAGGAGATTTAAATACCTTATCTAAACGTTTAGAATTAGTATCAAGAGGACCAGAATCCTCTATTTCTAAAGCAATTAATACTTCTTTAAGTAAAGAACGAATAAATTTCATTTTAAATAAATATGAAGATTTATCAGCATCAATCTCTGAAACAGAATCCTCTGAACCAGAAGAGTCATCAGAATCAGAATGATGATGTTCATTTAAAAATTCATCTGTAGGGAGAGAAGTTTTAAAAGATTTTTTACGTTTACTAGAAGGAGAAATAACAGACATAGCCTTCTTGATGGATTCAGAAACAAAATCTCTTATGTTATCAGGAACATTCTGCACCTTAGATGTTGAAGGAACTGCAACAGACAATGGTACTTTACTAAAGGAAATATTATCTGCATTAACAAGTTTGTCATGACAATTAATACAAACAACAGCCGGAGGAACAGCTACCAAAAGTTTACAGCAGATACACTTAGCTTTGGTAGATCCAGCACTAGACAGCGATTTTCCTGTAGTATCTTCTGACTCAGATGCAACGTGAGACATCTTGCAATATGTAAGAGAAAAAACAACATATAAAGCAAAATTGATCAAATTCCTTAAATGACAGTTTCAGGAATGGGAAAAAATGCCAAAGAACAAGCTTCTAGCAACCAGAAGCAATGAAAAATGAGACTTAAATAATGTGGAGACAAAAGCGACGCCCATATTTTTTAGCGCCAAATAAGACGCCCACATTATTTGGCGCCTAAATGCTTTTGGCGCCAAAAATGACGCCACATCCGGAACACCGACATTTTTGGCGCAAAATAACATCAAAAAATGACGCAACTTCCGACGACACGTATGACGCCGGAAACGGAAAAGAATTTTTTGCGCCAAAAAAGTCCGCGCCAAGAATGACGCAATAAAATGAAGCATTTTCAGCCCCCGCGAGGCTAACAGCCCACAGGGAAAAAAGAGTCAAATTTTTGAAGGTAAGAAAAAATGAATAATTGAAATGCATAATCCCAAATATGAAACTGACTGTCTGAAAAATAAGGAAAGTTGAACATTCTGAGTCAAGGCAAATAAATGTTTGAATACATATATTTAGAACTTTATAAACAAAGTGCCCAACCATAGCTTAGAGTGTCACAGAAAATAAGATTTACTTACCCCAGGACACTCATCTACATGTTTGTAGAAAGCCAAACCAGTACTGAAACGAGAATCAGCAGAGGTAATGGTATATATAAGAGTATATCGTCGATCTGAAAAGGGAGGTAAGAGATGAATCTCTACGACCAATAACAGAGAACCTATGAAATAGACCCCGTAGAAGGAGATCACTGCATTCAAATAGGCAATACTCTCCTCACATCCCTCTGACATTCACTGCACGCTGAGAGGAAAACCGGGCTCCAACTTGCTGCGGAGCGCATATCAACGTAGAATCTAGCACAAACTTACTTCACCACCTCCATCGGAGGCAAAGTTTGTAAAACTGAATTGTGGGTGTGGTGAGGGGTGTATTTATAGGCATTTTGAGGTTTGGGAAACTTTGCCCCTCCTGGTAGGAATGTATATCCCATACGTCACTAGCTCATGGACTCTTGCTAATTACATGAAAGAAATTAGTAGTGAAACAAAAAATCCAGGTTGCCCTTATTTTATAAGTTTGGAAATTGTTGTGCAAACAATTTCCAGAAAAAAAAAATAGATCTATTAACAAAAATGTATTGTAAAAATTTGGCCTCAACGAATTACATCATTTGATGCTTACAAATATATCAAAGAACAAAGTCTTGCTACTCGAATACATAGATAATAAATTTAGATTAGCTAGTACAGTGTTCCCAGAATGTTTTCCATTGGACTATTGTGTTCTATTTTTTGTAATAGAATGTTCCACAAGAAAATTGCAGATATCTTCTAATGTAAATATTACATTATATTGTTCTAATCTGTTATAGAGAATATCATATTTGCATTACTGATCCTAACCTACTGTGGGGTCTGTCACAATCTTATATAAGAGTGTATCAAATTATTTATCTACAAAAAAATCTCAAGAGACTTTAATGATAAATTTTGCAGAAAAATAATTACTATTCTACAGTATTGTGCTCAACCCTTATATGTTTTAACCTCAGCAAAATAAGACAGAGTCAGGAATATAAAAATGTAATGCTCCAACATATTAAAATGCCGCCCCTTTAAGGAGTTGAGGTTTGTGAAAATGAGTGTGTTATTTCTGGTAAAGGATTAAAAGCACATAATAGTTTATATAAAAATAAATTAATTAAAAACACCATTGTATAAAACTTTATTTAAAAAAAATTGTAATCTGGAAAAAGTTATTCAAACTTGTTCAAATTCTTCTGCATAAAGAAAGTTCAAAGTCATCCTATCCACATAAAAAAATAATTATTGTGTAAACTCAAATGTGATTGGCTGTAATTTTGCTTTTTGGTTCTGGTTTGGTTTTTGGTTCTTGCACCAACTTTAAATTGTGCAAAGATCCTTTAAAATTACTTTGTTTTAATCAACTCATCAAATCATAAGTAAAAATAATTGCAGGGGAATTGTGTTTAAAATGTATATGCATCTTTAGTTTTTAAAACTACTACTCAGTATAAACATAATTCAATTAGAAATATATGTTAAGGGGGAAATAAATATCAAAATGCAACTTTCATGGTTCAGATAGGGCATGTCATTTTAAGAGACCTTTTTATTTACTTATATTATCAAATTAACATTGTATTCTTGGTATCCTATGTTAAAAAGCATACCATGGTAAGCTCCGGAGCAGCAATGCATTGCTAGAAGCTATCTTGGTGGCTAAGCACATATGCTTCTTGTCATGTGGTTCACCAGATGTGTTCAGCTAGCTCCCAGTAGTGTATTGCTGCTCTGCAGATGGGTTTCAATATGAGTTTAACCCATTTGCAGGGGTTAAAAGTCCATTATAGTAAAAAAAAATACATTCAGACTATCGACCCTAGACTATAGTGTACACACAAAGGAATAAACACACAGTAGAAATATCGCTTGGGATCAACAGTGTGCTGCACTAATATATATATAAAGCATTTTTAAACATTTTATTTTATTAAAATATTATTGCACCACTACTATTCATTGTTGAAAGACAACAAAGGTATGCAACTGAGAATCTCAGCTGCCCTAAAGCAACAATTTAAGAAAACCCAAATATCAATTTATTTGCTTTGTCATTTTAACTTAGGAATCAAATACAATTGCATGCTGTGGACATTTGACTTTTATCAATTTACTTCTGTAAAAGCTCTAAAAAGGCAGTGAAAGTTGTATTTAAAGACATGGGCTGGGCATGATGTCTACTTTAAAGGGACATATTACTGTACTTAAAAATGTTCTATCATGTATATAAAAGAATAACATTTATAGCTGTTAAAAAATATTTGCATGAAAACAGCTTAAAGGGATAGGAAATTCAAAATTAAACTTGCATGATTCCGATATAGCATGTAATTTTAAGACACTTTTAAATTCACTTCTATTTTCAAATGTGCTTGGTTCTCTTTGTAATCCTTGTTGAAAAATAATATGCACATATTCTACAATAGTGGGAGCTGCTGCTAATTGGTGCCTGCACACATTTGTCTTTTGTGACTGGCTGACTAGATTTATTCATCGTGCTGCCAGTAGTGCAATGCTGTACCCTCAGCAAAGGATAGCAAGAAAACAAAGCAAATTAGATAATGGAAGTAAATAGGAAAGTTGTTTAAAATTGTATGGTCTATCCAAATCATGAAAGAAAATGTTGGGGTTTCCTGTCCTTTTAAGCGAAAGCTGTTTAAATTAACAGTGAAACAAACAGGATGTGCATGATTTGTAAAAATGAGTCCAAGGACTCTGCTGCTCATTGGCTGACAGGAAAACATCCACAGACAAAAAAAAAAGCATAGGAAAATCAATTTTGAAAGTTCTATTTTAGAAAGAATAGACAAAATATTTGAGTATCATGTCCCTTTAACCTAGATATTTATTTTCTGCAGTAATACGAGACATTCTGCAATCATATAATAAAAAGGACATTAAACTCAAGATTAAATTGTGCATACAATTTGTATTTCTGTGTAGTCTGAATATTGTAATGTTTTTTATTTTGCCTGCTTTTTCCAAGATGCTCATCTTACTGTTTATAAAAGATTTGCATGATCCTTTTTAGGTGCTATTCCATAATACAAAGTTTTTGACAAAAGTATGATGTATGGAAAGGAAGGGTAGAAGCAGGAAACACCTCTTTCATTGGTCTACTGTGTTGGACTCACAATACTGACATTCCACATCTTAATTAGTCACTGGAGCAATCTCATTCCCAGTTCCCGTCGTATCATATTGTGAGGAATCCCTCAAATTCTTAGCAAATTAGTTCAATGGGATAACATGGAAATTGGAGACTCACTTCTTCACTTCATCAGTTCTTTAAATCTAAAAAAAATTGAGTCCATTATTAGAGATTTTTTTGCTTGTCTGTTTTGCTTTTAAATATCCTAAATCTGATTTTTTTTTCTGGATTTATTCACTTAGTATTTTTTCCAGTGATATAAGCTTGTTTTGTTATTCTATGGATATTTTTTGAAAGCGTTGGTAATAGTTTTTATTAATGAATACAATTATTATAGTAACCTTAATACTTTA